>NC_080066.1:24400563-24708742 GCF_949987535.1 Balaenoptera acutorostrata | reverse complement strand
CAAAATGGAAAATCTCAGAGGATTCTGAAGGATGCACAACCCAAGTTGTGACCAAAACCTGATCTCTGAAAATCACTGCTTCCATTTCCCTAAGAAGCAACATGCAAATAACAGCCTGGGATCACAAGAGTATCTGCAAGTACCATATTTGTAAATGGCTTTGAAGATGCAAAGAGGGGTTAAGCGCCCAGGCACTTATCAAGGAAGGCTTCCTTCTATTTACACGCACCCTGTCACCCAGATCACTCTGTTAATAATGCATGATGAAGCCCAGCTCTCCCCACTCTCACCAGCCAACACACCCTCTCTCAGAAGAGACAGGCCTTCCTGATTCCATCATCAAGGGAGACGAACTGATTCTCTGGGGCAGAAGGTTCATGGAATTTTGCCATCCACCATATGCTCAGAGCTTGATTTACCTTGATTAGGACCACAATCTCCTGGCCATTTTGCAATTGGTTTTCATCGGGTTTTCACTCTAAATAGATTGAAATCTGACACAAACTGCTGCCCCAGCATAAGAAATGCTAATTTTTCACATCCTGATTCATACCTCCGTCCTAGGAAATAAGATATGTAGGAGATAAGAGGAGGTTGAGGGATAAACACCAGGGCTGGCGGTGGCCTACGATTCCCACAATAGCAAATGTGTCTTCTGATTCATGGTTTTAACTGTCACCTCTTAACCTCATAACCAAACGGCAAGTGTATCACTCCAGACTGAGCAAAATCGGTCGTTCAAAAGCGGGCATGCGAAAAATGAGAAAATGAGCCTTCCAAGTTACTCGCTCAAGAGAAGAGAACACCTAATCAAACTGCAGACTAGCTGTGCCCCATCCTGGAAGTTCATTTATTTATTTATTAACTATTTACCTATGAATTATTTATGTATGATTCACTACGTATTTACTGTCAAGACGGCATCTACTATACGATCAGTCTTTGCATCAAGGTAGAGATACAGGGCTTCTTACACCAGAAATTTACTTCCAAGCCACAAAGGTAAACACCAACCTTAGGTTAGCTTACGATGGACATGAAATACTTGACACAGAAGAGCCTGGTTGTAGGACCTTATCAAAGAAGCATGACGTTTCAGAATTAACACAGACATTTAGTGCTAACATCTTGCACAAACTCCAAACATAGAATTTCCCCATCACCTACAAATATTAAGAGGAATGAATTAGAACATCAATCCAAGGCTGTTAACAAAGCTAAGTAACCTCATATTCTACAGGAGAATTGCCTCTCACATTACACACGTGTGCATATGAGTCATTTTAAGGAAGCTAGCCCATGTGTTTTATGTACAGTCATGAGAACTCAAGAAGTAAAGAAATCTTACAAAGGACCCTTCTGTAAGCTAGACATGCATAGATAACATCTAATCATCAGTACCTTATCTTCTGAGGGGATTTTTATGAATCGGATGACTTCGAGCAAGACAGAAGCAGAGCAGTGATGCTTTGGGGATACCACGCAGTCATCCTGCCATCAACTAAGACACCGACGATGAAAAGTACCGATCAGGACTCTGCAAGCCCACCTCTGAAGGATGCAGCCAGAGAGTCACTGCGGCCTGCAGCGTTCTGCAACGGAGCTGAAGATTCATAAAAGAACTGAAGAGCATTACAGGTGCTGACTTTAAGCCATAGATACATATCCATAAAACTGGGCACCAATCACATGGTACCAGTGATATCATTTAAATGCAGAAAGGAAATGTACTAGACTAATAAGATAGTAAATAATAAGATAGTAATAAGTGGAGCCCTTCCAACTGCAAATCATTATGCAAAGTCAATAAAAACACCCTAATTTACTTTGGTTATAAAGAACTTGAGGAATGTAACAAGTTTTACATTGTTACAGAAGACTGCAGAAGATCTGGTTTTACCCCATAATGTGACCATCACTTAGCAGAATGTACTCTTGGCCTTTTTAATTTTAACAACAAGCAACACTGTTCTCATCTGCAAAACACAGGGACTGTTCCAGAAGCCTCCTAAAGTCTCCCCTCCCACTCAAACATTTCAGGAAATCTGGGTTTTCCCAGACCTTCCTGGTTAAAAGTGTATGTAGTAGGAGAGAACAATATAGCATCCGCTCCAACGGAATAAAGACTCAAAAAAGGAAATAGTCACCATGGTCTAAGCTGGATCCCAAAAGCTTTCGTAAAAGAGGGGGGTCGGGTCCCCAATGCCCAGCTGGCTACTCAAAGTGTACAATCTGCTACACTGCCCAAAGCCGCTCTAGTTCACAGTGCGGGGATGAAAAGGGGAAGAGGGCGGTCTGCATTTTGCAGCTGGCTGGGAAGAATAAAGCATATTTAAGTTAAAGTTTTAAAGACAATAAATGACAAGGACCAAAACTCAAGGCTCCAAACATTCTGTTACCCCACTAAGAGCCACTCTCCAGCCTCCAAGCAGAACATCAAAAAACACAGAAAACCAGGGCTGGTAGGTTTGATTCCAGAGTTGGCTGTTTTTAGTAACAGTGCTGTGGACTGCTGGAGACCAAGGGAGAGGGGAGCAGAGAAAAACGAGCTGCTCCATAACCATCAGCCTTTATTAAAATGACGGCACCCGGGGGGTGGGATGAACTGGGAGATTGGGATTGACATATATACCCGAATATGTATAAAATAGGTAACTAATAAGAACATGCTATATAGTACAGGGAACTCCACTTTGCTGTACAGTAAAAATGAACACAACATTGTAAAACAACTATACCCCAATAAAAAGTAAATAAATAAATGATGGCATCCAGCCGTTCACACCTCCTTCCCTGAAATCAGGGGAGCACATCTGGCAGGGGTTCGATCCATTAGGCGTGTGGCCCTGAAGGATCTTGGAAATTGTCAGCTTCAGTATGAAGCATCACCAGCTATGTTCTGCATAACCTTCTTTTCTGTTTCGTTAGCACACTGAGGTTAATGTTTCTCGGAAGACTCTGGGCCTGGCTGACAGACTCAGCTAGGAGAGCCTGTCACCTGCCACCGGATAAATATCTGAAAAATCAGCCCCCAAAACACAAAAAACAAAAATCCAAACACCCAGGAGGTAAGTCTCTCCAACACACATCTTTTTATCTTCTGGGGCTTTAAAAAGGCTGTTCTTAATTAGGCCACGTGGAAAATTAAGGCTGAGAACTGAGAATAAGATGGACAAAGACAAAATATGCAGGATGAGGCCTGCAGCATTCAAAAAGGACCAAAATCAGGCTGACAGGCCAGTGGAAATCTTAGCAAATCGATCTGGGCAAAATGAGCAAAACAGGGTCCAACCATTAGCCTGCAACAAACAGCTAGAGGTTGGGGTAGTGATTTTACATCTGTGGTTTGTATGTGTACAAATAAAAGATAAGGCATTATGAAAGAATAACTATGATTAGAAGCAGATGAACTTTAACCTAGTGAGTTAATATCAACCATGATGTTCATTAAGAAAACAAGTGGGATGCCTGGAACAGTAAACATCTGCACTCTGGATTTCTTAACATCATCTTCAAGACCTCTGTCCTCCGGTTCACAAAGACACAGGTTAACTCTCTCCAGATAAACCCTCACCTCCCCTCCCACCCCCCCCCCCCCACATACCTTCATTCTAAGGCTGCCCTTGTCCACTTCTCTGCCCTTAGAAAGGCAGTGTCTTCCCTACAGAAATGTATGCCAACACCGGAGGAATCCAACCTAAATTTTGGCACTGTGCTTTTTCCTCCATCCCCCTAGATTTTTCTACCACTCCACTCTTTTTTGTTGTTGTTATTGGCCGAGAGACATGCAGGATCTTTTAGTTCCCAGACCAGGGATCGCACCCGCGGCCCCTGCAGTGGAAGCACAGAGTCTTACCCACTGGACCAAGGTCACATGAAAAGCTCTGAACCAGAACTGGGGTTTCTAAGTTCCCAAGACTGGTTCACTCTAACCAGCAGGCCATAGTGTATTCACACCATCTTTAGTGCACTTTCTAAAATAATGCCAAAGCCACTTTCTATGAAAATCCAGCTACTTTGAGTTGGCAGAACTTGACTTTTAAGGAAGTGAAATCAACTTGCACTCAAATAGGGTAAGTGGAGCTGGCTTTGAGCTGTCAGCTTCAAGCGTGAGGTCAACTCACCCCTGGAGGAGCCTGCAAGGATGACCCAGGAGCAAAGAGAAGCAGAGTTGACCCAGACGTCCCAGGGAGAACAGCTTTGGGGTTTTATCTTCAGTTTCATACCACAGGAGATAATAATCCAATAAAACATCAAGAACTTCAGTAGAATCTAGGAGACTGTGCTCACGAGCGGCCAACGCTACTTAGAAGGGAAAATTTGTACTTCCTTCCCCAGCTTTCCATGCTGTCTGCCTGATTTCCACTCTCCACTACTTCCGCGACTTGAGAACTTTTAAACTTATTCTCACCCTCATTAGTGGGTAGTGTCTTTCACCTTCCGCGACTTGAGAATTTTTAAACTTATTCTCACCCTCATTAGTGGGTAGTGTCTTTCAGAGAGGGAGAGGGAAAGAAAACAGACTTATATTAAAGCTTTTTTTTTTTTTTTTTGGCCGCGCCACATGGCTTGTGGGATCTTAGTTCCCTGACCAGAAATTGAACCCAGGCCACGGCAGGGAAAGCACCGAGTCCTAACCACTGGACCACCAGGGAATTCCCAATTATTTTTTAAATCAAGATGAAATTTCAGAAATTCAACACTTTCCAAAGCTTTAATGGTCAAATCACGTGACTGTGAACAACATTCTTTCCCAACCCAGGAACACCGCGTAATTTCACTTCAAAATTTAAAAACAGTGACTTAAGCTCTGTTCTCCCATGACCGTCTGAACTGAATGCAAAAGGAAAATGCTCTAGTCTTACTCTGTTTCAATAAAATATTTTAAAAGAACAAACCTATTTGTGTGGCCCTGTATAACCTCCCCAAAGACTCGATAAATTACCGAGAAAGATACCAGCACTCACCTATAATGATTAAATAAGCTAATGCACTTAAATTGCTAGGCTGTGTCTCACACATAGCAGGTAATCAATATACACAGTTTCAAGACAGTCTAAGACTAGGATTCAGAGCTTCCCTGGTGGCGCAGTGGTTGAGAATCTGCCTGCCAATGCAGGGGACACGGGTTCGAGCCCTGGTCTGGGAAGATTCCACATGCCGCGGAGCAACTAGGCCCGTGAGCCACAATTACTGAGCCTGCGCGTCTGGAGCCTGTGCTCCGCACCAAGAGAGGCCGCAATAATGAGAGGTCCGCGCACCGCGATGAAGAGTGGCCCCCACTTGCCGCAACTAGAGAAAGCATCAAGAAACAAAGACTCAACACAGAAATGAAGACCCAACACAGCCATAAAATAAATAAATAAATAAAAACCCAAAGTTTAAAAAAAAGACTAGGATTCAAATCCTCAAGCTCTCTCTTGCTCAAACTTGCTAGCAAGTGACTCAAGCTCCCTTTCCATCTCCCCATGTGCAAAATGGAGGTGACAACACTCGTAAAATAGAGGATATACAAATATAAACAATTCGAAGAGTGCCTGGCAAATAGTAGATGCTTCAATAAGTAGTTACTATTTTTTTTTAATATTATTTGGAGTAAACAGATAATTCCAAATCAGAGTAATCTCACAACCCTTTCAAATCCAAATGTGTGGTTTTTCAGTGAGCATCTGTTTGAATTATCTTTTACATGAGACTTTGTAGGAACTTGCACTTGGAATTTCAGATGCTCGTACTGTACCTGAAAGTGATTGAGTTCATAATTCAGTTTTGAATGAAACGGAAAAAAACAACAACTTGCCAAATTTAGGAGAAAGGATGCTTAAATAACCTTATAAGGTATCTTTTCTCAGCCAATACAACTGCAGGGGGAAAAATACCACAGGATACAAATCTGTCCCACCTTCCCCTGTCCCACCAGCTCCAAACCCCTCCTTTGTAGTCACAACTGCTGACGCTCCTTGCCCGACACTTCAGAATTCACCAAATGCAAGGCATCTACCAAAATGTGTCACTTTTGTTTTTAAGAAAATCAAAAAGAATGAAACCAAAAGCACAATGGATTCTTTCTTTAAATCAGTGTCAAAGACATCTATCTTATCACAAGAATAGAAACCTACATGACAAGAGAGCAAAACCTTTAGTATCATCTTACCGGTAACATGAAGGACCCTAACTGTCAATGTATAGCGAAGAATTAGCACGTTTTAAAATTCTCTACGGGCTCACCAGATGGGGAGTATGATGGTGGCATCTTTTAATCAGAACACTGCTGTACTGATCATGCAAAGCCAATCCTTTAAGAATTTTATTTGATAACTTTATATGAATCATATAACATTCCCTCTTAGACCGCAAGCTCTAAATTGAGTATCTTCCCTTATTTACAATACACTGTCCTGTCTATAAACATCTTGTTTATTTACACAGACCTCCAAACAGCTAACACTTGGTTTAGCCAACAAGATCAAGTTTCCTAAGAACGTCCCAGGACATTATCAGTCTTACAAAGAGAGGAAGTACTTGCCCAGTGGCCCAGCCTGAAGGGCAGGAATGGAAAATGGAGGGTCAGATCTGATTCTTTCACTGGCTGGGTTACCTGGAGGCTGCAGCCGTCCACCCGCACTATGAATATAATCGAATAAGGTCCAAGCACTCACCCTGTCTGGGCAGGCGGGGTAGAGAGGGCTATTTGGAATGGCCCCTTCTAGTCCTAGGAATTATTAGAGCAAACTCAAATCAGGTTTTTCTTTATGGCCTGTATTCTTTATGACCTGGCCCAGGCCCTGCCATTATTGGGATTATATGTGAAGGCTAGAGTGGTGTGCCTCAATTTTCTCTACACCTCTCCTTTTCCAGAGCACAAGTGAAACCATGAGCCCATGTGGAGCTTGCATCCCTTAACAATAACCACGTTACTTCTGCACAGTGACCTGCGTTCAAAGACATCCTCTGTAATGATGGCCAGTAATGTTTCCACTCTACCTTCCGGACAAGAGTCTGAAAGATGAATCACTTGGGCAGGTCTGCATAGATGTGTTGAACCACAGATCTTTTTATTTCCCAAATAGAACCATGGGGATCTCTGAGTAAGATTCCAGTCCAAAGCACCTATTTTGTAGATAAGGAAGTTGAGGCCCAGAAAGATGACATCCAGTAACTGGTCCAAGGTCATACAGCCAGACGGAAGCATCGCTGAAACTAGAAGCCAGGCCTCCTCCCGATTCTGTCCTCTCCTCCTCTGTCAGGAATCTTCCTTACAAAACAGAGCTGTCAGATCACAGGTCACCACTACAAATGCACAGATGGTTTGTCATGACAAGTATCATTTCCCTAACCAGTTTTTCTTACTTGTAGAATGGGAATAGTAAGTTGCTACTAGGGCAATGTCGACGTAAGAACAGTCAGAAAGAAAAACACTGAATGTGTCTTGAACTATGGATCCTAGTTTCTTTTTGGGACAAGAACCTTTTACAAGTTCTTCTTTATGGCCTCTACACTGTTACGGGAACTCCAAAAGTTCCAAAAATAGTGAAATACTAAGAGAGAAATGGTATCTGATACTAGAACTGGAGGTAATTCAAATTCCACAGTAGACTATTTTTGTTCAATTACTTAAAAAAAAAAAAGAACTCTTTTACTTTGAAATCTTCTGCGTTTTCACTACATGTGCTTCTCTGATCCCAAAAGCACCCTCTATCAATTCAAGGGAAGTCTCATTCACTTACTGCTCAGAGCAATGTTTCCATCACCCAGCATTTTTGCTCAGATTTGGCAAGTCCTTTGGGGACAACGGCACAGAGAGAAAGGTGGAAAATGCCACCTCAACTAGAGTGGGCAAAATGGGATCTGATGACCCATCAGCACTCCCAGGACAGCAAAGGAAAGTCTTATTATAAAGAGAAAAGGGAAATCACCATGGCTTTCCCCTTTCTTCAGGACCCTCTTCTGCTTCCGGCTTTTTTTTTTTTTTTAAGTCAAGAATCATAAAGCTAGTTATCATAAAGCTGGTTTTGGGAAACTAGCAAGTTTTCCCAAAAAATTAGTCCACAATTTCTGCAAGAAAACATGAAGAGGAAAAGCCCTCTCTGATCAATTATTCCCATCATTAGTGAAATTCATGTCCCAGCAGATGGCTTCTTTGAGGTTCAAGATGTGGGTAACCTAATGGGAAATGGGAAATACTCCTTTGTCACCCCTGCAGGTCTCAGCTGGCACTTCTAGAACAACACACATCAAGACAGATTGGCTGATGGAACTCTTCTCTGGGGTAAGGGGTGCTGAATCGCCCTGCCACTGGGCAGTGGTTTCCACTGGCCCTGGAATGGGTTCTGCGCACAGCTTGGGTAGGGGACTGGAGGATTTCTGGTGCGCATGGGTGTATGGTCCCCCGCCCACCCCGGCCACCTTCCAGGCAGCGGCAGGGTCCCAGCCATGAACTAAGATAAAAATCTGAGACAGTACTTATTTATGGAAAGGAGGAAGCAGAGTGTGTGCAAATTTAATGCTTCGAACGGAGAAAGTAGCAGATCTCCTATCTCAAAGGACAGCCTAGCCAGCAATTCCTTCTGACCACCAAGGCCTCTCCCCTCCCCCACACCTACCCGCTCCACCTCGCTCCCCACCCCCAAAGACTCCCAGGAAACGGGGCCGAATCTGAGCCTGTTTTCGGTTTTTCTCCGACCTGGTGAAACCTGGGTCCATTTGCTTGGTACAGACACGCCAATCGGTCCCCCGGGTCCCTCCGCTACGGTGCAAGGGTGGAAGGGTGAGGGAAGGTAGAGGGCGGCGGCGATGGATCTGGATTCAGGCAGGGTCTGCCTGCGTCGGAGGCAGTTTCCCACCAGTGGGCTCGGATCCGCCGCGGCTGCGCCGCTGGAGCCGACAAAACGCGGCGCGGGGACCAAGCTCTCCGGAGTCGGGGCGGAGCGCGGGGCCTGGAGCCCCAGACCCTCAAAGGCGCCGGCGCTCAGGGTCCAGGGAGGCACCACAGGGGACGCCCGAGTGGGTGAGCAGTCTCACTTCTGCACTGAAAGGAACGAGTAGCCGTGCGGCCAGCCCCTGGCGCCCTGCCCTTCCCGGAATCCCACCCAACTCTATAAACCCAAAGATCCCGAAAATTCCGAAAGCGAAACTGCAAGCAGGTCTACAGAAGTTTGGAAACGGCCTCCCAGGCTTCCCGGCGTCGTGTCCGGACTCCCGACACCACCAATGTGGTCAAGGACGAGCGCCCCTGAGAGTGGCCATCGCTCCGCAAGGCCACCCTCCGCGTCCCCGGGGCACCTCCCTGCGTTTTTTACGCGTGAAAGTCCCCAGCCCCGGTTTCAGGGCGGGGGTCGGCCGTGCTCCTGCCTCGTCTCGGTTCCTCCCTCCTCCCGCTCCTACCCAAGAGAAGGAAAACTTGGGCCCTGCGAGAATCCTGTGGAATGTTCTTCGCAGTCGGTTGTATGTTCGCTTCCACCGCACAGCTCGGTGCAAAATCGCAGGTTTCGGGGCGTTGGAGTGAATTGTGCGCTTGTCAGCCGCGACGTCAGGAGGACGAAGGGAGGGGTTCCCGGCTGAAACTGCAGTTTACAAGCACAGAGCCATCTTAGGCTGGTTTCCACTTGGGCGAAGCCCACGGGAGAGCTCTCCCCGGGGGGACGCGCGGGACCGGAGCGCCGGGAACGCGCCGCGCGCTCGGCCCGGCGGTTGGGGGTGCGAAACGCGTCTGGGCCTGAGGGTCGCAGATCGCTCAGCCCCGCCACCCAGGTCGGAGGGAAAATCTGCTGCGGGGTCTCGCATCTTGGTGATGCTTCCCCCGAGGCCCCACCCACGGGCCGCCGCGAGGGACTGGCCTGTCCGACAGCGCGGCGTCCGTCTAAGTGGGAAGACAAACCGATACCATCGATCCTCCCTCCAGGCCTCTGAAAATGCCCAGAGACCACGTTACTGCGGTAACTACAGACCTGGCCAGCGCTATCTTCTTAACCCCATGATTTAAAATCATCTTGGCGCACTAGGAAGACGCGCCATCAGGCCACGGGCACAGAGAAGGTACCCCGGACCGGCCCTCGCCTGGCCCTGGGGACGGCGCGCGGCCGCCGTGTGGCCCCAGTCCCCCAGGTCCACCCTGCTGGCACCGCTGCGCGACCTCCGCTCCGCGGCTGCATCCTGGCCACTAGCGACCCCTGTCGGGGACCCCAGTTCCCAGCTAAGGGCGCTCGGTTTGCTTGCTTTCCCTCGGGCTCCACTCACAAGCTCCGACTTTGCCCTCAAACTCCGCTCCCTGACCCTCTCCGGGCCCGGAGGCCGGCTTTTCCCGGGCACCTCGCCGCCCTCTCAAAGCCCAAGGCGACACCCCTGCTGGCTCGCCGAGAAGGCCCCTAGCGGATCCAGCCCTCTCGGAGCCCGATCAGAGCAAGGGACACTTTCTTCCGCTAACGCTCTCCCCATCCCCCACCGCCCCTAGAGCGCAACTCCAAAAGCAACTCCTCCCCTCCCCCCTGCACGCTCTGCAGCGGAGGTCCGCGCGCCCCCGCCCTTCCGCCGCTGCACTTTCACTCCCCCACCCTACCCACCAAGCCCCGGACGCCGGCCCCCCCCCACCTCTCACCCCACCGCGGCGCGAACTGCACCGGGTGCCCACCGCTAACTGCAGCGCGCCCCCTGCACACAGAACCCCACGGGCGTCTGCAGTCCGACTTCACCCGAAAGCCTGGACAGTGAGTGAGTCCTTTTAATAAGCACCTCCCCGCTCCACCTACCGGGCTTTACGCACACAGGATCCAGCATACAGAGAAAGAGAACTGGTCTCCTAGAAAGCCGAAATAAATCATTCCCTCTGCCCTCATGTATTTTGCACCACGTGTCAGCAGTTTGTCATGTCAAATCATGGTAGGGTCTGGTTCCAAGACGCACACACGAATTCGGGGCGGATGTCTTTGGCACCCTCCCCGCCAACTGCACACACAGGTATGCACACTGATCCAAAGGCACACAGAGCAGTTGTGCTCGGATGCCCCGGTCCGGGCCAGCGGGACCCCTCTCCCCTTTAGCAATGGACTGGACACACGCAGACTCTAACCACGGAAAAAACTAGGGCAGCTCATTCCCTCTGTTTTTTCCCATTTAATTCGCTAAAGCAGCTACTGGAGTAGTCAAAGAGAGTTGAAACTAAGAGATGGCACCTCCGGTTGGGTTTTTTCCCACCTCAAAACCTTTATTTTCAGTTTTTAAAAGCTACCTTAGCCCGCCATATTGAAACTGGCACGGCTTCTAAATACTCCTTCCCCGCCGTTGCTTCCAAGAAAACACGAGTACGGATCGGGCTCTGGACTTGCGTCTGGCCACCGCAAATCAACCACTTCCCTCACCTAAGGCTCCCCCTTTCTCCGGTTAATCCCCTCCCGCCGCCTCGGGTCAAAAATCAGTAAATATATCTAGCAGTTCCTACAGTTGTTTTTTTGGCGGATTTTACCAACACACACACACAAACACACACACACACATTAAAAAAATAAACTCCAAAGCCTGATCAGATTAGTAATTTTGAAAGGTCATATGAGAGTAGACAACAGGAAAGCCCCAAGTGACAGGATATTACTTTAACGTAAAAGAAAAAATAATAATAATAATAAAGAAAAGAAAAAAAAGAACAAAAAGATCATCCATGCGGGAGCACGCTCCGAAACTACTACTGACAATTTCATTTCAGCTGCACAGGCAAATGTTTCCAAAGGGGGGATTCCGAATGGGTCCACGATTTTTAACCCCCCTGATGGTTGGTCTCCAGTCCTCACCCCACCATCTTCTCCCCCCACTCCCCCCCCCGCCACCCCAAACACACACACACCAAAAAAAAAAAGAGGAAGAAGAAAGAGACCCCAACGAGAGAGCGCGGGGTAGCAAGGGCGGCTGCGTCGCTAAAATGAGCGCACAAATGAGGAAGGTGGGCGGCGGGAGGGGACAGCTTGCACCCGGGGAGGAGGACACTTTGCAACTACGGACGGACCCCCGCCAAGGCCGGGCTTTGCAAAGCCGAGGGACCGAGGGAAGGGGACAGGGGGAGCAAAAATGACAACCCGGAGCGCAGAGCGGACTATGGGGCTCTGCTCCAGTGCTGTCGCTTTCTCCTCCTGTCCTTCCCTTTTGCTCCTCTCCCTAAGCACTCCCTCCTCCAGCCCCCCACCCCCGGGCTGGCTCCAGCTTCCCTTTTTTTCGGAGCTGGAAAAAAGAAGCTGACCGGCGCGCTCAACCTGCGGGCCGGAGGTCTGCTCGCTGGGCTGGCTGAGCGCGGGGACAGCGACCGCGCGGCGTCCTACCTGATGAAGTTCGTCCTCCCCGCGGCGTGGACTAAGACCCCGGGCGCCGCCGTGGTGGGGGGGACACCGGCCTCACCCGCTAGCTCTGGTTTGCTCGCTCCCCGCCCGCCGCCTCCCTCGCGCGCCCGCTCCACTCCGCCGACTCCCACTACAGCCTCATTCCAATATGGCATCCTCTCTGTGCGCATGCCCGGCACTCTTTTTTAAGATTATTATTTTGTGTGTGTGCAGCGAACTCCTTCAACGACTTTTCCAAGCGCTTGCAGAACGTCTTAAGCCAATTAGCCTGCGGGACGTTCCGCACTCCTTCCATTGCCCCCGCTGTGACGCCCCCCCTGTGACGCCTCCGCGTCTGGGCACATTTTCCCCCCCACACACACTCACACAGAGGCACATTTCACGCTCCCACTGCCCCCTCCCCGCCCCGCTCCCCTCCCTTTTTTTCTTTAGCTCCCATCCATACAAGATCTGCAGAAAGTTCCCATCACAGGCGTTTCCGCACACCCATCTGCAGGGAAATCTGGGCAAACTCCTCATCTCACTGGAACACTTTCTGTTTCGTCGGTTTGCAATCCCTCCGTGGACCAAATGCACAAACTTGCGCTTTATCCGCCGAAGGCTGGTTCCGAGCGGAGAGAAATTCAATTCTCTCTGCGACCCGAGTCCCGCCCACTGCGCCCCACCCGGCACTTAAATTGCGCTTTTTCTATGGAGATTGAAACATTTCCTGGCCCCTTAGGGATGGCGGGAGGGGGTCGGGGAAAGGTTTTCCAGGGAAAAGAGCCCAGAGGGGTCGGAAAATTCAGTTGGGGTTGCTCGGGCCAGCTTGCCGCTGCGATCGGCAGGACATAGGTAACGAGGGTCGCCACGGCGTGTCCTGGGGAAATGTCCGGTCCGGGGCGACCGCAGAGGGCACCTGGCCTGGGCTGGCTCTTGTAGGGCGGGAAAGGAATCCTGCCCGAGAAAAACGTGGCCCTCTGCGATGGTGGGAGTGAAACAGGGGCAGCGCAGACGGGCGCAGGGTAGGGTTTCCCGGCGGCGTGTGCGGGTCCGCGGGCACTTTGCCCGGGGCCTGGGGGGAGGACAAAGTGGAGCTCCCCGGCCCGAGCAACGGCTGGGCAGAGACTGAACGTAATGTCCCCAATGCGGAAATGCTGGCGACGCCCGAGTGGGCAAGACGGAGAACTTCCGAAGGTGGGCTTTGCTGTACTGAGGAGCGAGGAGATGCTGCTGGGGGCTAGAATTTATTTCTGTGGGAAATGGAGAACTGACACGTTTTGTCAGGGTTTTTGCTCTATTGCCACAAGGGGTAAAATCCCCCAGAGTCTCCCAGTTGTGTCCATCTCCTTCTTAAGAACGTCTCTCGCCGCGCCCCTTCCCTGGCCCGGGCCGGGGGGCCAGAGGACCCTGCGCTCCAAGGCTGCTTCGAGTTCGCAGCTCCGCCCTCCCTCTCACGTCCTTCCACGTCCTTCCACCCCCGCGAGTCCTCGCGGACCGGAGACCTCAGGCACTGTAAGTCCTCGGAGGATAGGTGGACGCTCTGAAGGGCGGGGGACAAGGGGCGGGGAGGACCGAGAGAGAGGAGGTCAGAGTCTGAGCGCGCGCGGGACGGGCGGGGTCCTGCCCTGGCGAGTCCTCTCCCCGACAGCGGGGCCCGGCTGGTCTAGAAGAACCGCGCGACAGACGTGCCGGGAAACTGCTCCAGCCAAGCCACGCGGTCGCGAGGGCCCCTCCACCGAAACGGTGGGCGGACCTCGGAGATCCTCGGGGGCTTCGGCGGCAGTGAGACGCCGTGCACTTGCAGTCTGGGCAAATTGTATTTCCCTACATGTTGGAGGGCGCTCTGCGAGATATAAAACGCCTTCGTCCTGTCACACGTTCATTCGAGGTACCACCTGAGACTCAGAAAGGACAAGCGACTCATAGTTCAAACTCCAGCCGGAGTCTGCATGCCCTCCAGCTTCCTGGTCCCCTCCTCCTGGGGACATCCGACCTCTTTCACCTGAAGGTCACTGAAGGCGAAGAATCCTCACACCGACCGCACCCCGTTCCTGCACATTAACGCTGTCGCCTGCACCCCCAAACTGCCTCCCTCTGTACTCTGAGACGGCTCCCAAATGAGTCCATGTTTGCACCGCGGCTACTAAGGATCCAGAATGGGGACTCCAGGCAGGGTTCTGGACTCTACCCCCGGTTCTCGTCTTTTCGATCCTTCAACACACAGTCTGGCCCGTAGGGAGGGAGGGGGGCGGTGGACGGTGCCATCCCAAGGGGACTTACAGCGCGGGAGACCCACCCCGCGCGCCCTTCCCTTCGACAGGGTCACCGGCTTCGGCACCGCTGAAGCGCAGCCGCAGCAGAGGGGCCTGAGAGCGGATCCCCTCCTCCAGCCAGCCCCGCTCCCCGCCGCGCTGCGTCCACCGCGGTGGCCGTGGCGCTCCCTCGTGTGCCCCAAACCTCGCCGCGGGGCTCGGGCCCGGGAGGGGGCAGAGGACCGCTCCTCTCCCCCCCGCCAGGACTTCCGGGCGGCTCCAGTTTACAGAGAGGATGCACTTTCCCTCTCCAAGAGCTGCGGCGACGTGAGCTGCAGCAGCCATTGCGCCGGCTCTAGGTTTGTTTACCAGTTTTGAGTCATTATTATAAACGGAACGTTATTTCATCAAAATAAGAAACAATTGCAAAAGGACACCAAATCCCTAACTCGATGGCCTGTGTATACATTATCTTACGGTTCCTCCAAAGTACTGGGGTCTCTTTATGTTTTTGGTACTCAGACCCCTGTATAACTTTGCCCGTGAGTCTGGAGAACAGTGTGGAGGAGTTAGAGTTTTTATATTTATCGTGATTAAGAAATAAAATCATGAAGCCACAATACACGATGGTCATCACATTGTTACCTTCAAGAATCTCAACGTTGTCTAGGGTGAAATTTCTCAAAGTTCGGCAACCTTCTACTTTCATATTGCTTTTCCCACGTGACTTCTTGAACGTTCCTTGGCTCTTTATTTTGCATGCTGCCTCCATTCTCCTCTATCCAAGGACATCAATGAGGCAGAAGAAATTGGTTCGAAGACTCCCCGAGGTAATTAACGCGGCCCTTCATCCCATTCCAATACCTTCCCACTTTCTTTTTTATTTCAGAAGCAGATACTTTAGGGATGTGAGTCTCCAGATGTAGAATCCACCCTAAATCAATTAAAGGAGGGCGGGGGAGGGGGAGAGGGGGAGGAGAGAAAACAAAAGAGTTAGCCAAAGATAAAGCCTTGGTAAAAACTGGGACTGTTTCAAAGTAAAGAAGGTATAATACATTACAAATCAGAGAAGTTCAACCACGTAAATCTCATGATAAACGCCACGAGATTCCTCTATAAATTGTTAACATTTTCTAAAAATCTTGGCAAAAATAAGGCTTTGACCACACCAACTGACTGTAACTTACTTCATGCGTAAACAATGGTTACGCCATGAATTATATCACTTTTAAAATACACCTACACATCTAATTTATGCCTTCCAAGGGACTTTGGAATTCTTTCCTGCGAATGAGGCTAAAGTATATAAAATATTAAAATTATATTTGCTAACTGGAAAATATTTAGGAATAAAAATAACAGTTGAAAAGTTTCCCACTCATTATTCTGTGTGTTTCAAAAAGTATTGCAGAAGAGTCGAAAACTATATGCATATGATTTATGCTAAAGACATATGATTACTTAAATCTTGTCACAATAATCTTCACACCAAGACGAATGTTGGTCAATTTGCTCATAATTACTCCATGTTTAAGTTATCGTATGAGGAAATGCCCTAAAGAAAATGAACCGTTTTGCTTCCTTAACATAGAGAATCTCTGAGATATTAGACAAATTAGCTTAACATGAAAGCAGAAGGATGGAAGAGTGTCACCCAAAAGCCCCTGAAAATAAACAAATATTTGAAGAATGTATGCAATCTTCTTTTTGCTGGAGGCTTGGGATCTTAACATATTGTCTCTTAGGCCAGGTGAGATTGTGTTATTCCATCACCCCTCCTGAGGTCACTAAGAGTGAAATCTGAAGGCACTCCCTTATTTTTTCACCCTTTTCCCCTATACCCATTCAAGCACTTAGCTCCTGGGTTGGGAGTCAAATGACCTCATCCCTGCTTCATCACTAATTTCCTGTGTGACCTATGTAAATCAAATGATGTCTCTGAGCCATTCTTTTCTCATGGGTAAAGGAGATTGGATTAGATGTTCTGTAAAGTCCTTTCAAACTCTAAAGAGTGCTTATCAATCTACCCCGGCCCAAAGCCACAGATTGCTTTCTGTAATATCCTAACACCATCTCTACCAATTAAAAATAGCCAAGGTGTAAACCCTGGGATCACAAAGAGGAAAAAAAAGGAACAGATCGGTAGGGGAAGTGCCTTCTTTGCCCTCCCGATCAGCAGTGAAGGTATTGCTCGAGTCATATTTTTGCCTCATTTAGATTACTATTGTGTTTTTGTACTTACTGTATGGGTTTTTGTTTGCCCATCTAAGTGTCTGGGCCGAGGTACCTGAGAGTCACTGAGAAAAGCCTGGGTAATGGAGCTCACTGTTTAAATAGGTAAATGAGCGTAGTGGTGAGTAAGGGCTCCACAAAGATATCACCTGGAGCACTTTCTCATCCATTTCTAAAAATTCCAGAAACCCACCGTTGCTTCCTGTACAGTATGAAGAAATTTCAGGCTTCCTTGACAAGAGAAAAAAATAACTGCACACACAGGGTGTATTAAAAAAAAAATTCGTGATGTCTGAACTCTCCTAGGACATTTATTTAAAGAGCAGAGATGGTTTAGCTGTGAAAGTGCCAGTTTTGACTGATGGCTTCCTTTTCACTGAGGAAGATGAACATTATGATGAAAAGTCACATCCAGCTTCTGAGGCTACTTGTATTGGGTGCCTAGTATCACATACTCCACTTGTGAGTCTTATTTTATATGAAGCAGAATATTCTAGATCTTGCAGCGTGGCTTCCAGCCCTTTTGAGAGGCAAGGAAGCCTGAGTCCAGGGAGGTGAAATGACAGAGGTCTCACCTACAGCTGCAGAGCAGGGCCTGGCCTTTCACTCTTGCACTCCATTAAAGAAGGAGAAAGAGGAGGGAAGATTTATTTAGCATCTATTTTGTGCCAGACGCTCTTCTAGGTGTCTTTACATACGTGATAGCATTTAATATGTTCTAGTCTCTATTTTGTGTAATGTCTCCTTTAAATGGTTTTAAAATATGTTTTAAGCATGTATTCCTTAACATACAAAGCAGGACTCTGATCCGTGGGCATGTGTCATGTAAGCATGTGTCACGTTTTACGTGGCAGAGCTGGAGTTGTCTGCAATTTTTTACATTCTCTATAACTGAGGCTATTTATTGTCCAACACAAACACATACACACACCGAAAACCAGCACAGGTCAGGGGTATGGCTTATGACCCGGGCTCAGTTTTGCCTCTGCAAGTTAACTAACCTGAGTGAGATTGAATCAGGCACTGTGCAAAAGTATAGAAAGTCGCCTTGGACTTAAACATAAAATGGACTAAACAAATTAAAATGGGCAACCAAAATCCCACATCAAAAAGTGGGTTTCACGTAAAAGCAAGTAGACAGTTTTTGTTACATGCACCCGCTACCTTAATAAATCCCCAACTATGCTAAATAGAGAAGAAATATCAGTGTCAGGACACTGGACAATGCAGCTTTATTGTAGCCTCAAAGCCCCCAACCTATTTGATTTTACTGTATAAGTCGCTTTAGTGCATCTCACTACAGAAATAATTATTCTGGTCAAAGAAATAATAGTTAATAGACCCATTAAGCCTTGATTTGCAGTGCCATCTACTGGAAACAAATTTTGACTTGCTTTCAGATTTTTTTATGTAGTTTTTTTTGGTTTTTTGTGGAGTGTTGGGAATACAGCTATCAGGGGTAAAGGAAGAATTCAGTGCTTACTATATTTGATTATAGATAACAATTTGGCAGCTCTAGTTTTAAGTAAACAAATATATTCATATGAAATCATTCCATTTTTGAATAACATATAGAGTACATAACATGTTTCTTTGGAAAGTAAAACCTCTTCCATTTTTTAAAATGGGTCATTACAAGTAGCTTTTTAGTAGAGTGCTGTGATTTTTTTCCTTATCCCTGTAAAGATTAATTTTTACACTTGTAAATGCTTCTGAAATAAAGTTGATAAGTTCTTAGAGGTTTTCATTTTAATTTCATACCCTGTCAGGGAGGGACTCAAGGATTTTTCAAGGTTTCCCAAGCCAATTTCTTGACAAGGTAAATGTATTAAAAATTAGATATAGAAGAAAATTAACTCCTGGTAAGTAAAAATCAACCTCAAATATTTATTGAGTGCTGCCTATATTCATGTTATTTAAGAGGCAAAAAGGTTTGCGCTGAAGATTGGGCTGCATTAGGCATTACTCAAAGCTAACAGGTATCTTTTTGCCAAACTCACCAGAGGCCTTCAGAAAACTCCCTGGTTCTACTGAATCCACATCTGCCCCATAAGATAGTATGTTAGAATGGAAAGAACTTGGACTGGGAATTCCCTGGTAGCCCAGTGGTTAGGACTCTGCACTTTCACTCTGGGGGCACTGCCAAAAATTAAAAAAAAAAGAACTTGGACCGGAAGCCAGAAGGACTTGTACTTAAATGCCAGCTCCGCCATCATTGGTTTCCCTTTGTCTCTCTCTGTCTGTCTGTCTCTGTGTCTCTCTCCTTCCTCCCTCTCTACCTGTCTCTATGTAAAAATGGATTAAATTTCTCTTTCAGAGAGAAGGACTGGCACATAAGAGAAGCTTCAGAAGTACTACCTGCTCCAAAATATTACCTGCTCCCTCTCCCATCTGCCACTTGCTCAAAATATGCATTGTTCATAAACTTCTAGTACAATCTTGTAACATTTTAAAATTCGTGTTTAATAACTACAGGTTGAACGATTGAATCAAATCATATCCCCAATTTATTTTCTGCACCACCAAGGTCTTGCACCCTGTGTGATCATTTCAGCCACTTCCTCGTAGACCATCTTCTCCTGTTATCTTTATTCTTACTTCACTATTCAGTAGTTTCCTCTCCTGAAAATACTAATAAAATATTCCAAAACAAGAATGGGGCTAGCAACTGATTCATACGATATTAAAAGGCTTTAAGTTAGATTCTGCTTATTGGAAGCAAAGCGTTCACACATACCAATGCTATACTACTTTTATGAAAAGTTGTCCATCTCTAAAAGTCTAACGAATTTTAACATCCAGTTTGAAAAGCAGACAACAGCACCAATAGCCAGCTCCTAGAAAACTGTTTTAGATTCACATGTGATGGATCATAGAATAATACTACAGCCCAAAATAGTGAAAAAAAGGTATAAGGAATGAAGAGACTTGCATTCAAATCCCAGTGGTGTCCCCTAATAGATTCTTAACAAGTCAATGAATTTCTCTGAGCCTCAGATTTGCCAACTGTGAAATGGACATAATAGCTTCTTACCTCATAGGAATGAGAGAATTTAAGGAAATGCATTGTAATAATATACCCAGTGATATAAAGCTTTGACGTGGGTACTAAAAAATAAAAATAAAAACACATTTCCTTTAATCCTCCTGTTTTGTTTAATAATAAACTAAGTTTTTCAAGTCTAGCCCAAACCATGAGTCAAAGAAATCATACAAAAGGACATGTTGTGAGGCAATGCTGTAGTCCAAGTCATTGTAAGTTATCGTCTGTTTTATTCCAAGCACTGTGCTACACACTATTTGCTTTCATATTTGTACTGGTTTCAAACTGCTCTGGACTCTTAGAAGCAACAGACCTATAAAAATAGAACGTATGGCTGTTATTTCTTAAGAATCTTTTGTTGGTGTGCCTTCAGCTGCTAAAAAGAACAAAAGAAAGAAAGAAAATCTATGAAACCAGGAATTCTTTGAGACAGAAATATCTCCATCTTTCTTCTCTTGACTCAAAGCATAAATCACATTGAAAGAGCCAATATTTTCTAGTTTAAAAAAATGCCAGGTTTTTTCTCTTCATTCCATTTGTCAATTAAAAGAATGCTTCTCACAAAATTTTCGTAGTGAAAAAAATACATATCTGAAGATCACAACCTGAATCTGACATTTACCATGGTAATTTGTACACAGAAAAAGCTCAGTGAATGTTTGTGGAATTTGGTCTTGGCTTTGGCCTTGACCTGAATGTAAACTATGGAGTGAGGCACCTCCCTTTCTTCCCCTTCTGTAAAAGGAGTGGGATATTATCATGCATACACTTTTGGAAAGATTGTATGAAAGTCATTACAGTTTTATAGCTTTTTTAGCTCCTTGGAAGACAAAGGATGGTAAGGATTCTGTTTTTTGAAAGCAAAGGTTGTTTGCATAGCTTCTGAGTGACCCATTGCTTGCACTCTTCGGGTTTATTTACTTTCTGTTTTGTTGCTCTGGAACAGGAGGAAACAGACTGCCGGGTAGAAGTCCCAGCAGCAGGTTGCCGAAGCTTTTAATAAGAAAGCTATTTTTATAAACTGAATTTTAGTGACAAAACAATGTGGGGATGCTGTGCCCTACAGTGTGGTCTGTACTCTTAAAAATCTGTGGATAAATGACTCTCAAACTGGGGAACCTTAGAGGTGTAAAGACCTCAAAATCTTTCTCATCGCCAACGCTGCAGTAGCATTTTGCCAGCTTCAAAGAATGATGCAAATCTGAGCCACTATTAATATTGTTCTTATTCTATCTTGAGCCTCAGTGCTGGGCTCTTGTGAGAGAACTTGCTGGTACACTGGCAATATCATCTCAACACAACCCTGATTGTATTGCTTTAAAAAGTGTGATGAACTGGGAGATTGGGATTGACATATATACACTAATATGTATAAAATGAATAACTGATAAGAACCTGCTGTATAAAAAAAAATTAAATTAAATTGAAAAAATAAAATAAAATAAAAATGTCCATTTTCCCACAAAAAAAATAAAAATAAAAAAATAAAAAGTAAGGTGAGGGGAATTCCCTGGCGGTCCAGTGGTTGGGACTCTGCACTCACACTGCCCAGGGCCCAGGTTCAGTCCCTGGTTGGGGAACTAAGATCTCACAAGATGTGTGGCACAGCCAAAAAAAAAAAACACACACAAAAATAAAAAGTAAGGTGTCCACCTTGACGGACACTCTAAAGAGCGAATAGTTCAGAGAAGTTGAGCCTTCCTCTTCACAAAAAGTATAAAAAGTCTTTTTTTATTTTCCCTAGAGAAGGCAATGAGAGGTAAATTTCCCATTGTTGTTCATGTCTTTTTATGGTGGCTTTCTTTAATGTTCCCCTGGCATTCAATGTCATGGCCCCAGGCCAGAAACTTTAATGGTAAAAAGGTCCTATGCAGTCATGGCCGGGAGTAGAAAGAGAGGTGAATTTTCCAGTTTATCACAGGAAAAGCACACACCTTCATTTGTAAATGAATTTATTAAAAAAGGTATATCCTTAGACCACCAGCTTGAGGATGAAACCGGGGGTAAATAAATGGCGCAAGCATTATGACACCTAAACCCCTCAACTTTCTTCCCTCTTGCAAAAGTGTGAGTGAACGGAACTTGGGGTTTGGAGGTTTTGACAGTTAATTTTCTGTGTCTACTTGGCTGGGCCACAGTGCCAGATGTTTGGTCAAACATTATTCTGGATGTTTCTGTGAAAGTGTTTTTTGGGATTGGATAAACATTTGAATCGGTGGATTTTGAGTAAAGCAGGTTATCCTCATGGTATCAATGGGCCTCATCTGATCAGTTGATGGCTTTAACCGAGCAAAGGCTGGCCTCCCCTAAGCAAGGGGGAATTCTGCAAGGGACAGCTTTAGACTTGACCTGAGATATCTTGGCATCGATGATATGGGCCTGTGGAGTTGCCACGACTGGCCGACGCTTGACCAAGTATTGATTTAGACTCTTCTGGGGCCACTTAGGGGATGAACCCCTGGGTATGGTGTATGGCCCAGCTGATTCCAGTTTTCTGCTCTGGTACTTATTCATGTTATTTTATCATACCACATTATTTTACTATTAATGACTAAAGATAGGTGGATTTTTTTTAATCCATCATTATATTTATCAACTGCCATATTGACGACTATAGTTGAGTCACCATTTCTGACACTTTTGTATTTTACCTAGTACATTTCAGTTTTGTTTCAGTAAACAGATAGCAGTCTGGCAGTCACTATATGCTGCAGCGTGCTTCGACCCCACCTTCAAAATGTATTCCATACTCCATCACCTCCTCCCTCCCTAGTCCAAGCTGTCAGGCTCCCCGAGCCTCCAGGTCAGCCAGCTCAGCAGTGACCCCCAAACCAGCCTTCCTGCTTCTCCTCTTGCCCCCAGCCATCGGGTCCCTACACAGAGGCGCAGGAGAGAGCCCTTGAAGAGTAAATCAAGCCACACCATTCACTGCCCAAAACTCTCCAGTGGTTTCCCACCTGACCCGGATGAGATCTCACATCCTCTCACAGCCTTTGTGTCTCCTACTTCCGCCTGCCTCTCTGTCCTGCCCACCCTGCTTCCCTCCCTGGCTTCTCCCAGAGCTGGGTCAGCTGTTCCTTGGACAGGCTGAGCGCAGCCCTTTCTTAGGGCCTTTGCCTTTACCCTTCCTCCGCCTGGACTACGGTTGCTCAAGTACTGGCCCACTTGTTCTTTTATCTCCTCCAGGTTTCTACTTCCTTCTATATTTAAACACACACCTCCCCCAGAGCCTCTATATCCTGCTTTATTTTCCTTCACAGGACTTACCATCATCCATATCATATTATTTTGAAGAAACTTTATCATCCGTCTCTCCCACTGCAAAAGCAGTGCTGTGGACTGAAAAAAAAAATGCACGTGAGAGTTGCAAGTTAAGTTTTATTTGGGGCAAAATGAGGACTGTAGCCCAGGAGATAGCATCTCAGATAGCTTTGAGGAACTGCTCCAGAGAGGTGGAGGGGAGGTCAGTATAGTTTATGACTTTAGTGAATAGGGGCACGTGCATCAAGCACACATTTTGGCAGAGGCTTGCTGCTAGTCAGGAGGAACAGATGTCATTGTTAACGATTAGTGCTTTTCTAGATGAGAGGAAATACAAGAATTTGGGCTCATAAAATCTTCTCCTGAAAATATCTAACTATTGGAAGGCCTGTTCTGCCGGTTTTCCCGGAGCACAGAGGGCCTCGTTCCTGATCTCTGCCCTAAACTGTCAGGCTGTGTTGAAGGTCAGCGGCTACAGTGACCAGTGACCTCATCCTCGTAGAGGCAGATGGCAAGTGCCAATTTTTAGTTGGCACCATGAAAGTAGGGACTTTCTCTGAACTATGGCTGTATCCTCCACCCCTAGAACAGAGCCTGGCACATAGTAGGTGCTTTGTAAATATCTGTTGAATAAAAGGTGAAAGAAAGACCACAAAGTCTACCTGAATAAGGCTGAAGAAACATGATTTACATAAATTCTAGATTTCACAAAATCTGCACATGTGGATCAAGCAGGGACAGATTCAAGTACAGCACATTTTCTGAACCCCTGAGGGAGAGCAGAGGGTAGTTTTACAGTTGAGGAAGGTTTCTGCAGTGAGCACACAAGAAACCAAGCGACCCCATGCACTTGCCCACTTTACCTTATGAAAAAAACACCTCTTTTTGATCCTGGCTATGGTTCCAAAAAAGGATTTGAAGCCAGAGCTGCAAATGATCTTCCTTTTCTCCTTGAAGGTCCCACACTTCCAAAAGAAAATGTTTAAAGTGTTTTTTGCTCATAAACTTTTTTTTTTCTTTCAGGTTTGAAGGTAGATTGCAGGCATTATCCAAGACTTATCGCATCAGTTACTTTAATAGTTTGAATACAATGCCACATTATCCTCCAGCACTTGAAGAGAGTCCTTTCAAAATAACCCCTGAGGACTCAAGTATTCAGGAGGCTGGCAAAAATTAGAGCTGCTCTTGGTGTTAGTTCAAGGCTGCCCAGCTAACTTGTTGCACCATTCAGGAAGGCAAATCCTAGGTGAAAGACATGCACAGTACCCGTCTAGTCTTTAATAACTCTACATGACCCTAATTAGGGTGCTTGGTTTAATGCAAATGACTCTGAACCACAATTTAGGCTTAACTTCCTTTTCCTGCTCAGCCTTTCACCAGCTTTATGAGTTTGATGAGTGATGTAAACTTCCAGTGTAAGTTTCCTCATATTAAGGGGGGTGGAGGGGGAACTAAAGTTTGAATGAGGCCTTCTAAATCTAATATTGTCCATTTCCCCCCCCCCATTTCTCTCCTCTTCTTATCATCTAAGCTGAGCCATCTAAAGAGCTCCTCTGATCCCCTTCAAATTCCAACCCCACCCTCCTTAAGGAAAGCATTAACACGATATTCACCTTAACTACTTAGGAGTCCATTAGCAGAAGGAGTGCTAATGCTACTTCAAAGATGAAGCAGTGAATTTCCTTTTGGAAAACAGAGAAAGAGAAATGAAATTCAACCAAGGACTCACTCACAACTTAGAGCCAAGACCCACTCTCATCCTTTCCACCGTTTTCCTACCTGGGTACTGAAGGCGATGCTAGTGGCAAACACCTGCGCCTTCCAGCCATGGGGAAGCAAGAGTGACTCCATCCCTTTTCTCCTGCCTATAAACCACAGTACGCCTCTCTCCCATGGAGGGAGAATTGAAAGGAAATAGCTCATTTCTTTATTCATGTTATGTTTCTTTTCAATCTCAACTTCACATGCAGACCTTTTGCCCCGCAGTTGAATTTCTAGAAGTATATTCTAGGAAAACAAGACAATCACACAAATATGTATGTACAAAGATATTCATCACAGGACCGTACGGGGTCAGTTAAACCAGCCAAGGCTCGTGTGTATAATAAAACATAATACAGACATGAAAAATGAGTGCTGTACATTTATATTTATTGGCATGGAAAGCATTTTAAAAATATCATATATACCACAATCCTGTCTTCGTAAAAATAATACATGTGTGTATGCCTAAAGAAGGAATCAGGTACCAAAGTGTTGTGTTCATGGTAGCATTTGGAGTACTTTCATTTTCTACTTTATATCTTCCTATATATCATGTAATGTCTATTACAATGTGCATCTATTAATTTAGAAAAATGTTTTTCATGGATAATACTTGCACAAGGTACAAAATTTAAAGGACACAAGAGTAAAACAATTAGAATTAAGGCTCCCTGCCTCTTACAATCCCTTCCAGAAGGCAATTACTGTTTCCTCTTATCTTCTTTAATCTTCTGAGACAGTCTACACTTTTCCATATCAGAAAAACAATAATACTGGTTCCATTTTGAAAAAATAATTTCAGGAAAATTAAAATTAAGCCTTTGAACTTGAAATCAAGGACCCAAAGTAGTAATATAACAACTTGGATTTTGTTTTGCAATAGAACAGTGGACAGAAAATATTGAATATATTTCCCAACTCTGGGGTATGGAATAGGCCTTCTTTGTTACGTTGCATTTATTTAAGTATGTGTCTTTCTGCCTCATAAGACTATACATATACATTTTTTTGAGGACAGAATTGGTGTCATGCAATTTTTGTGTCCTCCACAGCGCCTATGTACAATAAAATAAATTAAAATAATATTTATACTATATCAAGATTTTATGTTATAAGGTTTTATTAATGCTAGAGATTATCATGACTGCTAAATAATAATTTGTATACAGCAAGCAAGAAATATATCACTCCTTAAGAGCTAAATAAATGCATATGGTCTGAAACAAGATCTGACAGTTTGACCTGGAGTGGCAGTGTTCACAAATATTTCCATGGTACTCACTCCGTGCCAAGTGTAGTTCTAAGCACTTGACAGGTATTGACTCATTTAATCTTCTTAACAATCCTGGGAAAAATTTACCCTATTTTACAAGGATAAGGAAAACAAGGCATAGAAGGAATTAAATAACTCACCCAAGATGGTCACGTGGGCTCTGGGGAGGTGTTGCTTATGTTAGTAAGCCAGTACTTTTCACCTAAGCCTCTTAAAGTATTTTATAGCAGACAAATAGAAATAAAACCGTGCTTCAATACAGCACTTAACGTTGTTGTTTGTTGTAATGCCTAAAATAAATATCTTCATATCACAATGGAGCCGACAGCCCTGAATCTCTGCCTCTTGCTCTACAGCATCTAGACCACACTCCCTCACCTGTAAGAGTAAGAGTTGCCTCATTTACAGGGGACAGACCACAGTCCAAGA
Source organism: Balaenoptera acutorostrata (assembly GCF_949987535.1). Lineage (NCBI taxonomy): Eukaryota > Metazoa > Chordata > Mammalia > Artiodactyla > Balaenopteridae > Balaenoptera > Balaenoptera acutorostrata. The sequence goes on along the minus strand of NC_080066.1, from coordinate 24,682,186 downwards.
AACTGAAAGGAAATAGGACGAATGCTTGCCATTTAATGAGGTGTTCTTTGAGTATTCAAAGAACATTAAAAGGAATCAAGGAGAAAGTTACTGGATAGCGAGGTCATTGTATCAATGCCAGGGTCTGTGGTCTCAAATTTAGGTGAGTTGAATTTAGTCCTTTCCAAGCTTGTGGTTTTTATTAAAACTTAACCACATCCAGCATTTGATGTAGACTGCAGACAGACACTGTAAATAATTAACAGAAAAACCTAAGCTGGACCTTTTTTTTTTTTCCAGGATGCTGAGAGCAGTCAAGGTACCGAGTGTCCTAAATTCAACAGACAATTCAAGCAACGTGATGACAGAAACAGGAATCCTTGGGTCATCTAACAAAATATCTTAATGAGGGGCTTCCCTGGTGGCGCAGTGGTTGAGAATCTGCCTGCCAATGCAGGGGACACGGGTTCGAGCCCTGGTCTGGGAAGATCCCACATGCCGCGAAGCAACTGGGCCCGTGAGCCACAATTGCTGAGCCTGTGCGTCTGGAGCCTGTGCTCTGCAACAAGAGAGGCCGCGATAGTGAGAGGCCCGCGCACCGCGATGAAGAGTGGCCCCTGCTTGCCACAACTAGAGAAAGCCCTCGCACAGAAACGAAGACCCAACACAGCCATAAATAAGTAAATTTTTTTAAAAAATTGAAAAAAATAGCATAGATGATATAAAAAGAACCACCTTTAAAAAAAAAAATCTTATGAAGAGGAAAGGAAAGGTGTGAATTATCATCATTACCAAAACACGGTCCCTGGACCAGCATTACTGGCACCGCTTCATAGCTGAGTAGATAGATGCTCAGGGTCCCACCCCCGAAACCTCCTGAATTCAAATCTGCAGTTTATCAAGACCCCCAGATGGTTCAAATGCACCACTACAGTTTGAGACACACTGATCTAGTTTAATTCCATTATTTTTCAGATGAAAAAACTGAGTGCTACCAAGGAGCGAAACTCAAAGGCTCCTGCTCCGTAGAGACAAGATTAAAATGCAAATGGGAAAATATAAAGGGACTAATGCAAAATAGTTTTACTCACGGAGTTCTAAACTGACCACTGTGCATATTAATAATTTTTGTGGTTCTAAGTGGGAATTAGAGGTGATGTTGAAATAGGAAGTAACTTCAGCTTTTCTGTAACCAGTTGAACCCCATAATCAATATACTCCTAGCCACCCTTTCTCTACAAGTGGGATAAAATGTCTTGGGCAAAATGTATTTCCTCAGTGAGAGCAATTTTCCTAGCATCAGTTTTTTTCCCCAGTCTTCAGGTACAACTGCAAAAAAAAAAAAAAAATTTTTTTTAGGCTGTTTTCTCCATGATGTGATAATTACTGCCATATTTAAAATGTAACCCTCTTCTAAAAATATAAATGTGAAATGCAACATCTTAGCTGTACACTATGATTATCAAACATTTCTCTTGCTCAACTGATTTTCCAAACAGTGTCAAATCAGCTAGGTATTTATTAGAATTTTTTTCTCTTTTCCTTTTGGAGGACAAAAGCATTTATATTTTCATCCATGGGAGAGATAAAGCAATTATAGGTTATTTAAACATGGTTGGTCCCAATTCTAACTTCTTGGAAGGGGTTCATGATTAATTAGTATTTAGGAGCAGATTGAAAATTGAAATAGCTCCCTGAATGCTTAGAGATAAGTAATTAGGTACAACAGTTTGTCTGAAAAATGTGACACTTGTTAGTGTTTAACAAAGCTGAACAGAATAATAGTTGTTGACCTGTGTCTTAGTCAATTCAGCCTGTTATAACAAAAATACCACAGACTGGGTGGCTTAAACATTGATTTCTGGACAGTTCTGGAGGCTGGAAGTCCAAGATCAGGGTCTGATGAGGGCCCACTTTGCACCTTCTCACCATGTCCTTACACCACCCAGCGTGAGAGCAAGCTAATCCCATTCATGAAACTCTACCCTCATGACCGAGTCACTTCCCAAAGGCCCCATCTACTCTGGGGAGTAGAATTTCAACCTGTGAATTTTGGGGGTGACACAAACATTCAGTTCATAACAACCTCCAACTCTAATCGCCTGAATTCATACCCATGTTGCGTAAGAGAATTTGGTTGGATTTGTCCATATCACATAATAGATTGTTATCCATCTCTTTTCTCAGCACGTTTCCTTCTGCATAAAAGATCCACCTGGGATATTTTCAGCTCTTACTGTGTACCCAGCGATGTAGTGGGTGCTTCCACTTACATTATCACACTGACTGTTCAGTCCGTGTTTACCTCTTAAATTGACCATGAGTTTCAAGATTCTAAAAACAATGATCCTCATCTGGGATTTATTCCAAAGAAATTTTTTTTTCCTCACTCAAGTGACTTATTATTTGAGAATTCCTGATGGTCTATGGCTAAAGACTGGTCAGCACTACTGGAAAAAAGTGGAAGACCAGAGACACTTCCAGGAACCCACGGTCCCTTCAGACCACCGTATCCCTAGTGGTTCACTATGCATGTATTTTTGCAGAGGATGGTGGATGCCGTGTAGGAAATTACAGTCAGAGCTGGAATTTTCATTCCGGAGCCAACCTCTCAAGGTCGTCTTCAGAAAGAATATTTTGGCTTCAGTTATTTGTCCTTGACAAAATGAAACATGATATTTCCCAAGACTTTGCAAAAGTTGGATGCCTTCTGCACCAAATGGGCTGTGTACTGACCAAAAAAACCAAGCCATTTTTTTGAGGGAGAGTAATCAAGCACAAAGTGAAGTTCCATTTAAACTGAAGTTACATAGACAAACATACATGGCATGTTCCTCTCTTATCCCCCGAAACCCAAGGCAGGGAGACTAGGAAGCAAAAAGTGATGGAGAGAGGAATTCAACCTACATCCCAGCTCTTCAGGATTACCCAGCTCTTCGGGTCTATAAGGAAGGATGGAAAGGGTTTTCTGAGTCAAAAATGAAGCATCAATTATGGTATGTCAAGAGGCACGAGGAAAACATGAGTCCTCGAAAGGTTTGGGGGGATTACTAGAAGGCTTACATTTAGGTTATAATTTGACTGATCTATCTCATTTTATTCAGTCTTATGGATGATATTTGATTTAGAGTTTTTACAACATGAATCTTAGTAGTCTTGCCGATGACATGGTGCTTAATTCCCTGAAGGCTTCACCTTTTTAATATATCTTTCATCACTGTATTATAGTCTGCCCGGTGATAGACATCTTCCTGAAGATAATTATATGCCTCTGGTATTTTTTTATTCTTCAGTAACTTCCCCAGTGTTTGAAATCTACAGTCTTTGCTCTTTTATCTCATATGGCAGAGTATTTTTCCTCATGAAGAGTTCTTTCATAAAAAGACCTTAAAGTTCTTTACAGATATTAATTAATTCTCTCACCAGGAATTTACCTATTTTGCCTCCTTGGGAAACTGAGGCAGAAAGCAAAGTGACATATTGAAATCATGTAAAGACTTAGCACCAGAGCTTGAATGATTATCCAGGGGATAAATTCTCACTGTTGTCTTCAGAAAGAAATTGTATTCCAAACTTGACATAAATAATGGGGATCCAAAAAATCAAATCATGAAGTAGAAGAGACCTGCAAAATTTCACTTCACTGACATGCAAACCTGCAGAGAAACTTATTCTTAATGAAGATTTAGCCGCTAAGGCTTACAGTGAAACTCATATTACCAAGATTTTATTACCGTGCACATACACACACCCAGCAGGATTTTTAGTACCCTACTATGAAGTGTTATTTGAAATCATTAAAACTAAACTGCACCTGTCAAAATAAATCAACCAATACATTTAGTGATTCGGAATCCATGACTCTTTATCTTTTCTATACATTCATTAATTCTTAATATTCTTTCCCATCATTAGAGTTTCATTTCCAAGTACGCCTGTTCTATAAAAATAGTGTGTTAAAATGAAATTGGGTATTTAATGTCCAGTTCCGTCTGTGGATTCATCTGGGTTGAGCTTTGTCACACAGTATGTGCTTACCGTGCTGCTATAGGGTTTTCCTCCTATAAAATGTTTTACAGCTTTACACTGTAAAAGTCAATCCAGCTGACAGATCTTGGCTGTTGCCTTTATGTATGTCTGTGTGATTTAACATGTTTCTGATTAACAATGGAGCTTCCTGATGCTGTCAAAATAAGTAAAGTACGAAATGCCTTTCTAGAAATGCCTATTTTTAAAAGAGAGATTAAATAAACAAGCCATTCCTGCTGGTAAAATAATTGATTATGTTGCTGACTATTTAATATTATGTTTAGCCAGAACTCTGTGGGGACAGTTTATTACATCAGCATAAACAAAGGGAGACCTGAAGGGGGGACACAGTACTCCATGAGGGAAGCAAATGAAAGGAGGCCACAGATATTTGTGTTTGAAAAGGACGGAACAAATGCTTTCCTTGCTGAGGTCACCAACAGATTGCATGAAAACACACACACAGACTCCAGTGTGGCCAGCTCACTAGCACCATACTGAAAAAGGGACCTACGTGTTTTATAAATAACCCTAACAACCTCTAACGATGTATGCAATTAAGAAAATGGTTTGCTTAATAAAGTTTAGAATCCTGACTTTAGCAGGTAGGAACCTGGCTGGTTTCAGTCTTCATTTTGCTTCATTCACGGTCCAGTTTTGTTTCTACTTTCTGGCTACCCTTGGGAAAAATCTATGAACTTATTTTCCATGGACTCCTTGAGTAGGGGTGTCAGGAAGAGAAACTGATCCAGTCTCCAAGCCTCCCTTGATGAGTTAGGCATCAAATATATTATTAGAAAACACGGAGCTAGCCACTAAATGGTGTCATGATTATATCTGCATGATCTGGGATGGCTCTATAATTTTTTGAACATGTGCTTTCATTTTGGGATTAGGAAATGTTTGTTTCTCCTGCTATGGTGGATTTTGAGAGAAAGAAGGAAGTGTTAAGAATCTACTGTGTCCTCTTTTTCTATTTGTGAAAGCTGGGAGTTTTACAAGCATTCTTTTCTTGAATTTTCCCCCAAACCATGTGAGGTGGTTATGATCTGCTTATTTACAGTGAAAGAAACCAAGACAGAGTGAGGTTTATAATTCACTCGAGGCCACACAGCTAGTGAAAGGCAGTGTCCTTGTTGGCAAAGCCCAGGGTATTTCTTGAGCAGGGAAGGTGCCTCTGTGCCCAATACTGCCTTTCAGGTCCCTGGGGGAGAAGAAGGTAGGAGAGGAGGCTGAATGTCCCCGAGCCCAACAGTGGCCAGAGCCAATCAGCCTGCTGAGTGTTCCTCCTGCCATCAAACCATCCCCTCAACACTCTGTTCAGATTATTATCTAGTATTTATTGACAGCACCAACACCATCCTGATTTCTCCCATTTTCAGGGATTAAAGCTGGCTGAAGAAAAGTGTCAAGAGACTTGTCTCACTTTAAGGGCCTACGTTTATTAACTTGAAAATGGAAGTATGGGTTTAAAGGTTGGGGGAATAATAATAGTGGGTGTAGAGATGGGTATTATTTGTTTCTCTTTTTCAGATATTCCATGTGTAGCTTTTTAATTTAAGGATAAACGAAAGTCAGACCTTTTTTCCCCATTCCTTATTGCTAGTGTATTTTGGTTCATTTACATATTTGCCAATATAGGTGTTTATGTCCTTAAACTATAACTCATAGTAGCTTCCGCCATGGGTGTGATCACATCCATATGACTACCTTTCTCAGCACCCGCCATGGCCCCAAACATACATGAAGAGTTGATTAGGTGGAGACCGTGGGCCAGAATTATCATAGAAGATTCAACTAGTGTATCTTGTTATCTGTGCTCCATGGGGCATAGTTTTAAAAGCATGCATTTTGGCATAAGAGAGGCTTGTATTTATAGGTCAACTAAGTAATTACCTTGTCAAACACATGACTTCAAGATTCAGATTCTGGCTTCAAAACTAGCTCTGTTGCCTTGCACTTCATTTTTTTAACTCTGAGCTTTGGTTTCCTTATCTATAAAATAAGGAGAGTATTTCCCACCTTACTGAGTTGAGAAGGTGTCCTCCAGGTCATGATTTCCAGGCTGAGAGAGAGCAGGCAGCAGTGGGACCTGCAGGGCAGCTCCTGGTTAGGAGAGGTAGAGCAGGCAGGCTGGAGTGTGAGACATAGAAGGGAGGAAGGTAAAATCAGAAGTAGGATTTAGGATGAGGGAAGGCTGGGGTGAAAAATGTGAGAAGAGCCAACTGTAGCTGGGAAGACAACAGCACAGGTCAAATCCACGTGGGTGAGGCATGCTCCAAAAGATGGGCCTAAGTAGAGAAGCAAGGATAGAATGGGTATGACATTGCTAGGACCAGTGCAGTAGCTTAAAGGAAGGTAGCAGATGAGGCAGTGGGAGAATTAAATGAGAGAATGTGAAGGGTTCTGGCCTGGAGCTTTATAGCAGACTCCTAGTTCTTCCTTCCATTTTTTCCTTCCCCTTTTCCTTCTCTTTCCACTTCCTATGAAAGGGAGAGGCTCAACTGCTCAAAAAACTGCTAAAAACCCACCTGACCTCCTGCAGCACTTTCAAATGATGAGTTATTACTTCAGTGATATTTCTAAAGAGTGGTGCTCTCAATCCAAACACTGCCAGATGTGCCTTCTACTCAAAATGATAATGTTCATTTGTGCACATTTTGAATTTTTTTTAAGTGATCTGATCTATAGTGATTTATTCAGATAGAAATCAAAGTTCAGTTAACTTTTTTGACTCAGAAAGCCTAGCTTTTAAGGAGATGAATATTTAAATGATTTTAAATCCCTACTACATTTTCCAAAGTTCAACTTATATCATGAAAAAACAAAATTAACTTGTATGATCGAAGTTAACCCAAACAGTATTTTTTTTTGCCTTATTTTGGACTTATATGCAGTCACTGACATTAACATCATGCTAAAGACCTTCTGCCATTAATCCATCCCCTCCTTCCTCTAGCACTATAAACTACCCAAGACTAAAGAGTGTTTCTCTTAGAAGGTCGCACCAAGTTTCTTTAATTTAACCATCAATAAGCATTTCTCATTTGGATGAGCCTCTTCTGTTACTGCAGGCAACGGGGTACCCGGGGGACAGCCTAACCTATCACTGGGAGGGGCTCGGGAATGCCACTAAGTGGCCATAAGAGAAGCCTGAGATGGTAGAGGTAGGAAATGGCCAGATGTTTATGGCATGGACTCCAATTCCTTCCAAACCCAAACACATACCTCCAAGGCATTGGAGATGGGCAGCCCAAGTTCCAAGGCCAGTTCTAAAACATATTAGCAACTTACTTCATTTAGCTAGTTTTCCCGTTTTGTAGCATGGGGATAACAATGACAACTATACAGAATTTCGTAAGGATTAATTAAGACAGCACGTAAAAGCGCCCGTCACATAATAGTCACCTAAAAAGTAGTGAGTGCAGACGTAATAGCTATTATTTATGAAGCATTTAATACACTCCAGGCACGGCAATAAGTATTTTATGGGCATTATCCTTTTTGTTCCTCTCAACAACCCTAAGAACTAAGCATTATTATTCTCATTTTATTGACAAGGAGATGAAAGTATAGAGCATTTACCTGACTTATTCAGGGTTCCATAGACGGTAAGTGGTAAGTGGAGAATGCCAGTTCCTGTTTGTATAAGCCCACTACATTTTAATTAAATACATCAGGAGTTAACCCCCAGGGAACCATGAGATTTGGAAATGATTTAGAGCTTCATAGAGAAAGCTGCCATATGACTATGATTAATGAAAGAGTACATTAATAAAAGAGTAAAAGAAGAGCGAGGTGACATTAACTTGAATTATAAAAGTCAGTGGGTACAAATGAACTTATTTACAAAACAGAAACAGACTCACAGACACAGAGAACAAACTTATAGTTACCAAAGGGAAAGGGCGGGGTGGCGGATAAACTAGGAGTTTGGGAATAACAGATACACACCACTATATATAAAATAGATAAACAACAAGGATTTATTATATAGCACAGGGAACTATATTCAATATCTTGTAATAGCCTATAAGGTAAAAGAATCAAAAAATATATATGTATATATATATAACTGAATCATTTGGCTGTACACCTGAAACTAACTCAATATTGCAAATCAATTATACTTCAATAAAAAAATTTTAAGAGAAAAAAAAAGCCAGAAAGACTTTTCAGCATCTATTTTTTTAGAATTCATAAATTCCAATTTCAATAAACTCCATTTAAGTATCAAAATAGTGATGAGTATAATGGGATCAAACCAGAGGAAGGTCGAGATGGTTTGGAGAGAAGGGACTAGTCCATGGGAGAAATACCAAGACATAATTTGGGGCTTGTAATCTCTATTCGGATTATGACATAACCATTGACGATCATGCAAAAACAGCTATTATTTGCATGTGGTGCTGGATTTCAATCTCCCACTAAATTTTTAGTGGTTGTTGTCAGCTTGTTTCTAGAGAAATTCTGCTTAATGATGAGAGTGACAAGGCAGGTGTTTTGTGTGCATTTTTTGAAGGAGGGATTGTTCGAGCTCATCGAAAGGGTCCTGTGACGATTGCAGACTAAGAGGGAGACATCTTAGCGAACAGAAGAGGGAAAACTTCCTATAAAAATGTGAGGTTTAATGAGATGAAAGTGGAATAAATGTGAGGAAAGGCAGCCCGAGCTAAGGAATTAGGGAGAGTGTTTCACTTGTCTGGGTGTTGGAGGGTGTTGAGTATTATTGTTAATTGCATTCCTGTAATGTCCTGGCTACCGGGGCCTAATGTCCACTTTAAGCCCGTCTCGAGCTCGAGCAATTGAAAGATAATAAGAGGAAAATTAGTAATGAATCCTTTTTACTATCTGCTGTAAATGGGCTCCATTGAAACAGTCTGTGTTTAGACTGGTAATAAAAATGAGTGATGAAGGCAGACATTTAACTTGGGAATTGGTTCAAGCAAGCAACATATTTTCTATTTCAAAAAAAAAGAAGAAAACACCTCACAAATAATTTAGGTTATGGAGAAATTCTTTGCTTGGAAACTTTCTGCAACGACTGTGCAGTTTTTATAAGGCTTGGCAAGGTGTATGTGGTTTTTTTTTTTCTTTCTGTGTCTTGAAACATTGGCAAGGACTATAGTAGTAGCTGAAGAACTTTATTTGTTAATTTGTCAGTATGTAGACCTTTGTTTCTCCACTGGGCAAACACAGGAGCATTAGGAAGGATGACATTCATAAAACACGTGCCACAACTTAGGGGCCAAGGACCCTGCTAACACGGAGATCTGTTATTCAAATACTCCAACTAGAGCCTTACCTAGACCCTGAAATCATTAATCCCCAAAAAAAGTATCATTTCTTCATCTTGTTTACACTCTCCCTAAAAGAAAATAAATCTGATTTATTATTTTCTTACCCATCACAGTGTAAGAGTCTGAAAAATGGAATTGCTCATTTTTGGAGAACTAATGTCCCTAACGCCCTGAACACAGTCCTTACAGCAGCAGTCCAGCAAGGTGGGGACTTTTATCCTCCTCTTAGGGATCAGAAAATTAAGGCTCAGAGAATATGTCCACTAATAAGTAACGGAGCCTGGAATTCAGCGCTAAGTTGGACGAACTCTGGAGGCCCACATTCTTTCCGCTGCACTGCTGCCCAAGGTTGGATAATGCATGGCAGTCACTTAACTAGAAAAGACAATGATAATAGAGACCACACCTCTAGGCGTGCGTTGTGTAGCTATCCAAGCAACAGCGTGTGCGCACGTGTGCACACACACACACATGCACAGAGCCCTCGGACTTTTCTTGGCTCTCTCTTCTTTTAATTTAATTTAATTTAATTTTTTAATTAATTTTTAATGGGGTAGAGTTGCTTTACAATGTTGTGTTAGTTTCCGCTGTACTGCAAAGTGAATCAGCTATACATATACATATATTCCCTCTTGTTTGGATTTCCTTCCCATTTAGGTCACCGCAGAGCACTGAGTAGAGTTCCCTGTACTATGCAGTAGGGCTCACTAGTTACTTATTTTATATATAGTATCAACAGTGTACATATGTCAATCCCAATCTCCCAATTCATCCCACCCCCCTGCCCTGCTTGGTATCCTTATGTTTGTTCTCTTGTCCCTCTCTTCTGAAGCAAGTTCCCTGGCTTGCTTTTGCCATGGAAAGCATCCCTAGCAATTATTGAAGAAAATGTGATTAGGAAGATGGGGAAGAATGAGTAAGATGGGACAAAGATGAAATTAGAACAGAGACTGGGAACAGGAAAGCGTAGGGGCCCACTCTCCTTGGCCCCTTGCCATGAAACGATCCATTAGGCGTTCACCAGTGTAATTTACAAAGCTTTCAGGCCACTGAGTCAAGCCGCACCTCCCCACTGGTCTTTGTCACAGGGAAATAATGGAGGTGATAGCATGGAAGAAAAATGATTCTTTTGCCAGTCTCATGTTAAGATCATGTACAACATCTCCTCAGATCACTTGGGCTTCTGGGAACACTTAGCAACTGCTAGGAGACACAGGATTGCTATAGGGTATTCTGTTCAAGGTTTGCGTTATTTCTGAGACTGAAGAAGCAGGTAGTACTTAGTTAAAATGAATAGTTAAAAAAATGGATTCCCACTTCTAAGCAAAAATCAAAACAAGATCAAAAAACCCTCACTGGCCAATGTTTTGTAATAATTGTAAATGGAAAGTAAGTTTTAAAAATTGTATTTAAAAGACGTACCCACCCAACAGGAAAAAAATATCCTCACCGTTTCAGGCATCTGAGTACTTGGGTGTGTTAGAACCCAAGGGATCCGAAGTCACTCAATTATTTCCTCCAGGCTGAGTATGGCTTTCTTGCACTCTGAAAATGGCACTCGGTCCAGGAATCCCCGTAACGTGTGAAATATGAATATGCCATAAACTGGACAGGAAATGTAACCACATGTGGGGACAATCAAATAGCCCACTTTACCCAAACAGTAAGCCTGCAACGAGCTGATCCAGAAAGATTATAGTGGGAGTCAGAAGCATCAGTGTAAAACCCAAACACTTGACCTGGTCCCCACCTGGCTCCCTACCAATCAAAAGGAGAGCCCAGGGACACCTCATTCCACCTCGTAAGCGTAGTCAGTGCCACATTGGGGACCGCCCCACATTCCTGCTGGTGGGAATCAGCACCTTGCTCCAGTGACTTTTGTAATCGTACTACCCATCCAATGCTGCTCATGGGTCTCCAGGCCCAGGGGCTGACAGTAGCTCCATCGATCAGATTCTCTAAAAGAAACCTAGCTTTGGTTTTGCACATGTGTGTTCTGCTTCCCTATTAGACATCCTTCCCAATGGAGCTTTCCTTGAACTACTCAACTGGTTTGCAGACCAGGGCTGCGCCTGGGCTTAGGTGGTGACCAAGGAGAGGCTGTGGGGAGTGAGAAGGGAAAGCTGAGGGTACCGAGTGATGGGGAGTCTGAGGCTCACAACTTGTTGTGGGAAATGCAACAAGTCAAAATGGTGAGTATCAGGCTGGAGAGGAGTTGGTGCCTTGATGCACAAGCAGAGGAAGTACTCAGGGCCCAACTGTGCTCTTCTTTTTTTTTTTTTTTTTTAATTTTTATTTTTTGGCCACACCACATGGCATGTGGGATCTTAGTTCCCCCACCAGGGATTGAACCCATGCCCCCTGCAGTGGAAGCACAGAGCCTTAACCACTGGACCACCAGGGAAGTCTCCCAACTCTGGCTGTAGACAGCCATGTCTGCTGGGGCATCATCCACACACTAGGCATGTCCCAAGGCTTCAAGGTTCATCATTCATTTCCCCTGCATAACCCGAGGGAGAATTTAGTATTAAAGTACCCTCTTCAACAAACAGTCAAATGATTCCTAAGTGAGATGTTCAAAGGCCGAGTACCAGTGGGTCGGGCAAACTATTTGCAAGCTTAACAATCCATAGACCCGAGTCCTCAGCTGGCTTGGAGCCTTCAGCTACTTCTACACCACGGTGGTGAAAAGGACAGGTAGAGAACCAGAGTCCACAATTTGGAGACCTCTCCACTGCAGAAAAAGGATATATTTTTAACGTTTTATAAATGATGATTCACCTTGTAACCCAAGATATAAAATTGTTTTCATTCCCATCCTTACTTTAAATTCTTATACTCATAATTTGCATTGCATCTCTCTTTTTATCTTCCTTTGAATTCTTATTTTTGTTGTATCTTGTTGTCTTTCCTTGTTCTATTCCTCGATAAAGCCTGTCATAACACCGGGCTGCATTATGGAGATACATTTCCACAATCGCCAGTGTGTCCTTGCAACTCAATGTCACTTTTTAAGTAGCCAGGAGCCAGGATTTAGACTCTAGATTCTAAAGGTCTGGTCTCCAAAATTTTGTACTGCATCATACCCCTACCTGTAAAAAAATTAAATAAAAAATAACTGGGCCTAAACTCTTTACTAAATGTGTAATTATTAATTTATAGAATATCATCATTCACTAATACAGTACTATTACTAATACAATTCTAATAATATATTACTATCTACTAATATATTAATTAGATACAGTATAAACCACCAAAAAGGGGGGAGAAGAATTTAAAGGATGAGAGGAAAATAAACTTACTTAGAAGTTCTCAATTTTCTTCCCATGCACTATTCAGCTGTCTCTATCACCCCCTTTTTGGGGACCACTGATCTAGTGAAGAGGAAAGATAACTTGATAAAAACACTTGTGATGAAAAAAGTGGCTTTTTTTTTCAACTGTGTTTATTGCAAATAAATAAAGAACACAAGAAAACAGAACTGCTCCCTAAGAAGCCAGCTGCAGCATTTCTAACCTAAAATAGCCCTGCAAGGTGGCTACAAGTCCATTTTTCTTGGGCAGAGGAAACAGGCTTGGTTTACACCGGTTTTGTCCCCACAGGCTTCTCTGGGATGGGGCTGGACTGTGGTTGCTCTGCCCCCGCCGTTTCTAAGGAGATCCTGCCGGTGCTTGGATACAGACCCCATCCCTCCCTTTTCCCCCATTTGTCTCTGCCTAATTGAACTCCCTTTGGCACAGTCCTGTTTCACCTACTGATGAATAGTCTTTCGCTTTCTAGTTTTAGAGCTCAACGAAGCCCTGGAAGGAACCACTGTTTACCTTAACTATGTCCCCTGTGCAGAGACTAGTGCGCCCGGCGATCAATGTGGTTTCTCAGCAAATTAGCAGAGTTCAGCAGTTATTTGCTGGAACATCAGAAAGCCAGATACTGAATGGCTTTTGCCCAGAGTCACTGGGGAACCTCATTTGAAGGTGTAAGAAAAAGAACTTAAGCTTTACTCTAGCTTCTTGCTAAAGTTTGGAAGCTCTAAATAATGGCCGGAGTGAACTCATCGGGTAAATACTCCTTCACCTAGATGACTGAGACAAATTTAGCACAAAATAGGTATATACATCTATATATCCATTGGTAACATAGGGAACCAGAAACGTGTTGAATGCATGTCTCTGAGCTTATATATACCCCCAGAAAACGAAGTAGCCAAAGTTTAGAGAGCCAAGATTTCCTTCGACAATGAAAACCCAGCCTCAGATTTATAGGAGCAAAGTCTACAAACTGAGTTGGGCCTCTCTGGGGAAGTAAATTAGCATTTGGATTGTTGTACAGAAATAAAAATTTTTTTAAAGTATAAATGAAGAATGTGCTCCTTACATTTATTTTGTGTTGTCCTTTAAAAAAAAATTATAAAAGGATAAGCAAACTTAGCCATCAGGCAACATTTCACAAATGAAGCCCAGAGAGGAAGAGTCACTCACTTTGGGTTACATGCCAGTTAGTAGCAAAGCGAAGACAACAGAACCCAGAATCCTGATTCTGAGACCAGTGGCCCTTGATTTCTAAAATGCTGTTACAGGGCTTCCCTGGTGGTGCAGTGGTTGAGAATCTGCCTGCCAATGCAGGGGACACGGGTTCGAGCCCTGGTCTGGGAGGATCCCACATGCCGCGGAGCAACTAGGCCTGTGAGCCACAACTACTGAGCCTGCGCGTCTGGAGCCTGTGCTCCGCAACAAGAGAGGCCGCGACAGTGAGAGGCCCGCGCACCGCGATGAAGAGTGGCCCCCACTTGCCACAACTAGAGAAAGCCCTCGCACAGAAATGAAGATCCAACACAGCCATAAATAAATAAATAAATAAATAAATAAAACCCAAAAGTTTAAAAAAAAAAAATGCTGTTACAGTTCATGCAAGACAAGAGATCCTTGTTTCTCCTGGAATGACAGCTCAGCCCCCCGCAAAAGGAAAAGTTTGTTTATTTTTTTTTCAAAATCTTTATGACGGACGAGGGGCTCTGAATTCAGGTCAGCAAAGTTGGTCATTACCTAGCCAACTGAAGAAGGAGATTTGTTAAATCTATCAGCATTTTAACATTATCGATAGATTCTGCAAACTTGCGTATCTCCCACATACTGTCCAAAAAAATCATTGTTTCGAGACTTCCCTGGTGGCGCAGTGGTTAAGGATCCGCCTGCGATTGCAGGGGACATGGATTCGATCCCTGGTCCGGGAAGATCCCACATGCCACGGAGCAACCAAGCCCGTGTGCCACAACTACTGAAGCCCGTGAGCCTAGAGCCCATGCTCCGCAACAAGAGAAGCCACTGCAATAAGAAGCCTGCACACCGCAATGAAGAGTAGCCCCTGCTCGCCGCAACTAGAGAAAGCCCGCGCGCAGCAACGAAGACACAACACAGCCAAAAATAAATAAAATAAAAATTCATTAAAAAAAATCATCATTTCATGTGTTCATTCATTTGCACATTGCTTCTCCTGTGTGCAAGACTCTGCAATGGACTCTGAGAATATTCGAGAATATGATGTGGTCTATGACACAATATCCATGTAAGTCAGTAATAAGCATTGTTAAATGCCCTATTTCATAGCATAGTGATAACTTCCTTCCTTTATTTTATAAAAATAACTATGGTCCTTGATTTTTAAGAATTCAAATAATAATATGGTTTAAAATGAAAAATAAACCCTTTGGACTCTTAGTCCCGCTCCTTAACAATTCCCTGTGTACCTTCTGCATGTTGCCCTGTAGACACACATCCATAGATCTTCTTATTTATATATACAAATGGGATCATATAAATCATATTATTCTATAACTTGATTTTTACCCTTGGCAATATACCTTGGCAATCTTTCTGTATCAGCACACACAGCTCTACTAATTTCCTTCTAGCTACAAAATATTCCACTGAGATGATAAGCTATAAATTTTGAGCCAGGACCCTACTGTGAATATTAAGGTTATTTTCAGTTTTCCCTCTTGAAAACAATACAGCAGTGGTTACACTTTTGCATATATCCTTATGTGCATTTTCAGTGTATTTGTAGAATAAATTATTAGAACTGAAATTGCTGGGTCAAAGGATGTATTAATTTTCTAATTTTGTTAGATATCACCAAAAAACACTCAAAGATAACTCAAAGCGAACACATCTAAGGACGCGGTGCTAATTTATACCCCGTCCACAGTGGGTATGAGTGCTGGTTTCCCAGACCCTTGGTAGCACCTAATTCTGTCAAGGTGATGAGCAAAAATAGTGTCTCAGTCCAATTTGCAGTTCTTAATTTTCAGTGAGTGTGAGCATATTTTTGGGAGGATACTCTATTTAGGATGATTTTTATGTTAGCTACCTACCTTTTCCATTTTTAAAAAATATATATTTATTTATTTTAAAATCTCAATATTTTTTGAAGTCATCTTTGTCTTATGTGTTGCAAGTATTTCTTTCTGAGTTTGTCATCTCAGTCTTTGGTATATTTTACTACACTGAAGTTGAAGAGATATATAGAAATATATGTATATATAGATATATATGTATCTCATATATATGAGAGACAGAGTAAATCATTTCCTTCTGACCTGTGAGATCCTGAGGTTTGGATCCTGCTTTTAAAGGACTTTCTCCACTCCAAATTTTAAAATAAATTAGCCTCCATTTTCTTTTAGTGATTTTATGGTTTTACTTTTAAAAATTCAAATGTTTGACCCTGACTTCCACTTCAGGTTAGAACGTAGAAGGACATGAAAGACCTTTGTTCACATGGTAACACCAAGAGAAACCCAGACATATAAAAACCATACTCTCCCAAGGGGCTAACAAAGATCATGGGTAGAGGAAAGCTTAATGAACTGGATTTCAGAGAAACAAGCTGTTTCTTGGCAAAGGGAGAGTCAGGACAACCTCTGCTCATAAGGGAGAGCTTCTGGAATAAGTACAGCAGGGCCATCCTAGAGAGACTTTGCAGGGAGGAGAAGAAATTAGCTGAGATTCAGATGATCGTGGAGGCCAGAGAGGTGAACCAGAATATGAAAGAGTCCCAAGTGCAAAAGCAAATTGGCCCAACTGACTCTCACATTCTGACCCTTACCCTCAAACTTTGACAAGAAACAATCAGTGAAGAAAGAGCTAACATTCAGAGGCAACTCACAAAGACCCTGGCATTCACACAGTGCTTGGATTCCAGGACTCTGCTGAATTGAATCCAAAGTAAATGAAAAATATTTAAAAGGGAAGCCCATTGGCTCAAATATGGAAAACTTCAAAAAGATAGCAGTTGTGTGGGAGCTGAGGGTTGGTCTAAGCATAGGTCATCTCAATCTAATTAAAACTTCAGCCCAGACCCAGTCATTTAGACTCTGGAAGGAATCTAAATAATTAGCCCTTCACCCTGTCAACAGAAGAAAAGGGCTTGCATTCTCTGAGAAATAAAATCAAAATATTATTATACTTCGGTTTTCATTGTCTTTGAATACACATATCTTAGATACAGTAAAAAAAAATTATGAGGCATGCAAACAAGCAGGAAACACTGACCAGTAACCAAGAGAAAACATAGTCAATATATGCAGACCTGCAGTTAACCCCAGTTATTGGAATTAGTGTCAAGAATTTAAAAACCATTATTATAAGCATTTTTAAGAATTTACAGAAAAAGGTGAATATCATGGGTAAGAGATAGGGGGATTTCATGAGAGCAAAGGGATTTCTAAAAAAGGACAAAATGGAAATTCTAGGACTCTAAAATGGATGCCTAAAATTAAACATTCACTAGATGACATTAACAGCAGTTTGAAACTTCAAAAGAAAACGTTAGTGAACTTGAACACAGGTTGATAGAAATTATCCAGGTAAGGCAGAGATTGAAAAGAGATTTTTTTAAAAATGAAGTGTCAACGATAAGAATGATAACTGACTTCTCATTAGAAACAACGCAAGTCAGAAGACAATGAAATGATAACATTAAAGTGCTAAAAAACAGACAAACAAACAAACAAAAAAACAAAACCACTGTCAAAACCTGGAATTCTATATAAAGTGAAACTATCTTTCAGAGGCAGTAGATGGCAGTAGAGCAAACCAGATTTAGAAGAAACAGTCACAAGTGTGGCCATAATAAGTAGAGGGTGACAGATGTCCAGGTCTGAGGACACAAAAAGCTGTCTGGTCCCCAGAGTTCTTGTCACTGATGCTGTTACTGTGTCCTAACTGATAAAAAGCCATTGTTCTTTTTTCCTTTCCATAGTGGCTATCCAGTCATTGATGTAATTTCCTGATTCTTCTTTTTCTTTCCTTTTTTATTTATTTATTTATTTATTTATTTATTTATTTATTTATGGCTGTGTTGGGTCTTCGTTTCTGTGCGAGGGCTTTCTCTAGTTGTGGCAAGCGGGGGCCACTCTTCATCGCGGTGCGCGGGCCTCTCATTATCGCGGCCTCTCCTGCTGCGGAGCACAGGCTCCAGACGCGCAGGCTCAGTAATTGTGGCCCACGGGCCCAGCCGCTCCGCGGCATGTGGGATCTTCCCAGACCAGGGCTCGAACCCGTGTCCCCTGCATTGGCAGGCAGACTCTCAACCACCGCGCCACCAGGGAAGCCCCTTTCTTTCCTTTTTAATAAGTCATCATCTGAAGTAAGAGAAAGTCTCTATTCCTTGCAAACTGAAAGAGGAAAATTAACATAATTCCTTGAGACAATATGGTTTCTCATCTAAGTTTTTGGTACATTTCACAAACATTTTATGTGAAAGCAGAGGGAAGAACCCAGCCTGGCAGAGGAAAAGAGCACAGGGCCACTTCCCAGGGTCCCAGATTCTTTCTAGGCAACTGCTTCCTTATCTTTCAATTAAAATTATGTAAATTTTCACAAGCTCTCTTTAGAGAGAATGCAAAGAGAATGAAATACTACCCATTGGTTTACAAAAAAAAAAAAAAAAAAATCAAAGAGAACAGATTGTTGGCTTTGATGAGCCAGTCCAAATTTTTAATGAAGATTGTAAACAAGTATCTGGTGGAAAGTCTGCATATAACTATCAGAAGAGGAACAGGAAAGAATTTTTCACTGGTTTGTGCATTCTAAGCCAAAATGAGTTCATGGGAGTCTTTTCTAAATTACCGTAATTATAATAAACCGTCCCCTGGTAGTTATAACTTAGCAGTGTGTTTTATCTACAGCTTGTATGCAACAAATAGCAGTTTAGCTACTATTGGGAATACTTATTGTAGGAAAAATTACCCACCAGTCCCTCCACTGGGGTGGGATGTCACCAGTTATTTTTAAGGCAGTGGTTTTTTTTGTTTTTTTTTTTTTGTTTTCTTAATGTTTGGATTCCATCCTCTGCCAAGAGCTGGTCCAAAAATGGATATTCTTTCTTTGTCTCTTAAACCTTCATTTTACATACACTTGGAAGGTCTCCTTAGTAGTAACTTAATGAAGGAGTCAGCAAGATTAATAACAGTCGGTATTCACAAACTCCTATCAGCAATTTCTAGAGCTAATCAAAGATTCTAGTTCAGAATTCTTCTAAAAAGCCTGACTGCTCTTTGGGGGCTTGTTAATGCAAAGCTTCCGGAAGGGGGTTTTGTTGTCAGTACATGATCACTCTAGGTGTGTCAGTGTATCAGGAAGGTTTTACAACAAATATAGTAATCTGACTCAAATGGCTTAAACGATAAGGACATTTATTATTCCATATAACAAGAAGTCCAAAGCTGTGGTAGCTCACTTCTTTGGATCTGTCTTGGCTCTTTTTCCTCTGTATCAGGCCGGCACCTCTCCAGATTGCAAGGTAGATGAAGCTTTCCTGGGCAATACATTCTGACACAGCAGCACCCTGAAGAGCCTTTGTCACCTGCCTGGACCTCAATTAATCACCAGCAAGGCAAATTGGGCTTATGGTGGCAAACTAGAATCTACCTTCAGGAGCTAGGAATGGACCAGCCTCTCCTAAAATGCTTGGCTGTGTAAGGGAGAGTACATTCCTCAAACAAATTCCAGGCTCTCTTAGGAAAGAGGAAGAATGAATGGATGTTACTCACTTAGGGGATTCTGTATGTTATATTTTTCAATTGCTGGTATTATTGCTTTTTAACCACAGATTACTGTTTCTTTTGTGTCCTTATTATTAATTTAATTTGTTGTGGATTGTTTTGCTAAGCCTACAATGTGTAGTGATGCATATCTTGATAAACAATGTTTTAGACTAGAGTTTTCCTGTAACTAAACTTAAAGACGTGATTTGGCTACTTAGCCATAAAAAAGAATGAAATAATGCCATTTGTAGCAACATGGATGAACCTAGAGATTATCATACTAAGTGAAGTAAGACAGAGAAATACAAATATCATATGATATCACTTATACGTGGGATCTAGAATTTGACACAAAGGAACTTATTTGCGAAACAGAAACAGAATCACAGACATAGAGAACAAATTTATGGTTACCAAAGGGGAAAGGGGGTGGGGGAGGGATAAATTAGGAGTTTTGGATTAGCAGATACAAACTACTATATATAAAATAGATAAACAACAAGGTCCTACTGTACAGCACAGGGAACTTTATCCAATATTCTGTAATAAACCATATGAAAAAGAATATATATTTATAGTAAAAACTGAATCACTTTGCTGTACACCAGAAACTAATACAACATTGTAAATCAACTATACTTTACTAAAAAAAATAAAATTAAAGACGTGATTTGTGAACCAAGAATAAATTATCCACATCCTATTGCCAAAACAGAGGTAAATCCATCATGCTCACTCTGATCCTCCTAACTTGCTTCTCCAATGACCTTTGTTGCCACCAGAGTTTTTCCTATGAAGAAAGAGGGAAAAGTGAGTTATGTGTGCTATGGGTTATGTTATTCTGCCTAAGTGGGCCCTGCTCGGAAAAGTTTGAGGATCTCTGCTTTGGATAGGAATTCCCTGCTAGCTTTCCTCCATGTTTCTTGGCCATAGTGAGGTAAGGAGAGAGAGCCTGTCCCTCAGTATCATATATGCTTTCCTCAGTCGCAGGGCCTGGGGACTCAGCTTCTCCCCAGTCGTCTCCTGCATCTGAAATTGGCAGACACAAAATCATGATATTCAGTTGACTTTCTCTGCTTCTTTTATAAAGTGAAAAGATCAAGGCTCAGGAACTAAAAACACAACCATTCTGAATGGAGTAATTCCAAGTCAATTGCTACTATCATTAGGCATTAAATTAAAATACTGGCACCTAAACAGTGTATGCTGCAAAGCTCAGGCTTCCACCACATCTCACGTAGATGATCACACCTGCTTCTGACTTGATCTCTCTGACTCTCCCAATTCATCTTGCTCACTGTTCGAGAGGGAGCTTGCAAAAAACCCAAATCCAGTCATGTCATCTCCCTGTTTAAAATCCTTAAAATAATTTCTACAAATGTCTTAGTCCATGGAGGCTGCTATAAGAGAATACCATAGATTGGGGAGCTAATCATTATAGACTTTTACTTCTCCTAGTTCTTGAGGCTGGAAGACCAAGATCAAGGCTCCAACAGACTCTGAGTCTGGGGAGAACCCTCTTCCTGGTTCATAGATGGCGTCTTCTCACTGTGTCCTCACCTGGAGGAAGGGGCGAAGGAGCTCTCTCTGTCCTCTTATAAGGACACTAATTCCATCATGAGGACTCCACCCTCATGACCTCATCACCTCCCAAAGGTCCCACCTCCTGACACCATCACAAGGGGGGTTAGAATTTCAACATATGATTTAGACGGCAGAGACACAAACACACAGTCCACTAGAAAAGATAAGTGGGCACACATGACCACTCATGTTCTGGCCTCTGCCTTTCTTCCCAGCCTCCTCTCTTGCCCCATTGCCCAGGCAACTCCTCAGCACTGCAGCTGACAACACCCTTCTCACTGTGTCTGGAACCTACTGTGTGCCTCCAGCCTTTGCACTTGTAGTCCTTCTGCCTGGAAGATCCTTTCTCCCTTGTCTTCTGTTACATGCCCATTTGTTCTCCAATATTCAATCCAAATGCAGCATTCCCTTTAAAATTCTGCCTTCACTCTACTGGAAAAATTAGTTCCCTACCTTTGATGCAGTATGAGCAGTGTTTGTTTAAGACTGTGGACTTCAGAGACAAACTATGAAGGTTCAAATTAAAGTTTCACCTTTTACTGGTTGTGTGGCCTTATCAAGAATTATGTAGAATTTGAGATTTTATTCTATTTACAAGCTATCGAGCTTTCCTGATAGTGTTTCACAGATGCTGGTAGAAGACAGGAGACTCCAGGGTCAGAGACAAAGGACTTTGTTATGACAAAAGTCGTAGATTGAGCTTCATGTTAGCTTGTGTTGGTGCCCCTTGACCCCCAAGTCCCATGGTGGTAATGTCAAGGGCCCATTTGGATGCCTGCTGAAATGCCACTCAATCAATCTCTGGAGAATTTAATGAAGAATGAAACAAATTAATGAAGAATGAAAAAGTTACTGAAGATGTTTAATATGGTTACCCATATCTGATAGGAAAATCACTCAGTATTTTTTTCTGAAATAAACTGGGCTCTAAATGCATAACTAACTGTTCCTATCATAATGTCAAATTCTTTTAGCTGAGTTTCCTGGAATTACGGTCCTTCGCCGACTGCCTTGTCTGTGTTAACATTGCTGCAAAAAGACTTCCCTGTTGCTTGGCACTGTGCCCTGTTTTGTTAGCTAGAAAAATGTAGCCTTTTAATCGGCATGTGGTTTACTGGTCTCTGGTGCGTAATAAATAGCCAAAGCCCCTCTCACCCTAGAAACGTTAGCACTGAGAAAGGCATACGGCTTTGCGGGTGAGGCCAGACTGACTTCAGGGCTGTGCTCTCCTCGTGTTTCTCAGTAGGCCCTGAGCTGTTTCTGCTGTCACAGCCCATAGGACAGGGATGGGACCCCTGCTGCTGCCAGCAGCCCCTCACCTCTGACGACGCACACCGGCCTGGCTGCCCCACGGGAGGAACACACTTCCTCTCCGAGGGGCGAGCAAGATAATGAAAAGATGGCACAACCGAAAGGGTCAAGTTCAACACACACAGGTGTATGTATATCCAGGGTCATTCAACAAGTACAGAACATTCCAGAGTGGGTGTTCTAGCCCTGGTTCTAACCCCACCTGGCCCTGTTCTATATTTACTAGTCAGGGTTCTCCAGGGAAGCAGAACCAATAATATATGAAACAGAACCAATATATATGAAGAGATGTGTTATGAAGAATTGACCCATGCCATGATGGAGGCTGAGAAGTCCCACCATCTGCGTCCAGCAAGCTGGAGCCCTGGAGAGTCAGTGCTGTAGTTCCAGTCTGAGTCCAAAGGCCTGAGATGCAGGGAGCCAAGGATGTAAGCCCCAGTCCAAGGGCAGGAGAAGGCCAATGTCCCAGCTCAGCAGGTAGGCAGGAAGCAAAGGGGGCCAATTCTCTTCCTCCACCTTTTTGCTCTATCGAGGCCCTCAGCGGATTAGATGAGGCCCCTCCTGCGTAGGGGAGGGTGATCTTCTTTACCCTTTACTGAGCCCGCTGATCCAAATGCTAATCTCAATCCGGAACACCCTGCTAGACACACCCAGAGATCACGTGTAATCTGGGCACCCCGTGGCCCAGTCAGATGACACATAAAATTAACCATCATAAATGTGAATAGTGGGCTTCCCTGGTGGCGCAGTGGTTGAGAGTCTGCCTGCCAATGAAGGGGACACGGGTTCGAGTCCTGGTCTGGGAAGATCCCACATGCCACGGAGCAACTAGGCCCGTGAGCCACACTTACTGAGCCTGCGCGTCTGGAGCTTGTGCTCCGCAACAGGAGGGGCCGCGATAGTGAGAGGCCCGCGCACCGCGATTAAGAGTGGCCCCCACTTGCCGCAACTAGAGAAAGCCCTCGCACAGAAACAAAGACCCAACACAGCCATAAATAAATAAATAAATAAAAAATAAAGGAATTTCTTAAAAAAAAAAAGTGAATAGTTTTTTAATGTGTGTGTGTGTGTGTATATATATATATACACATATATAATCAATGTAAAAATATAGATTCTTTATATATATATATATATAACCAGCTATTTAGCTTAAACAATCATAGAATATTATAAGTATAAAGGACTTTATTCTTTTTTTTAAATAAATTTATTTATTTAATTTATTTATTTGGCTGCATTGGATCTTCAGTGCTGCTCAGGGGCTTTCTCTAGTTGCGGTGAGCGGGGGCTACTCTTCATTGCGGTGCGTGGGCTTCTCACTGTGGTGGCTTCTCTTGTTGCAGAGCACCGGCTCTAGGCACATGGGCTTCAGTAGTTGTGGCATGTGGGCTCAGTAGTTGTGGCTTGCGGGCTCTAGAACGCAGGCTCAGTAACAGTGGCATACGGGCTTAGTTGCTCCGCAGCATGTGGGATCTTCCCGGACCAGGACTCGAACCTGTGTCCCCTGTGTTGGCAGGCGGATTCTTAGCCACTGAGCCACCAGGGAAGTCCCAGGACATTATTCTTCTTCAGATCAAGAGGCTAATATGTCCAAAGTCACATACCTTGTCCAAAGCAGGTGCAAAATGAGCTCTTGTTCTGTCTTCCAGTCTAAGGCACTGGCCACACTAGACCTCGGTTTTTCTTCTGTGCCTCTCAGTACTATGACATAGAATTATTTGTATCTGAAATAGTCCGTATAAAGAAGTCAGGGTCATTTTCTAAAAAGTGTAGAGCATCCAATAAGCACCAGATATTTAGAGAACTCTCATGGGTTCAGCAAGGAAACAAGACTCACTTTCGAGCCTTGCAAGATGCTCACCAGCTCTGCAGGAAGATGGGGTTTCCAAAATCCTGTACGGTTCAGTGCGGACCACATGGCTGAGTTTGGGAAAATGAATCACATGCAGAAGCGACCTCCTCCCCTGCCAGGCGGGGCCACCAGACATCCTTGCCACCTTCCATGACCTTGCTCTTCCCTGTCTTCTTGCCAGGAGCAAGGGCCACTGAGACGGGGGAACTGCACCGTGGACGCTGCCCAGGAGAACTGCTGATCCTGTAAAGGATTTACATGAGCAAAAAGGGAAATCGCATGGTGTTAAAGCACTGGGATTTTCAAGCCGTCTGCCCCAGAGGTGTCTCAGACCCTGTCACTGTCCCACCCTCACCCCCTGAGTCCACCCAAGAGGTCCCCTGCAGCCTCAGTCTGGAGCATCCGTACTCAAGGAGCCAGTCTCTCTCTACCCAAGGGCTTTCTTTGGGCACAAGGGTTGCTTGTCCTGCATAAAGAACAGGTAAGAAGTGTTAGAGAGTTAATGCCTTGAGAGCAACCCTTAGCCAATAAGGGATGGAAGTTGATGGATAGAAATCTCAGCCTTCTTGCTTCCTGGGGAGAAAACTGTAACGTACATTCTACATAGGCTCTCAGATGTCTCAGGAGGGCTGAGCCCCAGTTGCCCGCAGTGTAACCTTCTCACTATCGCATCCTTTTTAGTTTTCCTTCCTTTGCATCTTCCTTTCCCACCCCCAGTATAGAAAATTTGGAAAACACAGAAAAGCCTCAAGAGGTAAATGAAATGCCTCCATTATCCCATGGTTGCTTTTAAAATTTGGGTGTACAGACAGAGAAAGATAAATATCATATGATATTGTTTATATGTAGAATCTTAAAAAAAGGGTACAAATGAACTTATCTACAAAACAGAAATAGAGTCACAGATGTAGAAAACAAAATATGGTTACCAAGGGGGAACTAGGGGTGGGGGATAAGTTGGGAGATGGGGGTTGACATATACACACTATTATATATAAAATAGATAACTAATAAGGACCTACTGTATAGCACAGGGAACTCTACTCAATACTTCATAATGACCTATATGGGAAAAGAATCTAAAAAAGAGTGGATATATGTATAACTGATTCACTTTTCTGTATAGCAGAAACTAACACAACATTGTAAATCAACTGTACTCAATTAATATAATTAATAAAAATTAATTAAGAAAAACAAAAGGGCTTCCCTGGTGGCGCAGTGGTTGAGAATCTGCCTGCCAATGCAGGAGACACTGGTTCGAGCCCTGGTCCAGGATGATCCCACATGCCGCAGAGCAACTAAGCCTGTGCGCCACAACTACTGAGCCTGAGCTCTAGAGCCCGCGAGCCACAACTACTGAAGCCCACGCGCCTAGAGCCCGTGCTCCTCAATGAGAGAAGCCACCGCAATGAGAAGCCCACGCACCGCAACCAAGAGTAGCCCCTGCTCGCCGCAACTAGAGAAAGCCCACGTGCATCAAGGAAGACCCAACACAGCCAAAAATAAATAAATTAATTAAAAACAAAAAACAAAAAATAAAATAAAATAAAATTTGGGCTATAGCCTTTTGGTACTTT
Organism: Balaenoptera acutorostrata; assembly: GCF_949987535.1. Lineage (NCBI taxonomy): Eukaryota > Metazoa > Chordata > Mammalia > Artiodactyla > Balaenopteridae > Balaenoptera > Balaenoptera acutorostrata. The sequence continues at coordinate 24,656,500 of NC_080066.1, read as the reverse complement.
CTTCTCTGCAGATACATTTGAACAAAATGGGATCCCGTTGTATAAATAGCATTGCAACTTGATCTTCTCATGTACTGAAAACCAGATGTGTAGCCTTCCATGGTACTCCAGGTATATTTTAGGAAGTGGGTTAACTCCATCAGTCTGTAGATTCAAACTGTGCCAGTATTGTAATTTAGCCTCTCCCAGGCCCACCTGATATACTAAAGTAAAAATGCCCAAAGATCAGGAAGAACTCAAATTTACTTAGCCCACTCCATGAGATCAGAGATTTTCCTTTTTCCATGTTGTTATCTCTGGAGTCTATAATAATGCCTGGCACAGTACACTTTCAATAAAATACCTGCCAAATAAAGAAACGAATAAACAAAGTATCTGACACCACCTTAGTGACTGGATTAGGCCTACTGTATAGTCAGTTATGGAGCAAAAATCAGTGTTTAATAACCAGCGTCTTGAGCAGTTGGTTTCTGGGACGATTGCTTATTGCATTTGATCTACTTTATTCCTTTATTCTTATGTCAGACTCTTCTTGTATCAACACCTGCTTTTCTATAACAACCTAACACACCAGAAGAGGAGTGAGGTTTCCCACGGGCGAGACACCCCTCATTCCTGTTGCGAGAACTTTCCCTTTACTACAATATTGCATCCTTGTAAATCATTCACACGATGCTGCATTTGCTGAGAAAATGCTTGAGGGCATTTTACAGTCCATAACCTAGATTTTATGTCTGTTGCCAATTTGCAATCTTCAACAATGTGGCTGCATTCCCGCCGTTCAACAGGGGCCACAGACCCGTTGTCGAAGAGCTTATGGCCAAAAGTGTCGCTGACATTTAATATCCTGAAATCATCAGAGGCCCTGAAAACAGAGCCCCAGGCAGGCTTTTAGTTTTTTCCCTTGAGCCAGACAGGATCTTCATGATTTATAGTAACATTCCTTTTAACGTTCAGCTCGTAGAGTTTTGAGAAGTGTTGCATAGACTTGGAGACCATCTCCAAGTCCACTTTCATGGGATTGTCACCATTCCAGCTATTGGTGATTTCAGAGGTCACCTGGCTGAGTAACACTGAAAACCTTACTCTGAATGGTACTTTTGTCGTAGTGGCAGACTGGTTCCCCAGGTGCTGTATTCCACACCAGCAGTGACTTTCGAACCTTCAACACCCTTCCAGGCTGAGGGAGACACGGCCCCACAGGCTGGCTCAACCCCCATGCAAGCCCGCCTGTGCTACAAGGTGCGGTCTCATTTTAGGTGATATCCGCCTTTTCCTTCCCTGAAAAAAATAGCTTCTTGCCATAGAATGGCGATGACCCCCAGAGAATGACAGAGGGGAATCGTTTAGAAGGACAGTGCATCAGTGGTCTTGTTAGTAACGCCATCCCCATTACATCCAGCTGTCACGGGGCCTTAACGTCGTGGACACCTTTTCAATGTGAATTAAATGGAACTAAAGAGAATAAGCCATTGTTGGATGTCTCTTCATGACTGGCTTGCATAGGTGCAGGGGAGAGCATGGAGGAGGGTGAAGAGAGAGAGCTCAGTGGGCTGACTCCGCCAAACACTGAGCCTTGCTGCGCTCAGTGATGAGTAAGTTTCCTCATTTATGCAGTAAAGTGGCCAGATTAGGTCATTGCTGAAGAATTGCCAAGCTCTACAACTGTTGGAGGCGCCTAAACGCAGAAATATATTTGACATAGACGTTTAAAGATTAGGAAAGATAGGGGAAAGGTCAGTCTTTAATACTGCATTTCATCAAAAAATCCTTACATCACAATTTGGAGTAAATTGCTGACATGGATGAAATGCCAGAAAGATAATGAATGATTTCCAGTATAACAAAAAATGGAATTACATTTTAAAATTAGTTACGATGTGCTCCTCTACAAAGACCAACGGAGAAAAGTTTTATCTGAACATCTCAGTGAGAGAGTTTTAGGTGGATGTGACTGTGGGTAGTAGCATGTAACATGTAGTATGTGAACACAAAGCAACACGGAAATGCCCTTAAACTCTGCCAGGCGTCCCAGCATCCTGGCTAGGTCTCTAAGCTAAGAGTCAGTAGGACCACAGCGGAGTTTTTGTCTTTACAAAGGACTTTAAAAGTGGTAATCAACCTCTTTGCCTAAAACTCACCAAAGAGAATGAAAAACCAATGTGAAAAGTACACTCTAGGGATTTCCCTGGTGGTCCAGTGGTTAAGGTTCCATGCTTCCACTGCAGGGGGCGCAGGTTCGATCCCTGGTCAGGGAACTAAGATCCCACGTGCCGCACGGCACGGCCAAAAAAAAAAGTACACTCTAAGTTTTGCAGATCCTGATATAAAAGTAGGAGGATGGTCTGGGAGAGCCGGAGACCTGGATAAATCCCCCAACAAATATTTATTCAGCATCTATTAGGCGCCAGGGACTGTAAGAAGCTCTGTGTCAAAGAACTAAGGAAAAGTGTTCACAGTTCAGAGTCTGAGACTGACAAATAAACAACCGAAATGCACCACGTTGCCATAAGTGGGAGAGAGGTCAGCAGGGGCTGCTCTGCTAGATTATGGGTTTGGGGGATTTTCACATAAATTATTCCTTGGAAAGTGACCACCAGGCTGTGAAGGACCAAAGTGGGGGGCAGTGAAGGTAGGGCTAAGTGCTGGCCTTTAGTTTCCAGGTAGAGAGAACTATAAATGAAGAAGCCCAGAGGGGAGGCAGGACATCACCCAACTCACGTGCAACTTTGGGCAAATTTTACCACACCCCTGGGCCTCAGTTTTCTCACCTGTAAAATGAGTTGAAGAAATAAGATGATCACTTTTAGATGTGAATTTATACAAAATTCTAACACATATTCTGTATGTCCTTCTTTTTAATAACTAATTCATTAGAATGGTTTTGCTCTCATTCAACATATGATCATTTGCAGCCCTTACTTTAAAAATTAAAATTAGAATTGATATAAGGAAAGACTTAGTGGGAGGGATTGGGAATTGAGGACCTACATAAAACAACAAACAAATCTGAAGTTATTTATCAGAGTGTAGCACTTGTTGTTTATATAAGGAAATTACATTTTTAAAACTTTGTTTAACTTTATACAACCAGGGTTTCTTGCCAAATAATCAGCCAAAAAACCTTGGTAAAGTGACTCTGGGGGAAAAAAAAAAGCCTTATTCCAAGCACATTCTGATACAAATTAGAAAATGTTATGTAGTGGGTTATCTGTTGGGTGGAGGGTTTTGCACTTCAATCTTTGGAAGATACAACCTTGACTTGGAAAAAAAAAATCTGGGAAATGTATCAAAGAGGCAGTGAAAAGAAGCAAAAACCACCGAAGTGGAAACTTCACTGTGGGACTCAAGGTTGGGGGAGTGGGGCGGATTTGTCCCATTTCTTTGGGATGATTCCTCAACATCTCATTTCCACGTTTTACATCTCTTTTTCCCCCTCCCCCATCACAAGCCTTTTCATAGGATTCAGAAGTAGGCGCAGCCCAAGAAGAAGAGTCGAACATGTAGAAATCAGGAATAGAGAGGGCTGATGACACAAATGGAAGAGTGTAAAGGAGAATTGAGTAGAAAGGGCAATTTGGAAAAAGGAGGAGCAGACTAGGACTGTGGCTGGAATCCCAGAATACTGAAAACAAGACCACAAATAATGTGGGCTTCATGGTTTTTAAATATGTTTTGTTTTGGGTTTTTTTTCCTAAAAATAGAACAGAGGTGTGGATATGAGTGCCAGGGATGGAGTCTAGGGCCATCAGCAGAAGAACAGATAAAGAATATGTGGTGTGTATATACAATGGAATATTACTCAGCCATCAAAAAGAATGAAATCATGCCATCTGGGACAACATGGATGGACCCAGAGGGTATTATGCTCAGTGAAATAAGTCAGACAGAGAAAGACAAATGCTACATGATTTCACTTATATGTGGAATCTAAAAAACAACAACAACAACAACAAAAAACCAAATGAACACACGTAACCAAACAGAAACAAGAGTTATAGATACAGAGAACAAACAGGTGGTTGCCCAAACGGAGGGGGGCTGGTGGAGGAAAGAAATAGGTGAGGGAGATGAAAAGGTACAGACTTCCAGTTACAAAATAAATGAGTCAAGGGGATGAAAGGTACAGTGTGGGGAACTAAAAAAAAAAAAAAAAAAGGAAAGAAATAGAGCAGAGCAGAGGTGTGGCTAGGAGTGCCAGGGATGGAATCTAGGCACCAACGTGGCAGGCACACTTCTCCTTGGATCTCACCCCCTGGGCTGGGGGGAATCTGTATTTCCAGAGCGCTGAGTTGTACCAGATGGCATTTTTATTCTTGGGCTTGAAGGGCTTTTATAGGAAGGGTGCAAGTTGATCTTTAGGGTTCAACAACTGCAAATTTTAAGGTTTCACTCAGTGGGGTCTCTTGGGAAGGTGCACCATCCTTTACTCTTTACCGTATATATAGATATGCGCTTTTATTTCCCCTGAGGTCTCAGGAGAAGAGTGGGAGGAGGGGATTTGCTGGACCCAGAACATCATGTACACACATGATACCCCTGCTTCCTCAGACCACATTCTGAGGCTTTATCAGAACCTGCCTTCTTTTCGATGGGAGTTAAACATCATATCTTGTCCTCACTTACACAGTTTTGTTCAGCAAGGTGTTAAGTCTCAGTTAGTGAATAAAAAACACTTGAAACTCCTGGATATACACCCAGGTGCCCTGTATACCTTCCTAATCTTTACTTTGAAGGACTTTCCTTGCCTGAAGCTCTTGACCTAATACCTAAGGAAGTAGCAGATAGTATGGATTTGGAGCACATTATTCCCTGGGGGTCAAGTTCTTACCCTTGATCCCCTGCAAAGGAATTTCATACATGTGAATTGTCCTTATCTTATTCCACATGGCGAAAAGTGCTAAAAAAGTGCCTGTCCAGCATGAGAAGTGCATATATCGTCAATTTCAACTTTCACGTTTCATGACTGGCCATAGTTAGAGTGAGTTTAAGTATTTAAACCGAAATAGTTAAATCCTTTCTTTCTGGGTCTGTTTTTTCCTTGTGGCCAAACGAGGAAGAACATTTGGGCTTCTTGCTGGTAAAATCCTGTGGTCATTTTTCAGTCCCAGGCCAGTTTCTTGTGAATGAGTTCTTTTCTTTATTTCCAAAGGACCGGGTGATTTCGCAGTCTGCCTTTCCCCTTCCAGAATACCCACCGCTAATGGAGTCGTTGTCTGCCCAGCTCAATCCTCTTGTGCTTTGCTCTTTCTAACGAGCTCAGAGCTAAACGCTCAGACCTTATTGTTTTAAACCCCTTCTGCTCATTACTGTAGAGAAAGAGACAAGGGCAGCTGAAGTAACAAACGTGCAGCAGCTACAAAAGCGCCAAAACCTCAAAAATTATTTACATTGGTATTCACAGTTTCAAGAAACAAAACATACTCTTACCTTTCCCGATGAACTTGTTCTATTCGTTACTGCACTTCTCACGAATTCTGGTTGTGAACTGCTGCATTGATTTCACAGCCCCACTGATGGTTCAAATCCTACAGCTCGCAAGTGTGGTTCTACCAGCTCCTGCTTTCCTAAAATGACACCGGAAGCTGTCATGTCCTCCTAATTCCTTGATGCTCAAGGGTTGATGTAGTTACTGCAACTATCTTCACTGGACCATTGGGCTCTTCCTCTGAGAACACCCCTCTCCAGCTCTAGACTGGAAGGAACTCTTTGGTAGATGAATAGATGGGAGACAGGAGGCCACCCAAGCATTACCTAGGCTCACGTGGAGTAGATGACATCCCCAAAAGAACAGCCTATGATTACCTTCTCATGCGGGAGGCCCATTACGCCAAAGATGAAAAGTAATTTCTCTGTGCTTCATCATACCAACATCGAGAATCTGATTGATACCTGACTGAGGCTGGGGAAAAGCCTGTGGTCATTGCACTGGTGAAGTTATCTGGCCTTCTGGTTCCATGCTCCATCCTAGAGACGTAAGTAGCCCAGAAAAGTGCATAGATAGTGAATGTCCCCAAATCCAACTAATTCACTGCTCAGTGCTCTGACTAGACATGTCAGAGTCACCTGCCTGAGCCTTGCTAAGCAGGCAGGCACATATTAGAGACATTAGTTCAGAATTCAAGGCTGTCAAAGGATTCAAGGATGCGTCCGTGAACTGAAAGATTGTCCAGATGGCAATATTCCCCAAATTGATCTTCAGATTCAACTCAGTCTCTATCAAAATATAAGCCACCTTTCTTCTGCAGAAATTGACAAACTGATCCTAATACAAGGGGCCCCAAATAACCAAAACAATCTCGAGAAAAGAACAAAGTGGGAGGACTCACACTTCACAATTTCACAACTTGCTACAAAAAACCGTGATCAAGATGGTGTGATGTTGCCATAAGGATGAATATACAGGTCAGCGAGTCCAAAAATAAACCCTTGCATAATCAGGCAATTGATTTTCAGTAAGTGTGCCAAGACAATTCAATGGGGAAAGAGTAGCCTTTTCAACAAATGGTGCTGGGACAATGGGACATCCACATACAAAGGGATGAATTTGAGCCTCTGCCTCCCACCATACATAAAAATTAATTCAGAAACGATCAAGGACCTAAGTGTAAGGGCTAAAACCATAAAACTCTTAAAAGGATACATAGGCAAACATCTTCCTGACCTGGGATGATGCAATAGTTCCTTCCCCCCAGAAACAGTATGTCTGACCTTAAAAGCTCCTGCTTTGTACAGCTCGGAAGATCTGTTCCACAGTCAGTGAATCGTTACTCTTGTTACAGTTCGAGCTCCAAGTGCCAGCTTTGAAATGCAGCTAACGGTGCAGCTGAATGCTTGCATGCCTGCTTAGATGGTGCACGAGCACACGCGCGCACACACACACACACACACACACGCACACACGCGCGCACACACACACACACGCACACACACACACACACACACACAAACGTTGTTCATTGCCACTCACAAAGCCCAGATCAGTCTCTTCCAAGTTTGGGCTCCTAGAAAAAAAATCCTGTACATGCTTCAGTTTAGGAAGGGGAAGAAGTTCATTACCAGGAAGGGCAATTTCCCAGGGTGAGCCAGGAACAGTATAGTCAGGCTGGTCTTGAAACTGTTTTAAATATAGCCTGGAGGATTTTCTACCTTCATAAACAGAAATGAAACTGGGTCTCAAGAACCACAGAACTACCAAGACCAGATGGCACGAATGTTCTGATACCCTCTTCAGAGACTCTGAAAGAGGAAGAAGAAAGAGAATCCTTCCCAAGGAAGTATGTGCAGCTGCGGAGGAGCAATGGGGGGCTTTCCCGGGGCCGCAAAGTCATCACAGGCGTGCAGCATCTGTTGGGGGTGAGGACTGAAAAAGCCCATTTTCTGGATTTTTAAGCAGTTACTATGGTTGCAGTAGCAGCCATCCTAAAGCAGCTTAGAGAGCTCTCAACACAATCCTAGCTACAACATTTGCTGAAATGTGCTGCAAAATATTATATGAATGAACTAAAATGTGTCGAGCGTTTGCTGTGTACCAGACACTGTTCCAAGAATGTTACCTGTATTAACTCATGTAAATCCTTACGACCGGGATCCATTTTACCAAAAAATGTAAATTGAGACCCAAAGAAGTTAAGTAATGTACCCAATTCACAGAGCTGCTCACTAGGGTTTGGTTTCCGGCCACCTAACTCCAGAGTCTGGGTGTTTACCCTTCCTTCTCTGTTGCCGAACAGCCCAAATAAAACTGCAAAATGAAATTGTCCATCCCTGGGTGTTTTCGTTTCCTGTACTGCTGTAACAAGTTACCACAAATTCAGTGGCTTAAAACAACACCAATTTATTGTCTTACAGTTTGGGAGGTCAGAAGTCAGAAATGGGTCTTCTGGGCCAAAGTAAAAATGTCAGCAGAGCTGCATCACTTCTGGGGGCTCCAGGGGAGAGTTCTGTCCTAACCTTTTCCAGCTTCTGGAGGCTGCCTGTACTCCTTGGCTTGTGGCCCCTTCCTCCATCTTCAAAATACATCACTCGCTTCAATCTCTGCTTTTGTTGTCACATCTCCTTTCACCCTGTGCCCCCTGCCTTCTCCTTACAAGGACCCTGGGATTGCATTGAGTCCACTGGATAACCCCTTGCCTTCCTACACCCCCTACACCTCCCACGCCATCTCCACCACGTCCATCGCTCCCTCCGTGGAAATCGGCATCCTTCTTACTATTTATCACAAACCGTCTCACACGAACAAATTAATTCTGCATTTGTTTAAGCACTCCTATTGGATAGGAAGAGGCCTGAAGGCAAGCATCTCGGCACCCCAGGACCCCTAATATGCTCCGCCAATGGTTAAGTGAGATGGAATGCCTTTTAAATACCGTAGGCTTCCACTAGGCAGCAAAATATTAAAACCCCAAATCTCAGTTGCAGTCACATCAGAACAGCGTGTCCTAGGGACACTTTTCCGCCAACACAACCAGGAGCAAGCCGTGCCCTGGCTCCTCTGAGCCTCATGAGCCACGAGCTCAACTGGGTGCTAAAGCGCTACAAGAAAAATAACTGCAGACTCTACCTTCCGAGCAACAGGTTAAAACTCTTGATTTATGACTCTTGGCAGGAACAGCTGGCCCTAGGCCCCGGGGATAGCATAGTGGCAGCCGGCCAGCCCGTTGGTGATGCACCAACCCAACCCACCCCCCGGTGAGGACAAAGCTCTGGGTTCTCCCACTGATCTGGATTTGTATAACGGGAGATGATCAGAAACTCCAGAGGTTAACTGTAAAGATGAGGGGCACCTCTCGGGAATAACTGTGAGTTAAATAAATGCTTTGCTATTTTGCCTTTGAACCTTGACTCCCCCGTCTCCTGCCCAGGGTAGATTCCTGCCAAGTGTCTAGAGCCTTCCTGCTGATCCCAGCTGTTTCTTCCTAGAGGCCGCCTGGCAACCATTCAAATCTTGGATTCTTTTCTTTTAAAGGCCACTAGTCTCCCTCCTTCTCTCGGGGCTTGGAAGGGGACTGGACAGCATATCCTGATACAAGTACCCACGCTGAAGTGTCCGTGGCTAAATGCATTCCCCTCCAAGGGCCATTTGTGTCTTAAATGCTGGCTTCTGGGCACTGTCTTAACACACAGAAGTGAATCTTTAATGGATATTTATTTTCTAGGAAGAATGGGGTGGAAGTGGGGAGCTTTCAGCATCTCTTAAAAATTCACTTTGAGATAAACGTTCTTACAAAGTAAGGTCGTTCTTGCTGGCAAACTGAGATTTGTGTTGGGAGAGATATAGGGGGCTGTCACCAAGCTGATATTCAGGGCATATGAGCAGTTATAGGCTTGGGGGCCAACAGACAAGTGAGGGAGTTGGAGGGAAAAGTGTGTTTTTAAACAAGAATATAGTTAGTTTGTAGGAGAAAAGGTCTTGTCCTAACTACTAGAGCATTTAAAAATTCTCCTTCCCTTCTAAAATTGTACATTTTCTTAGTGTTTTTTGGATCACTAACTGTAACAGATATATAAATGTTTAGAAAACTTACCAGAATGGAAATGCAAAATGGTACACTCACTTTTGGACGTTGCAGCTTCTTGTAAAACAACATATTCTTATCATAAGATCCAGCAATCACACTCCTTGGTATTTAGCCAAATGACCTGAAAACTGTGTCCACACAAAAAGTTGCACAGGGTTGTTTATAGCAGCTTTATTTATAATGGCCAAAACTTGGAAGCAACCAAGATGTCCTTCAACACATGAATGGAGAAATAAACTGTGGTTCAACAGACAATGGGCTATTGTACTGAGCTAAAAAGAAATGAGTTATAAAGCCATGAAAGAACATGGAGGAACCTTAAATACATATTATTAAGTGAAAGAAGCCAATCTGAAAAGGCTACATACACACTGTATGATTCCAAACATATGATGTTCTGGAAAAGGCAAAACTATGGAGACGGTAAAAAGATCAGTGGTTGCCAGGTGGGGTGATGGTGGGAGGCATGAATAAGTGGAGCACAGAGAACATTTAGGGCAGTAAAACTACCACGTGTGAGACAACAGCAAGTGAACCCTTGGACCTAATGCAAACTATGAACTTTGGGTGATTAGGACCTGTCAACGTAGGTTCATCAATTGTAATGAATGCACCATCTGATAGGGGATGTTGATAATGGGGAGGTTGTGGAGGGGTGCAAAGGGGATATGGAAAATCTCTGTACCTTCCTCTCAATTTTGCTGTGAACCTAGACCTGCTCGTAAAAAAAAAAAAAGAAATCTTAGAAGAAAAAAAAACTTCCCAGTATTGATATTTTTCCTATAGATTACACATGTTCTTAAATGTTCACTGCCCACATTCCCCAAGTAGAACCGTAGTGAATTTTAGGGCAAAAGGACTCCTTGCCTTGAGATTCTCAGAATATTACCCACCACAATATTGCTGTCTGCCAGGTTATAAAGTAGTCTCCCATTAATATGGGTGATTATCTTTTCATAAGGATTAATTTAGGATCCTAAGCTCTTTTTATTCATTTAAATTTTGTATGCCCTTACTGTATTTATTTTCTTTATTAAAATGTATATATTTTCCTTAATAGTTATATTATACTACTTTATTATAGAAAATTTAGAAAAAAGAAATCTTAAAAAAGAAAAGTCTTCCCTTATTCCACCACCAGGGATTCTTCCAGTAATTTTTTCTATGCACATTTATTTTTAAAAATCAGGATTATACCATATTTAGCACACTCTTTTTTACGTTCAGTAGAGTTTGTATGTCTTTTTACATCACTAAATATTCTTCTGTGTAATAGACGTGCCAAGTCCATCTGTAGAGACCCCACCCTCTCCACCCAATTTAGGACTGGAAAAGGTGACCTTAGGGGCCTCATGATCACACCTCATAATACCTCTTCACTCACTCCACGGCCAGTGTCCCCCTACTCCACATCACACACACTTGCACGCACACACACACACATTCCCTCTCTATCTCTGTCTCTCCCCTGATGGGGCCAATCAGATTCTCTCTCCCGGTAATTTGGAATCAGGCTGTGAAAGTCTGGTCTGTTATAATGACCAGGATGGAGGTCTTTGTACTGAATAGTCCTGTGAGTTGGCTGGGACTGGTGAAATCAAGATAAAATGCTACCTGCAAACAGAAGTTATGCAGAGATATCATGAGTAAAGCAAGCGACCTGATCTACAAATAGAAGCAGGGTAACAGCGTGATCCATAGAGAGGCAGGGATGGGAGACCACAGGTATCTATGGGTGAAAAGGTGAGTAGTCTTGATACCTGATTTCCGCTTCCAGCTCCTATGTGATCTGGTGAGTTTGTTTCCTTAAGTGTTCATAAGTTTATTTTGACCTTTCAATATTTTACCTTCTTACTTTACTTATTAAGTGAATTTCAACTGATTGAAATTTCAACTGATTGACTAAGACAATCTATAATGTCCGTTCTAATAACTGCATAGTTTTCTCTTGTATAAAAAAAATCATAATTCAAGTAGTTTCTTGTTGGTTATATATTAATTTGCTTCCTTTTCTTAACTATTCTAAAGATCACTAAAGTAAGTATCATTGCAGCTAGATCTTTGCAAATATTTCCTTAGGGTACATTATTAGATGAGGAATGATGGGTTAAAGGAAATGAATATCATTCCCAGTAGTGGTATGTATGAAAATTCCTGTTTTCTGCATCTATAACCAACACTAAGTTGACAATTGAAAAAAGAAGCCATTCTGCCAATGAAATTAGCTAAAAATACTGTCTCACAGTATTAATTTCTGTTTCTTTGATGGCTGGAGTTGCACATACTTCCATATATTTATTGCTCAGTCACTCTTCTTCCATTATGAAATGCTCATACATGCCTTTTACTCATTTTCTTTTATTTACTTGTTTATTTATGTCTTCTTGATTTGTGAGTATTCTCTTTTTAAAATTAAGAAGTTAAATTTTGATTCTCACATACTTTAAGGTTACCTTCTCCTCATTAATTATCTGCCTCCTAATATATAAGATATTTTGATATACATTAAAATATATTAGTATAGTCTATACAAATTTGTATGATCTATACTATATTTGTGTAGTAATATTTTCCCTTATGGTTTATTCTTTCAATGTCACAACTAGAAAGGAGTTCACCTACCTAAGATTATATACTTACATACTTTCATTTTTAACTGGGCACATTGAAAAAAAATAATGAAACACCCTGGCACTTGGAAATCAAATACCTAAATAACATAAAATGGAGACACAAAGCAACATATATATACTGAAAGACAAAATCCATTACTAAACTGTTTTTAAATTTTAGGTTGACTGAAAGTTACCAATTATGAACCCATTCTTTCTCTAGGAAACAAAGCAGGAGTTTCATCTCAGATTAAATTTATTTAAAAATATTTCCAGGGCTTCCCTGGTGGTGCAGTGGTTGAGAATCTGCCTGCCAATGCAGGGGACACGGGTTCGAGCCCTGGTCTGGGAGGATCCCACATGCCACGGAGCAACTAGGCCCGTGAGCCACAACTACTGAGCCTGCGCGTCTGGAGCCTGTGCTCCGCAACAAGAGAGGCCGTGACAGTGAGAGGCCCGCGCACCGCGATGAAGAGTGGCCCCCGCTTGCCGCAACTAGAGAAAGCCCTCGCATAGAAACGAAGACCCAACACAGGCAAAAAAATAAAATACATAAATAAAATTTAAAAATCCAGCCATTAAAAAAAAAAAAAAAGAACGGACTTTCGTTACTTAAAAAATAGGAAAAAGGAATTAAAAAAAAAAAAAATTTCCATCCCGGTTACATTCATCTGCATTATTTAAGTCCTTAAAAATTACTAGGGATAAAATGAGACAAGAAAATATTAAGAAACTCAGGTGGCAAAGACTTCTATCTATTCCTCTCTTTCCCGTGGATAAAACTGCACGGAGGCAACGATGAGAAAATTCACTCTAGACCTCTAAATGCGTATCACCCCATCCTTCGTGTGGTGGAATAAGAACAGTTATCGTCTGAATGTGAAATGCTGTCATCTAGTGGACTGCAGACTTCATCATCGACCTGGTTCCTATTCAGAAATGTCCCTGGAGAGTCTTAAATTGGTGGCCACAGAATTCTGCAGCCTATAATTCACATGATTATTTTATTATTATTATTTTTTGGTCTTGTGCCAGAGAAAGAAGTAAAACAATGCATTGGGAGTTACAGTAATGGAGATATAGCAGGGACCAGGGAGGGGAGAGCTGGGGGAGGAGAGTAAAAGGGGAGGTTGAAACCCATACTGTCAAGGGTACATTGCAAACTAGCTGTTGTGAGGTGTTCTGTTCCTGAAGTAGAGATTATTACCCCATTTTACAGATGAGGAAACAGAAGCTCAGAGAGGACTAGCGACTTCCGGTGGTCACACAGCCAATGAGTGAAGGAGCTAGGATGGTGGAAGTAACAGGAATAAGTGATGAGGGTCTAGCATCAAGTGGGTGATGGGGACCAGCTTTTTAATTGACGGATGGCCTGTGGGTCTCATATCAGTCATCAGGGGCGGTGTCCAGATGGGCAAAGTTTAGAACTGAGCACTGAATGCTGTCAATTCAAGCATAAAAATACACGTCTTAGTAAGAGTGGCCTATGTATACATAGGCCACCGGCATGTGGGATCATAGTTCTCCAACCAGGGATCGGATCTGCGCCCCCTGCAGTGGAAGTCCGGAGTCTTAACCTCTGGACCACCAAGGGAGTCCCACCAGGCCCTATATTAACCCTTTGCTTCAGAGTCAGAAGTGCTTGCTAATTGACTTTGTGTAAGAATTCGGGCAACTGTGTTGCAATTCTGTGCCCTGGTTATGCAATAAGACCCAAACCCAGCCAGGATATTCCCCTACTGAAAACGGAGAGATATGCCTTCTCAATAATGCACATATGCTTTTAAGGAAGGCTGTGCGTCCCTGCCTACATCGTAGAGCTGCATGAAAATGCTGTCTGCAGCCTCAGCTGATTCTATTCAAAGTGTGTGCTCTGCTTTTCCCCTAAATAAAAGCATTTCCAGGAATACGAAGCACATCTCTTTTTTTGGAGACTTCCTCTTGGCAGGACCAGTACGGTTGATTTATAAATTGCACGCAGGTGTGCAAAATAGATCACGGTTCGCTGATAGGAGCCCACTTGCTACACCTCCTGCACCATCAGATGCGCTCTTAATTAGCAGCACATCGCTTCTGCAGACGTTGTTAGTTCCGGCCACTGGGGCGGCTGCGCTGGATCCAAGGGGCATTAGCCGTCCTCCTCTTGGAAAAGGGGGCACGAGCTCCTTAGTTTTGCAGATGCTGTAGTCAAAGCACGACCTCCCTGTTTAATTTTTTACTGATTCATATTTGAAAGAGGTCCCTCTGCCTCTGGGTTAGGCCATTTTCACTGGTGATGTAATTTGCCTTTTTTTTTTTTTTTTTTTTTTTTTTTTTTGCTCTCAGATGCTATTGGAATAAAATCTTTACAGGAGAGATAAGATGCCTGCTGGACATTGCTCTCCCAGAATCTGATGCTAGAATGCAGCTGAGTGAAATGAGTGTCGCTGCCCCTAGCAGACACTGAAAAGGAGAAATTCTTTGGCTTTGCGGACTAATTACTTTGTGTGGACTAGTTCCTGGAAGTGTGTGTGTTTGTGTGTGTGTGTGTCCCAATACGGTGAGTACATTTTTTGGATCTTTGGATCATACTGACTACATGAAACTTAAAAACCACACTGGCGCTCCGCAGAGACTCATGGTGTCCCTCTCTCAACTCTCCTGGCGGGGTGCCTCATGACTTCATGAACAAAAGAAGGAAGGGAGATGAAGTTCAGGGAAGGAGGAGAGAGGGCAGGAGACTCTGGTACACAGAGCATTGCTCATTGGCTCACTTACCCACGTCTGCCCTATTCTTTTTTTTTTTTAATTTTTATTGGAGTAGAGTTGATTTACAATGTTGTGTTAGTTTCAGGTGTTCAGCAAAGTGAATCAGTTATACATATACATATATCCACTCTTTTTTTAGATTCTTTTCCCGTATAGGCCATCACAGAGTATTGAGTAGAGTTCCCTGTGCTATACAGTAGGTCCTATTATTAGTTATCTATTTTATATATAGTACTGTGTATATGTCAATCCCAATCTCCCAATTTATCCCTCCTTCTCATTACCCACCCCCCGTAACCATAACTTTTCTTTTTTACATCTGTGACTCTACTTCTGTTTTGTAAATAAGTTCATTTGTACCATTTTTTTAGATTGCACATATATCATATGATATTTGTGTTTCTCTGTCTGACTGACTTCATTTAGTATGACAATCTCTGGTGCAACCTTGTTGCTGCAAAAGGCATTATTTTTTTCTTTTTTATGGCTGAGTAATATTCCATTCTATATATATACCACATCTTCTTTCTCCATTCCTCTGTCGATGGACATTTAGGTTGCTTCCATGTATTGGCTATTGTAAATAGAGCTGCAATGAACATTGGGGTGCATGTATCTTTTTGAATTACGGTTTTCTCTGGATAATACGCCCAGGAGTGGGATTGCTGGGTCATATGGTAGCTCTGTTTTTAGTTTTTTAAGGAACCTCGTACTGTTCTCCATAGTGGTTGTACCAATTTACATTCCCACCAACAGTTCCCTTTCCTCCCCACCCTCTCCAGCATTTATTGTTTGTAGATTTTTTTGATGATGGCCATTCTGACCGGTGTGAGGTAGTTTTGATTCGTAGTTTTGATTTGCATTTCTCTAATGATTAGTGATGTGCTCTAGTCTTTCCCTCTCGACTCCAACCCACACTGGGATTGTAGACTATTTGCGTTGAAAATCCACGGGATTGGACTGCCTTTCCTCTTTCGGGCTCCTGGAAGCAGAATGCTGTAGCCCAAGGCCATTATAACTTAACAATAGGAAGTTGTGTTGGTTGGTTTTACATCCACTTGACTGGGTGAAGGGATGCCCAGATTTCTGGGTGTGTCTGTGAGGGTGTTTCCTGAAGAGATTAGCGTTTGAACGGGTGGACTCAGTAAAGAAAACCACCCTCCCCTAGGCGGGGCACATCTAATCCACTGAGGGCCTGAGGAGAACAAAGTGGTGGAAGAAGGTTTGTTCTCTTGCAGGAGCTGCAATATCCATCCTCACCTGCCCTGAGACATGGGTGCTCCTGGTTCGCAGGCCTTCGGACTTGGACTGAACCACACCCCCTCGCTATCAGGGGTCTCCAGCTCACAGATGGCAGATGGGGGTCATCTCGGTAACTGCGTGAGCAGATTCCTTGCAGTAAATCTCCTCAACTGTATCAATTTCTACAAATCTCAACTATCTATTTCTTTTCTATTTTTCCTAAATTTATTTATTTTTGGCTGCCTTGGGTCTTCTTTGCTGCTCGCGGGCTTTCTCTTGTTGTGGCGAGCGGGGGCTACTCTTCGTTGCGGTGCGCAGGCTTCTCATTGTGGGGGCCTTTCTTGTTGCGGAGCACAGGCTCTAGGCGCGCGGGCTTCAGTAGTTGTGGCTCGTGGGCTCTAGAGCTCAAGCTCAGTAGTTGTGACGCACGGGCTTAGTTGCTCCGCGGCATGTGGGATCTTCCCCGACCAGGGCTCGAACCCGTGTCCCCTGCATTGGTAGGTGGATTCTTAACCACTGCGCCACCAGGGAAGTCCTCAACTATCTATTTCTATATCTAGCCGTATCTGTAGTTATACCTATATTTTTATCTATCTAGATGAGGAGTAGATAGATATATATAAATATAGATAAATAATAAATATATAAGTAGATATAAAGGTAGAGCTAGAGCTGTAGACATAGACATAGGTGCCCTATTGGTGCTGTCTCTCTCAGGGACCCTGACTAATACACAGATGAAAGTCAGAAGGGAACCTCAATTGGTTGGACACAGGACCACCCACGATGGTAGGACAGATGAAGTGGATTTTCCGTGGTACCCACAGCTCACGAGGATCAGAGCCTGGGCGAGGCGGCTGGTTTTCAGGCTCCCCTGTCCAGTGATCTCTGTCCAGCACCACCCTGCTCCCTCCACAAGGCTCAGCTTCCCAAGTCCCTTCTCAGAGGACTTTCTGGCAATGTTTGGAGATACTTTTCATTTTCACAACTTTGGGAGTGCTAGTGGCATCTGGTGGGTGGAGACCAGGGACGCTGCTAACATCCTACAGTGCCCAGGACAGCCCCCCAAGAACACAGAATTATCCTGCTCCACACTGTAGGGTAGACGGAAGTAGAAATACAATGGTGTACACATTAAACTCAATGTTACCTCAACACAAAATAAATCTAAAAACAACTGTAACTGCATCGGTTTGCTCTATGTTATAACGGGCTTACGTCTCAGAAAGTCTACTGGGCAGCTTTTTTGTAGTTCCATTTCATTAGTACTGCACAGAGAGTGTGTCTTACTTTTTCTTATCACTGTTAGTTTCTTGCCATCTCGCCAGAAACTCACAGCAGAGGAGGAAAAAGAAAACAAAATTCAGTTCTCATACCGAGTGAAGTAAGTCAGACAGAGAAAAACAAACATCATATGACATCGATATACGATATGTGGAATCTAAAAAAATGGTACAAATGAGCTTATTTACAAAACAGAAGTAGAGTCACAAATGTAGAAAACAAACTTATGGTTACCGGGGGGGATAATGACATAATGACAAGGAGGGATACACTGGGAGATGGGGATTGACATATACACACTACTATATATAAAATAGATAACTAATAAGGACCTACTGTAGAGCACAGGGAACTCTACTCAATTGTCTGTAATGGCCTATACGGGAAAAGAAGTTTTAAAAGTGTGGATATATGTATATGTATTATATAACTGATTCACTTTGCTGTACAGCAGAAACTACCGCAACATTTTAAATCAACTATACTCCAATAAAAATTTTTAAAAAAAGAAACCAAAACTCAGAAAGCTCAAGATGAAGATGAGTAGATGAAATGGAACTCAGCTACTGCTGACCCCAAATCTGAATTTTAGAGAACACTGCTCTGATATTTTTCCCTCACCATCATCTATCCCTTGAGAGCACTAAGTTAAAAATGAACCAGTCTTACTGTACAGCACAGGGAGCTATATTCAATGTCCTGGGATAAACCATAATGGAAAGGAATATAAAAAAGAATATATATATGCATAACTGAGTCAATTTGCTGTACATCAGAAATTAACTTTGTAAATCAACTGTACTTCAATAAAAAGAAAAAAAAGAACCAGTCTGAAATCTGGCTCTTGTTTTGTGTATTTTAAAATATAGAGATACAGACATGTTCTTTCAGAGTTTCAGTCTTTTAACCACAAGGAGAATCCATTTCAGTAAATGTCTGTAAACAGGGCAATTGTGGACCAGAATCTGTTAATGGGCAAAGCCAGATTTTTCCATCCAGTCTCTTCTTTTAACTGATAAATCTCCCCAGAGCGGAAACCAGAGCCACAAAATGTCACAACAGGGAGTAAAACACCGTGGGCACTTAGTGACTCAGAAGTGATTCTGCCTCAGCCCTAGAGCGCAGCAGCTCTGGCTAGAGCCGTGTGGCTGGGAGATTTTCATTAATTGTATGGGGCCCCAGGATGTGTTTTGCAAGGTCTTTGGCAGGGCCTGCCTTCCTGTTTATCTGCCTCAGCGTGCTCTCCCAGAACATACAATTCGAAACACAAGTGGATGTCTCATACAATTCAAAGTCAGAAAACACCAGAATATTTTAAATTGGGCTGAAAATAAAAAGATAGCAGCTCTGGAAGATGTGTTTCCCCTAGCTCCTTTCCTTTGAAGGCTGCAATGAAGCACGTTTATAGGAGAACTTGTCCTTGCCATCTAAGAAAAGAGGGGATATGAACCCAATTATTTGGTGGTCAACTTCACCCCTAAGGTAAATGAAACTGCAAAGCTGTCTTTTACCAGATGCCCAGGCACTGACAGAAAACTGCACTACCAGAGTTTCGTATCCATTCCCTTGGGGCATGATTTAAACCAAGAAATCTGTCATCAGGAGACAAGTGGTGAACCACTCCAGGGATGGCTCAAAAATGATGGTGAAGGGTTCTTGTCTCCCTCTCAACCCTGTAAAATTAAGTGAAACTGATCTCTGATTGATTATTAAACACTTTGCATTAAATGGCTGGGGATATTCTGCTCATTAAATCCATGACTCTCAGCAGAGCTATTTCTGCCAGATTTTATCATAGCGGGGGTGGGGTGGGGTGTGGCAGATAATGAGAAGGAAGTAATAGTGTCAAGTTGGCAAAACTCCAGAGGAAGTCAAAAAAAACTTCTGTTAGTAACATCACCTGCAAAATGAATGCCATTCTTTTTGAGATTAAGGAACCAGGTGAACAAATGTAAGTCAGCACCTTTCCTATGGAAAGCAGTTACTCACTATGACGTGTAGAAGAAAAAGTCCAAAGGAATTTTTTCCTTCTTTTTGGAAGAGGCATACATGTAGGACAAAATGTCTCATTCACTTCATATGGATTCTTTGAAGTATTAATGCTAATTCAGGTTAATGTGTTTCTCTTTATTTTGCTCACCAATTATAATTGTCTCTGGCATCGTTTGTTTGTGCCTTTTAAAAGATTTTGCACACCAGTGCCTATACCATGATAGCTAATATAAACGAGGCTTCCTTGGTTTCCTACAGAACACTTGATGGGGCTCAGCAGTGTGGGTATAAGAGTTATTATGATGCCTTTACTTACTAGATGTGTTTTCTTTCCATTCACATGGTTTTTATTTTTTCCCCCACTTTACGTGAAATCACATCGTCCTCTATCTATCTGGGGATAAACGATGATTACCTTTTTGTTCAGAATCCACTAAACTAATACAGTTCTTCTGTTTGTTGCTAAGCAACGGAGCTGGGTTACCCAGAAGAATCTCACTCCACTGTCAGATCCCTGTTCCCTTTTTGATAAGTGACCAAGGAGAGAGTTTGCTGACGGGAAGAAAGAGCTTGTCACCTAGAGATTTGAGGAATCAAAAAAAAATGAACCGTCCCAAGTGTCGCAAAAAAGCTTTTATCTTAGATAAACAAATTATGGTGTATTCATACCATGGGATACTCTTCAGTAATAACAAGAAAGGGCCACTGATGCACAAAACATGAATGCACGTTACACGCGTCTGAGAGAACGCCAGACGCAAGAGTATGTACTACGTGTATTTCATTTTGTGTCTGTGAAACCCTAGAAGAGACGAATCTAATCTAAAGTGACAGAAAGTGGGCAGTGGTGACCTGGAGCTTCAGGTAGGAGTTGTCTGAGATGGAGCACAGGGAACTTTTAGGCATGATGGAAATGCCCCACTATCTGTATCTTGATTGCAGTGGAAGTTGCACAGCTGCAAATTGAAATGAAGTTTAAATGGGTGTATTTTATTGTATGTATGTGCTACCTCAACAAAGATGCTGTAGCTATTAGCATCCTAGTTATTAAACTTAGATTTAGTTGTGTGATTTTTAAGACTAGGAATATCTTTTTCTATTGAGAGTCATTCTTTTACAAGGGAAAGAAATTCATGTCATGTAAGGAAAGTGCAACTTAATTTTTAAAAAAGAGTTTTTGCTTATTTTTTTAAAAAAAGGAATGTTTACTTGAGAAGTACTGTAATTAATATTTCTCCCCTGGCTGCTTTTTCCCTTTCCTTTTTGTTTTTATTAAAGTTATACATGTAAATAATTTAAAGAATCTCCTGCTCCACAGAAACAATGACTTTCAACTGTTTCTCTTGGAATTAATTTTGCATTTCCAGTAAAATGCTTGTACTGCTGCTTCTCGATTTCTGTTTTATTGGTTTCTCACTCTAGAAATTTAGTATTTCAGTTATTTTCCCTCTCTCTCTCACACACACACACCCACACACCCACACACACACACACACACACTTCCAGTCTCCCATCTTCTTAATGCGGTTATAGCATAATGTTGTTTAACGTTGGAGTTTAGCTTATTGTGACCATGTGAATGGCATTCATTCCTGAGACAGATGGTAAACTATGATTATTTTTCCTTTCCTGCACCCTTTTCTGTTTTCCCTGGAGTACGATGGGGATGGTTTTTTGGCTGGGTTGGTTTGCTCCCGTGAGGACTGGTGACCTCCAGGCTCCCCGCACAGCTGTAATCATGGACCCTCCTCCCTCTGCACCCTGTGTGTCCCCTTCACCCCTCACTGGATCCCCTGTTCGCATGTCTCTGTAATGCTCTTCAAAAGGGTAAGTGACAGGTCTGCTTGACCTGAAACATTTTTAATCTGCCCTCATATACAAATGATTGCTTCTCTGCGCATAAACAACTAGATGGAAATTCATTCCCTTTCTGAAATTTGAAGCTACTTCTCTAATTTCAGTTTCTAGTGTTGTTTTGTGAGGTCTATGCCCGTCTGATCCATGTTGCTATAGGAAACCGTTTTCTTTCTCTGAAAGATTCTCACAAAATCTTCTTTCTATTGTCCCTGGGTTCTGAGACTTCACAGTGAGGGGTGATTGTGTGGGTCCATTTTCACCTATTGTGCTAAGGACTCAATGGTCCCTTTCAATCTGGCAACCGATTCCCTTATGTTCTGGAAACTCTGAATTGTTCCTCTGATGATTTTTTTCCTTCCTATTAGTTGTGTGTTTGGATACCCCAGACCCATCTTCAATTGTCTTATCTTTTCATTCCTATTTTCTATTGCTTTGTGCATTTTCTCAGTTTTATCTTCCAACATTTCTATGGAGTTGTTTGTTGCAGTCATATTGTGATTTCCAAGGGTTGCTTCCAAAGGTGTGATAGTCTTTTATTCTTCTGCATATATTAATAAATGTTTCTTAAAATTTTGTTCTCCCTATATGGTCACCTTCCAGTTTCTGTTTTCTGCATGTTTTGGTCTCTGTCTTAGTCTGTTAGGGATGCTATAACAAAAATACCATAGACTAGGTGGTTTATACAAAACACACATGTATTTCTCATAGTTCTGGAGGCTAGAAGTCCAAGATCAAGGTGCCAGCAGGTTTGGTGTCTGGCATGAACCTCTTCTTGATTCATAGATGACCACCCTCTCACTGAATAGGCTTCATCCTCAAACAGAAGAAGGGGTGAGGGAGCTCTCTGGGGTCCTTTTATAAGGGCACTAATCTTATTCATGGGGGCTCAACCCTCATGACCTCATTACCTCCCAAAGGCCCCACCTCCAAATACCATCACATTGGGGGTTAGGTTTCAACATATGAATTTGGGGGGATGATGAACATTAAGCCTATTGCAGTCTCTCTCTTTTACAATGAAGGCTTCCACAGATGTCTGGTGATCCTTTGTGATCCGCGCATAGTTAAGGCTAGAGCATTGAAAGGCAGATTGGATGCTCTCTGTACGTAGATGGGGTCTGTTGCGCACAGCCCTCACTTTCCAGTCTTCTGTCAGGTGGGGAGGAAGAACAGCTCAAGGACCCAACTGCTTCTTGCACGGACTTTCACCTAATCCTCTTGTTTTCAACACCACTTCCAACACTATTCTAAGGGTTATCAGTGCAGCAAATTCCTGAGCCTCCTGGGGTCCTGCTTCTTGGCTTCTATTAATGCAGGCTTGGAATTTACCTTTCTTAGATCTGTACTTCTTTCTACCGAAGAGATACCTTCCATTTCCCGCTTGCAAATCCCCACCCACCCCCATTGCCTCTCCTTTTCTTTTCCTTATCTATGTGAGTTTACATTTCATGATGACTGTTTTTTTGATAGCCTCCTTTGGGTTGCTGTGTGAAGTTTTAGGAGAGAATAAAGATGCATGTGTGAGAGTCACCTGCCATCTTTAACTAGAGAAAATAATTTTTAGAAAGGGTTTTAATTTTATATTTTGGATCAGCAATAGAACAAAAGGAGTTAGAAAAATATACTCGTGGAGACAAAGTAGATATGGAAAAATACACAGAGAAAAGGTTGACCAAGCAAGACACACAACAGAGAGGGACAGTGAGATCAATGAAAAGACACAGACAAGTATGAGATAGCAGCTGGTGGGATGCTATTGCTGTTCAAATAATGTCCCAGTTCTGTGACAGACGACATCAGGGGCAGAGGTTTTTTTTATGTAATCGACTCTAGCCATTGAACAAAGGCCATGGCAGGATGGTTGCCTGTTACATGTAAGGACTCTGGACTTAAGCCTTTAATGCAACTGGGCTTATCTCCTAATAGGTTAACTATTCCCTCTCCCACATCCTTGCACCTTGTAACCAAAAGGAAGAGACCCTGCCGGTTACAGAGAAGGCGAAGTTCTGTGCACACAGGGCACACAAGACCCAAGGTGACCCTGCTATCTTTGGACTGAAGAATCTCTCAGCCACAGGATAGTTTAGTCTAAATATTACTTATAAGAATGAAATCTCCCCCAAACAACTAAAATATCCAACATTGGAGGGACAATTTACAAAATGTTATATTTTTGCACTTCACACATTTATCTCTAAACTTAAAAACAAACCTGCAAGACTGTTACTTGCATCGCCATCTTACAAATGACAAAACTGAGGCTCAAAGAGGTGATGTGATTCGCCCAAAGTCATTTAAATTTAATTCCCAAGCCAAGTAATTATTTCCCTATATCATGCTGCAAGAGAGGCAAGATGTCCTTTTCAGAACTCCTCTCTTCTAGGACTATGTGTTTTTGTTTCTTGAGCTGATTTAAACTCAGCAGAAATGTCTTAATTATTACAAACCAGGGAAGCAAGAAATTGCAAGTTTCTAAAGCTTCACCAGCCATAGAGAAGCATTTCAAACAGGCGGAGGGGCAGATACTTAGAAAACCATTGAGCTACTGACACTGTCAGAATTTCCAGGGCTGTGAGTTAAAGAGGAAAACAGCACAAGTCTATTGGCAGGCGGCCAACGGTTCTGTCTGCCCTCACAGCACTAGATTTTCAGAACTCTGTGCCCTTGACTGATGGAAACCCTGCAGAATACCTTCTAAGTATCATTATTTTGAAACTTGAGAGGACCACAGAAAAATTCTGAAGGCTCTTTCTCAAGCGAAGTTTCGAGATATTACAGAAAACATAAGCCCTCAAATGTGGGGATTTTCCATTTAAAAAGTACAGTATGTAGCAACTTGTGGCACTTTAAAAAAACCCAGCAAAACAGCTGTTCCTTTGGCTGTTTCCTAACTGGGGCTCAGTGGAAGAGATTAGTCTTCACAGGCTTACTTTGAAATCAATCTACACATGAACCGAGACCAAAATCAGAGAGACCACGGAAGCCTTGGTCATTATCCTTCTGTGTCTCTGCAGCAATTGTGCTACAGTGTTTTCTGCACACCACGCAAGCAAGCGTTTGAAGGAGAGTCCTCACTTTGCAAAGGATGAAAAGAATCAGCCATCCTTTGTCGAGTTATCTGTGTTATCGGTGACAAGCCTGAAATGAAGATTTCACAGCTTTATTTCATCATAATTCTAAAAATAATTCACACTGAAATGTAAACTACTGAAAATGCATTAAGATGCTACCCTCTCTTGGACATTTACTTTTAAACTGCAGGCAAGGGAGGGAACCTTAAGGCAAAGACATGAGCTTGTCCCTGCAGAATTTCAGGTAGGACGGTAAAGCAGAATCTTGGAGCCAGAAAGGGCCTGAGAGATGATCACCCCCCTTTTCCTCATTTATAGAGACCTTGGGCATAAAGACGTAGGTGACTTGCTGTTGTTAGAACTCAAACTCCCCGACACCCCAGTTCTGGGTTTCATCCACTTTGCCAGTTTCTTACTCTCTGTGGAAGGCAGGGTTGGCTTTGTGACAGAGGGACCCATGGATCCGCAGGATTGGATGGCTGACATCAGATCTGCTCAGGGCAAACTCTCAAATCATCTCGAGTTTTATCATGTCGGTGAGGTAGGGATGGGGTGGTGACAACTCTTAGAGAGAAATCCAACACAGAAATGTTTTCTGAAGACCACAGTCTTCCACCCAATCTTGCCCAAGGTGGTAAATAAGAAAGGCCTTTCTGAAGTAGCGTTTAGGCTGTAAGGACCTTGACCTGTGGGCACAAGAAAACCCTTCTCTGCAGCCTCAGTGCTATTATTCATTTTATTTTCAATCATGATTTCAAATAACCTCTAAATGTTTAGTGTGTAGATTGTTTGAAGTGTGATTAGTGTCGGAAGTGCGCTCCCTACAATAAAGAGGTTTATACACGCCTGTTTTCTTTTTGGAAAAGGCTTAGTTTAATATACAGACGTCTTAACAACAAACCTGCATCTACACAGATGACCCCACAATTGCCTGCTTCTCTTCTTTGGCTCTCTCTCACTCTCTTTTCTTTTATATTCTTTTTTCTGACTTAAGTATGCGTTATTGTTGCTTATTATAACAAGGACCCACCAAATAATTATGACTAAGTATTCTCTTGGGGGATTCAAAATTTTGAAAAGACAGCCAAAAGAGTTGATTCATTTGCAGAAAGATGGCATTTTAGGGAAGTTATAGAAAAAGTGTCAGCAACCATATTTTGCTCAAAGCTTGAAACTTAAAGCACGGAAATGTTGTCATGATAGTAATCCAAGTAGAATTAAATTTCTAACAACCAGGGTGGATCCCGGGGAGAGGAAAAGCTGAAAAGTTCACAAACACACTTAATGTACCATAGGAAATACCTTTGTGTACACCTCTTCCTTTTGTTAAGTTGGCATCCCTGGTCCCTTACCTGCGCATTTCAGCAGGTGAAGGACCAGGAACTAGGAGACTGGAGAGAAAGGGCCAGTTTTGCTAACACAACACAGATTCTACCTATTGGGCGGCCCTCAGAGTGACTTTGCACTGAACCAGGAAAGAGATGGAAACCCCAAGAGAAAAAGACTCACTTGGTCTCTGCAATATTGCCGTGGGCTCTGCTTACCGCCCAGGTACCAGGGCCTCGGTTAACATTTTAAGAGCAGGTTTCAGTTCTATTTTCCTCTGCTCCTAAGGAGGAGAAAGGGAGAAGAAAGAGACAAAATTTCAGGAGCAGGAGGATATGAGCAAATATTCCTGGCATCCCTCCTTCTCAAGTGGGTCCCTGGAGCCAAGGAAAAACACACAGCCTTTCCGGAGTCCTATAATGTTGGATGACTTGTGTTGTCTCACAATTTGTAGGCCATACCCTTGAGAACAAGGTACATGGAGGCACTTAACATAGCACTTGGCACTGGTACATGTTCTAGAAGTTTTTGTTAAATTTTGATCCAATCTGAGTGTCTAGAGCCCGCTGTGTGCTCTATTGTGAGAACGGACTTTCATAGGGTACAATTTCTAGGGATAATTAGGGAGTCGGGCACTGTGGGTGGGGCAGGAGGAGGGAGGGGGGATTGAGAATTCAGGGGGCAACACAGCTCTGAAGATAGAAGGACAAGGGAGCAAAGACTGCCAGTTATTACCGATACCCATCCATTCTCCCGCCTCAAAGAACAAACCTCTAAACATCACATACACAGGCACTGAACATTGCATTTCTTGGCCTCCTTTGCAGTTGAAAGTGGCCGTGTGACTAAGCTGTGGTCAGTAAGATGTAAGTGAAAACATGGAGTGGGAAGTTTTCTTGAAGGGCATAGACTCCTAGGAAGAGTCCTTTTGATGTTTCTGCTATACATCTTTCTCTTTTCTTCTTTGAAGGTGTGATAGCTGGAGCTCCAGCAGCTATTTTGGACCATGAGGTGGCCTTGGAAATGAAAGCCATGCATGCACTGAAAATGTCAGAGTGGAAAGATCAGAGCGTGAGTCCCCAAAGACCACCTTGGCAGCCTGGGACTGCCCATTGGCAGAGTTCTGTGACAGAGGAGCAAACTTCTACCTTGCTGAAACAACTGTTATTTTGTGGTTTCTGTTATGTGTAACCAAACCTAATGTTAACAAACGAAGAAATCTATTTTCTTTCATCCTCCAAGTGACCTCAAATGGATGGGGATGGCTTACGTTTAACAGTTACCTACATCAAGTATAGTGACAGTTTTTATATCATTCAATGAGTGAAGATAACTTCGTTTTAGGATTTATTTGGTTAAAACAGTCATTTTTTTTTCACTCATACTTATCTAGTTTGCTATCAGATTTCCAAGAAAGGGAAAGAAGTCAACCTGCTCTCTGTGCACAAGAGGTTTCCTGAAACACCACCAGCCAAGAATAATGCAGGATCACAAAAACCCTCTACATTTCTCCCACAGTAGTTCGAGAAATCCCAAGAGGAAGGTCTCACATTTGCTCACAGCGAGGTCCTTTGCCTAATCACACTTTCCCCTTCCTGTTTTCCGTCCCCCTGAAACTGCCTGGAAGGAGTGAATCTGCTTCTGACAAGCCTGGGGTCCCAACCAGCTCCCCCTCTGTCCAGGTCACTGTTTCTCCATGGTCTGATTGGGTCCAAATGCATCCTTTATATCTTCCCACACATTTGCTCCAACAAGAAGGTCTGGTGCTTACAATATCTTAAGTAGCTTTATAGCAATGTTATTGAAGGAGTTCTTTCACTATGTACTTGTTTTTTCATCACAGACCCATTTCCCTAGAATCCAGCTGGATTGCAAGGCCCTGTGGGGAGGTTTATATCTTATTATTCTTGACATTCCTCACACCTCTCATAGTGTCTTAGTCTGTGCAGAGCTGCTATAACAAAAATGCCATTGACTGGGTGGCTTATAAACAACAAACATTTATTTCTCACAGTTCTGGAGGCTGCAAGTCCAAGATCAAGACACAGGCAGATTCGGAGGGGTGTTTGTTGAGGACCTGCTCCCTGGTTCATGGAAGGCGTCTTCTCACTGTGTCCTCACATGGCAGAAGGGGTGAGGGGCTCTCTGGGGCCTCTTTATAAGGACACTAATCCCATCATGGGGGCTCCGTCCTCATGACCTCATCACTTCTTAATACAGTCACCTTGAGGGTTAAGATTTCAACATACGAGTTTGAGGGGGTGTAGGTCACAAACATTCAGACCATAGCACATGGTGCTTGATACCTGGAAGGTATTTATTACAGTTTTTGAGTGAATGAGGGCTTCAGTGGCCTATAACACAAATCCATTTATTCTCACTTCTAACCCTAAACAACCATCCTGGAACCAAACTCAGCTCTCGCATGTCCCAGCTCTTGTCCTTAATGGCAAGTTCTTCCCTGGAGACTCTTTTTCACCCCTGAATATCAAAAGGATTTATCTCAGGTTCTCAGGTTGTGACCCTGGCCGCACACAACACTGGATGTCTGGAGGGGCCAGGGGAGAGGAGACAGTCTTTTGCCTCCGTGACCCTGATACGCTCAGTGGGTCATCCAATGCGTTCCTACTTCTTTAGGTCCTTACTAATGGGCTCAACCTAGCAAATGTAAGGGTCAGCATTTAACTGTGGAAACACGTGCCTAAAGCATCCCAAATCCCCAATGCCCGACTTTTCTCTGCCCCTATATGTCCACATTCTTCTGTGGATAGAAAAAAGGAAGAGGCACAATAAAATGGTAGCATCGTGATACCCGCTTGGGACTGGGCAGACAGAGTACGAGAAGACAACTTTGAGGTGCTTGGGCTAGACTCCCTCTTGGGACAACTTTTCGGTGATGGGGGGGTTAGTTAATCCCTTAGAAGCACACAGCAGGAGAGCACAAGATAGACACAAAACTGAGCTCCTGAATCCAGATATAGGAAAGAGAACAGGTTACTATCTGTTCACTTCCTGTTGCAGAGCCACTGGACTGTCCAAATACAAAGGGCAGAGGCGTTAGCCCATTAGAAATCTACTGCAAGTTCTTCCTGAGGAAGGTGGGAGGTGGGGAGTTGCTGTGTTGCAGAATTCTCCAGAGCGCGGGGTGGGGGACGGCAGTCACGGTGGGGACCCAGGGCCAACAGGACAGGGAAACTGGCTTAGGAAGCGCCTCCAACACCAGCCTCCTTTGGAGTTTCCCTGCATGACAACACTCTCCATCCCGTTAAATCACAATGGGATGGACATCCGTCCTGTTTCCTTATCATATACCCCGCAGAGAACACGTTGTCTGACATGTGTTAGGAACCCAATACAGATTTGTTGAGCAAATAAATGAATACACTCACAATGAAATTGCTGATTGGTGTGGCTTTAAAGCAAATCATTGGGAACATTGCAAGATGTTAATATAGACCAGATGCAGCACAAGAAGCTTTGGTATATAAATGGTCACGTGCTTCTCTCAGGCCTAAGGATTTTGAGAAGCCAAGTAAGAAACCTTACTTATAGCTAATAAGTAAGTGCTATAAGGGCTTATAGCACTGACCTTTATGTCCTGTTCAGCCATAGATTATAAAACTTACAGGGGCTCATGCACGGCCCCAACAATGTTCAGAATCTCTTTTTCTCTCTCTCCTTCCAAGCCAGCACCTTGCTCTAGTGGAGAGACTAGGAGCTGAGACGCCTGACTTCCAGGTGAGGTTCTGACAGCATTTTGTGTGAGTGTGAGTACGTGTGTGCGGTAACCTGGGTCCAGTGATTTTCTCTCTCTACACCTCAGTGATGGGATAAGGGACAGAGTAAGTCCTGCTTGGCTTAACTCACAAGTTTGTGTAGCTATTGAACGGAGGAATTCGTGTGAAAAACACTTTTAAAAACCCAGAGTCTAAGAGGCGATGCATTATTCCCATTTTCTAGCTTTTTCTGTTTTCCTCCCATTTCTCATGTTCTTAACTCACATGCCTTCTTCTACTTTTCCAGTGGTCTTATCTTTTTCGATTGTGTTTATGCGGGTTTGTCCTCTTCCTAAAAATGCTGGAAAACTCCTTCTGACCTGTGAGCTCCATTTGATTTTGTCTTTTCATAAAACTGAGCAAAGGACTTCTTACAAAACATAAGCTCAAGAGATTGGATATACTTCCCCGGGCTTTACCCTAAGTAGGACCTTATTGTTTATCCATTCTAAATGTAACAGTTTGTATCTCTTAACCCCAAACTCCCATTCTATCCCTCTCCCTCCCTCCTCCCCTTTGGAAAATAATATTAAAAAAAGAATGTATATATGTGTATAACTGAGTCACTTTTCTGTACTGCAGAAATTAGCACAACACTGTAAGTCGACTATACTTCAATAATAAAACAAAAACAAAACAAACATAAGCTCAAAACACTTGGTGGTGCTGAGCAAGACTGATTAAATTGGCTGGAGGCCTGTGCTTGGGGCATAAAGGGACAGACAGGCTGTTTGTCTGAACTCAGGGAACCCAACAAAGTAACAGTATTCTCCAGAGTTCACAGCTTGGACATAATTATGTTCTCAGCTCTGTGAGGAAACTCCCCTATGTATTAAGCAAAGTTTGCTCCCTTGACTTCCCCATTTCTCCAATTTCCTTTCCAAATGATACTTGAGTAAGGACAATTTACTCAGTGGGAACTTCTGTATCCAGAGAAAAGAAGCTAAAACTCTAGATTCCAAACCGTGCCGAAGTAGAACATACACACATTGGGTCAACAGAGTTTTTCTCAGGACCCAGAATTTCATTTTTGGCCAAAAATAGAACAATAGTTTGAATAAGGAGAGGACTTTATCCAGCCAAGCATCTCAGTGCCATGAATGACTCACAGCTCAGAGAAAAGACGAAAGTACTGAGAAAGCCTTTCTCCCCGGTGTTCCCATGTTTGATATTCCCCAGAACAACAAGAAACAATTGCTACACCAAACATTTAGCGAAAAATTACTACATCAAATATTTAGCAAGTCAACCTTGGTTATATCATTTAACCCTCAAAAAAAACCCCCACAACACAGCACATCAATATTATTATTAACATCACTTGACCAAGCAAGAAACTGAAATTGAGAGAAGATTAATAATGTGCAGAGGGTCACCAACTAGAAGCGGCAGAGCTGGAATTTTTTTTTTTTTTTTTTTTCAGAGCTGGAATTTTAACTAGGTTTTCTGGTTTGTTTTATTTTCTTTGCAACTAATTTATACATTTATTTTGGTTTTGAGGACCACAGGAGTAAGAAGTTGATGCTGTTCATACTTCAGTAATATTATCATTTAAATGATATCAATGGATAATGGGATTCCTAAGCATTTTTCCTGCAGAGGCTTTGTGAAGCTACCTTGGTTGTTCACACCAGTGGTTCAAGTCCAATGTCATGAGGTAGCGGATGATTTGAGCGGCTCCAGGTCACTGAGCTAAGCTTGGGGATATCAGGGGTTCCACACATCCTGCCTAGTCTATTAAGTTGATAGTGATGACATGGTCAGAGTGGGTTTAAACATGCTGTTTTCCAATTTTAAATGTAATTTATAGATATTGTAGACATTTCTTAAAAATGATAGAAAGTTCAGAATATAACAGAAAAAAGCTCCCTTATAATTGCTACAAAGCATAGTTTATGGAATGTTGGAAGATTTGTGCTCGGTTTCCTTCCAGCCTTCCTTTCTAAGTCCATAATTGGCATCGTGCTTTGTATGCCAGAAAAGTGCCACTTTGTTCATTTAATATCATATTCTTTATCCCCATGTCACTAAAAATCATGTAGAAAATTTTTATGCCTTTCAATGTGTCATGACTTGCCATAATTTGTTGAATGATCCTCCCTGTAATAGGACATTTAGATTATTTCCTTTTTAAAAAAAGTCATAAATAACCGTGGTTTTTTGGGGGTTTTGGTTTTTGGATTTTTTGATTAGTACACCATCCACAGAGCAGAATGGCTGGGATAGAGGGAAGGAACATTTTAAAGCACTGACAATGCAATATGTTGCCAGCTGTGCAAAAAGGCTGGATGGATTTGCACTCAGTAAGGTGGACACTCTCTTTGTGGGGTCCCAGGTCTCCCAAACATTTGGGGATTCCCCCCTGCAGCCTTCTAGGGGTTCCCACTGCCATGTCCATGATATCTTGTTCCTTCACTTCACAGAGCCTGTTCCCTGTCTGAATAAGTGACAGAGCTGGAGAAGGATGTCCCAGAACCCTTTCAGTAATCTGTGTCTGCACACCTTAAGCACAGGCATGGGGGCTCTTGGGGCTCAGGGGTCACCCTCACACACCTCCTGGCCCGCATTGTCCCATGCACATGGCGTGTCTGGGCCCTGGGGTCTGAGCGGCTCCCTCTCTTGCACACTTATCTCCTGCACACCAGTCTCCCGAGCAGGTGGATGGCAGTGGGGGGCATTTTGCAAAACAGCCAACCTCAAAGACCCTCCTCCTGGCTAAGCCCCTCTCTTCACAGCCTTCCCTATGATCCCACCTTGCAGCTGCAACAATGGGGCGCTTTTGGACCGTCTGGGGTCCCCTTACAAGCTCTCCTGCCTGTGGGCACCTCCAGCACCTTGACGTGTAAGTAGAGAGTTCTGGTTTACTTCCTTGGGAAACCTGGTACCTTAAACCCAAACACAGAAAAGTGGTCTGAGAGTTTATTCTGAGTCCCACTCAGACTTGGGCTGTTTGCAAACATGTTCCCAAGTGGTAGGGAGCTCTTGGTCAGGTTTGCATTAGGATTAGGGAGACAGTGGGATGGCATCAGTGTGGACAGTGTAGGGGGTACTACTTAGCAAGTTTCCTTTGGATCAAACAATGAACAACATGTGGATGGTGAGAACCCGCTTGGACTTGCAGGATTCCAGCAACGGAAGGGGTTAAACCAGAAGCTTCTCCTTGTCAAGGATTTTGAGTCCACCAGCTGGTTTTTGATGTGAACTACAAAGGACCACAGACTCACGGTCTCTGGGTCAGTCCCGATTCGAAGGGGGATGATTTCCTCTTTAGAGAGGAGAGCTTTCCGATTTGACCAGGATGAATAGATCTGATTACACTTGTTGTTGCGAGCGTTCACATCTCTTGTTCTTAGTCCTGTGATTTTCTAGGTCAATGATATGATGTCCCAAATCGTGAATAAAAGCCAGCTTTTTTTAAAAAAAGGGACTGAATGCCTATGGCTTAATATACACTGTTCTACTGAATTATGATTATTGAGTCCATTTGAGAGGATGAGAAAAGTCGGGAAGTGATTTTTGTTCTTTAGAGGCTGAATATATGGCAAATTATTGATCAGACCTCAGTCAAGTCTTTGCAAGATTAGCTTTGTCTTAATGTCTGAAATGGAAGGAAATGTTATTGATGCAATGATTAGAAGTTAACTCTCATTTCTTCTATTTCTTCGGGGTAGGGGAGAGAAAGCTGGATTCCACGGCCCTGAAAGCAGGGCCTGGTAATGAGGCAAAAGCAAGAGGCTATAAATACTCGGGCTGACAGAGCAGCAGATGGTTGGGTTGTACGCGGATGGTGGGGAGGGAAATGTGCTAAGTGGGATTGGCATATGTTTCCTCAAGTCTTTGACCTGCTTGTTTCTCTGAAGACTTTATTAAAGGCTTGAAAAAATTGATGTGAAAGTTGTGATAGCAAAGGAAAGTTGGAAAAGAAAATGGGAAAAAAAAAAGATTCCCTGAGGCATGAGACTCTCTCTCCCCATGTGATTGAGTTGTATTATAAGTAATCATTTTATCCATCCTGAAAGATGTCAAAGCACCACCCCCAATTTCCCTTCCCCCTCCCCCTGGCCACTACCCCACTGGCCCTAGACTGCAAAGCAGAAAACCAAGAGAGCAGTTGGGCTGTAGGTCTGAGGGCAGGCGCAGAGCTGGTTTGCACCCATAGGAACTTCCTGTTGTCTCTCATCTTGGGACCATCCACGCAGGTATTCGTTGGGCAGCCCAGCCCCGAGGTGAGAACGGCCCTCCGGTTCTGAGCCCTCTATTCAATGAAGTAATACAGTTCCAAAGTGTGATACCAGTTTTGCTCATGTTAGACCAAGACAGGTTTCTGTTTAGCTCGAATCAGTATTTCCTTTGACTGAGACATTACCCATTGGCCTTATTTATTTTATTTTAAAAAATTTTATTTTATATTGGCGCACAGTAGATTAACAATGTTGTGTTAGTTTCCATTGACCTTATTTATGATTTACCCTTGGTTCATTATATTGTCAACTCCCTGAGGGCAGGACCCTCCTTCTTCCCTGCACTTAGCATCGGGCTTCTAGCTTGAGCAAGAATATGCTCCTTCATCATCCAACTGCATTGTTTGTGTCTTTGTACCTCAAGGCAATAGAAAAAGAAAAAACCAAGCCCCAAATTAGCAGAAGGAAGTAAATAATAAAGAGTAGAGTTGAAATAAATGAAACAGAGCATTTTAAAAGTTTAAAAAATCAATGAAACTAAAACTTGTGGGGTTTTTTTGGTAAAGATAAACAAGATTGACAAATCTTTAGCTAAACCAACTAAGAAGAAAGGAGAAGATTCAAATAAATAAAAGCATAAAGGAAAGAAGAAACATTACAACTGATATCATAGAAATAAAACAAATCATAAGAGATTAATATGAAAAATTATATGCCAACAAACTGGGTAACTTAGAAGAAATGGATACATTTCTAAAAATATATAACCTACCAAGAATGAATTATTAAGAAATAGAAAATCTGAATAGACCAATAAAGAATAAAGAGACTGAATCAGTAATCAAAAACCACCCAACAAAGAAAAGCCCAGGACCAGATGGCTTCACTGATGAATTCTACCAAATATCTTAAGTAGAATTAATGCCAATCTTTCTCAAACTCTTCCCCAAAATGAAAGAGAATGGAACATTTCTCAAACTCATTTTATGAGGCCAGCATTACCTTGATATCAAAGCCAGACAAAACACAAGAAAACTACAGACCAATATTCCAAATGAACATAAGTATATAAAGAACTCATACAACTCAGCAAGAAAACAAAGAATATGATTTGAAAAATAGGCAGAGGAACTGAATAGACATTTTTCCAAAGAAGACATACACGTGGCCAACAGGTACACGAAAAGGCTCAGCATCATTGATCATTAGGGAAATGGAAAATCAAGGGGTATTTCAATTGCATTGGAGGAATGGCTTCAGTAAGTAAAATTTTTCAAGAAGTCTTTCTTGAAACTTCTTTCTTTAAAACTTCTTTCTTTAAAAAAAAAATCCATTGCCCTGAGCCTATGTAACTCAGGAAAAGTGTATTTAACCTCACAAGGGTGGACGGGACACTTGGAAGATTTGTTTTCCTTGCTTGCAAGGAGCATTGGCTCTCTGATCTTTGCTTCGCAGTTACCACCTTCCCTTCCTTCCCTCCACACCATCCCCTCCCTCCCCCCCTTTTCTTCTTGTCCGCATCTGCCATCCAGGTGCAAGCACGCAAGGCAGTAGAAGTCTGAGTGAATAGCATCACTCCTCCAAACCTTCCAAAGAGGCTCGTCTTCCCCTTGCAGTGTTTCTCAAACAATAAAGAGAAGTTTCACTCCTCAGGAAGACCGGCCTGGCTGGAGTTTTATCCTTCCTGAAACTGATGAGGCATATGCTTCTGTAAGCGCATCTACGATCAAACTTTTCCTCTGGAGTCATTATCTGCTTTCTTATAATGTATCGCGGAAGAGGAAGTCTTCGCTCGGCAAGATCCTTCACCACTAAAGAAGGTTTACACGCACACTCATTCCAGATGTATGTCTGGACATACAGTACATGCTTGCCAAACAAGAAAGTACAATATTCATGATTGTTGTAAACTCCTATTTTTTCTGGTTTGGATTTTTTGTTGTTGTTGTTTCCTCTTTGTGTTCATTTTTTGTGAAAGGTGTAAGGTGTGTGTCTAGATTCTTTTTTTTTTTTTTTTGCATGTGGGTGTCCAGTTGTTTGGCACCGTTTGTTGAAAAGACACTAGTCTTTTCTAGTAAGGTTTTTTTTTTCAATAACGTTTTCTGGACGACTGCTTCTAGGTTGGACAGGAGCCTACCACCAAGCACAGTTGAGGAAATCTGTTTTCTGCAGTTGAGGCTAAATTTATTGGGCAGAGTCCAATTAGATGATCTCTGATATTCTGGGCCAGTCCTGGGATAAAATCTAGAGCAGTGATTGATTAAAACCTTAGAAATACTTACGATCACCTGGCACACATTGCTCCGGGCCCTGCCTCCATGTCTCCCTCTTCTCCATGTGTCCAAGTCCTATGCCACCCGCTTGCAGCTCCAGACTTCAGCTACTTCTAGGCTCCTAGCACAATTCTTGTCTTTATGACTCATGTGGTATTGGGCTGTTTCATGATAAGAAAGAACCAAAGACCTGAAGGTATAAACTCCTGAAAAGACCACTCTCTCCCCCTCCTCAACTATGTTTCTTTGTAGCAGGAACAATGTCATAAACTCTTTGTATTGCATACAGCTCAGGGTATAGCACAGAAGTGAATGCATAATTTAATAAATGCTCGTTAGTTATTTGATTGACTGGGAAGGCCCTTGTGAAAAAGGAGTAAGTGACTCTCGACCTGTGAAAGAATGTATACAAACCTGATCTTAAAAACCGCAAAGGAAACCATGACTTTATCAAAGGTCTTTTACTGGCCGATACAGCCCTTTGCAAATGCTGACTGTGCAACTAGAAGGCTGTCAAATAAAAATGCATTTGCTGCAATATATACAGTGTGTGAGTGTGTGTGTGTATTTACACACATATACATGTATATGTGTGTCTGTGTGTATATACCAGGAAATTATTAATCCTCCTTGCAATTCTTCATGTTTTCCTGTTCTGCGGTCATGATTTATAAATTAGTGCAATTATCAAAGTTAATCATTTAAATATTCTCTTACTGGGTACCATTCATTTATTCGTGAATATTTAATAAGTTTGGTAGAGAATAGTGAACAAGACTGGCCTGGACCCCATTCTCAAGACCTATTTAAAGGATGCTACTAATATAAAAACATATTTGAAATGATTATCTCTTCAGAAAGCATGTCCAACAATTAAAAGCAAATGGTTTTCCCTCTTCTCCATTGTCGGTTGGGTGTTAAGCATATCCCTGGACTGTTCAATACAATGTCCTGTTTCTTACTGCAGATAAACGCACTGCTTTTCAAACATCATGTTGTTGTAGCCTTAGAGATCTCCAGCTTCAACAATGTAAGTTGTTTTTTTTCCCCATGTAGCCAGGAACTGGATCAATAAAGTAAAAGCATAATGACTTTCCCTGCTTTATTTTAGTATGTTATCTGATACTATTTGCTTTCTTAGTCTTAGTCAATATTGTTGTCTCCCAGGAGGTGCAGATGTTATCTCTTCACTCAACCCATTTTTCCACCATCCTAAATAAAAAGCCAGCCGGGACAAAGGATACTGACTGTGCTGGTGATTTCTGAAGTGATTCTCAAGCAAATGATAGTGCAGCCTAATTTCTATCCTCATCATTTCCTTTGCTATGACTGTGAGCCCCAGTGGCCACACCTTTCACCTTGAGCCCCCAGCTGCCTTAATGATTAGGACTCTGTTTTGCGATGGGGCAGCGCTCGGCTGCATCGCTCAGCTGAGGCCCTGCGCACAGCTCTGACCGCTCAGCGACACATTTCAAAGCTCAGGCACGATAAATGTGCTGCCTTATGCAACAGGAGGAAAGAAAGGCATTCTTCCGCCACAGCCCGGTTTTCTCAGGACGTAGGAAGTTTATGACATCGTGGAGGCACCATACATCCCCCCTCCTTGCTTCTTAAACCTGCTTTTTACTTCTTTTCCTCCCTCCTGAGTGCTTCAAGGGCTCCTTTCAAGTGGTTAAGAGTCTCAAAGACAAATTTTGGAGCTGCCCGGTATGATTGAGAAAATGAGATTCCTCATAGAATAATTACATTCAGATCCCCCTTTTCCTCTGGCTTCTAAGCTTAATTCGATTTATGGGGGCATTTCTCCTTCCATACTGGACTTTCACACCAACTGTGACAATGGTACCCAAGAAAGCTGGTCAGTGACTCCTCATCAACCATGTGAAAAATTGTTTCCCAAGAAGCATCAGCAGTATTTTCCTATAAATTCACCTCATGCTGTGACCGTGGTCCTTGTCTGGGCTCTCATTTTATATACAGGTAAACGGAGGCACAAAAAAAGTAAAGTTTTTTTTTAATTTTTATTAAAATATAGATTCCTTTCCATTGTAGGTTATTACAAGTTACTAAGTCTAGTTTCCTGTGCTCTACAGCAGGACCTTGTTGTTTATCTATTTTATATATAGTAGTCTGTATCTGTTAATCTCAAAATCCTAATTTATTCCTCCCCCATTTTTCCCGTTCGTAGCTATAAGTTTGTTTTCTATGTGTGTGAGTCTATTTCTGTTTTGTAAATAAGTTCATTTGTATCATATTTTAGATTCCACATATAAGTGATATCATATGATATTGGTTTTTCTCTTTCTGACTTACTTCACCCTGTATGACAATCTCTAGGTCTATCCATGTTGCCGCAAACGGCATTATTTCACTCTTTTTAATGGCTGAGTAATATTCCATTGTATATATGTGCCACATCTTCTTTATCCATTCATCTGTTGATGGATATTTAGGTTGCTTCCATGTCCTGGCTATTGTAAATAGTGCTGCAATGAACACTGGGGTGCATGTATCTTTTCAAATTATAGTTTTCTCTGGCTATATGCCCAGGAATGGGATATACCTGGGTCATATGGTAGTTGCTGGATCATATGGTAGTTCTATTTTTAGTTTTTTAAGGAACCTCCATACTGTTCTCCATAATGGTTGTACCAATTTACATTCCCACCAACAGTGTAGGAGGGCTCCCTTTTTCTCCACACCCTCTCCAGAATTTATTATTTGTAGTCTTTTTGATGATGGCCATTCTGACCTGTGTGAGATTATACCTCGCTGAAGTTTTGATTTGCAAGAAATGGAGTTTTTGAAAGCCATAGACTTAGTACCCAGAATGCGCTGTCCCTGGACCGGGTCCAGTGTGGCTGTGAAAACAAGACAGAAAGTGGAGGCTTCTCTAGATTCAAATCCCAGCTCTGACGTTGAGTCACTGGGTGACCTTGAGCAAATAATTTTGTCTTATTTTCCTCATCGATATAAAGGAAGAGGTTGAATTAGAGGCACAGGACTCTAGGATGATAACATGCCCTGATTTCTGGTTTCGTTTCACAGTAGGATGAAAGGCAAATGTTTAAATATATTTACAATTGGCAACTTAGGTGCACAATGGAATAAGATACTTTTTTCATTACATTATAATTTGCAACAGGGGAAAATATGTAGGCTGAGGAGATTTGTAAGGAGAACTGTGTGGGAGTCACCAATAAACTATAGCTCTTAAAAGCTTTATATAGGGACTACACTGGCGGTCCAGCTGTTAAGACTTCGCCTTCCAATGCAGGGGGTGCGGGTTCAATCCCTGGTCAGAGAGCTAAGATCCCACATGCCTCAGGGCCAAAAAACCAAAACATAAAACAGAAGCAGTATTGTAACAAATTCAATAAAGACTTTAGAAAAATGGTCCACATTAAAAAAAAAGCTAAAAAAAACCCAAAAGCCTTATCTACCAGATCGTCATCTTTCGTTCCTTTCCCATTTGAGAAATTTTACCCTCCTTTACTTGTCTCGTCGAAGTGAAATAAGGGATGAAGAGGGTCGTTTTCTGAAGTTCCATTTTTTTTTAGCACCAGTGGTTCCTGACTTTCAAGCTACTTTTTCCAAAACATTAAGCATAAAGTGTTAAATTTGGAGCTGCTTTCTTTTCTCTTCAATGTTTATGAGGTAGACACTCACTCATTCGTTCTGCTTTGAATATCAAATTATTTCATCCACCCAAAGATGAAAATTCTGCACACAGGTCCTAGAATAAATATATTACATTAAATACATTTTGTTTTGCATGAAATCTTACCTCTTCTTATTTGTAGTCTACTCCTGATATATTTTAAACAACAGAATGAAATATAGATTCCTTTGCTGCCTTCTTTCTGGATATTTCTAGATTAGCATTTCTTAACCTGGAGAGCATGGATCCCACCTAAGGAGCTTGCCCTTCTGGATGGTATAAAATGGTTTTGAATCCTCTAAATAGAGTTTAAAAGACTTCAAGTGTCTGTCTATACCTGCAAGCTTTTTTAACCTTGGGGAAAATCTCAAAGTTTTCATCCCATTTTCAAGGGAAACCATAATTTCAAAAGGGTAAGAATCACTGCTCTAGGTATAAATTTAAAGGATTTGACTTGTTCACAATATCGGACTTTTTTTTTTTCCACTTTCTTAGCTGATAGTAGCTAGATTACTTGAGTTAAACTAAGGTCTTCATTTGAACTAGTGAGTGCCTCGGTTTTAAAAAATACTCAAATTTCTGAACTGTCAACTTTGTAGATCAGAACTTCTACCAGTCTGTAGACGTCTATGTACTCCCGTCCTGAGCATCTCTTTGTGACCTGTTCAGTACAAAGTTAACATGCTACATTTCTTGGTCTTAAGAAAATCCTTTTGTAAAATGAATTTATACAAGATTGTGAATATCCTGGAACTTGCAATCTTTTTAAAATTGCATGTCTTAGGAATAAAGACACAGACATAGAGAATGGACTTGAGGACACAGGGAGGGGGAAGGGTAAGCTGGGACGAAGTGAGAGAGTGGCATGGACATAGATACACTACCAAATGTAAAATAGATAGCTAGTGGGAAGCAGCCACATAGCACAGGGAGATCAGCTTGGTGCTTTGTGACCACCTAGAGGGGTGGGATAGGGAGTGTGGGAGGGAGACGCAAGAGGGAGGAGATATGGGGATATATGTATATGTATAGCTGATTCACTTTGTTATAAAGCAGAAACTAACACGCCATTAT
This sequence comes from Balaenoptera acutorostrata, assembly GCF_949987535.1. Classification (NCBI taxonomy): domain Eukaryota; kingdom Metazoa; phylum Chordata; class Mammalia; order Artiodactyla; family Balaenopteridae; genus Balaenoptera; species Balaenoptera acutorostrata. The sequence goes on along the minus strand of NC_080066.1, from coordinate 24,615,882 downwards.
AAAGCAATTATACTCCAATAAAGATGTTAAAAAAAATTGCATGTCTTTTGGGAAAATGGTTATAGGTTTTTTCTTTCTCTCTTTACCAAGCAAACAAAAAAATGTTATAAACCCTGTTTTCTAGATCTACAGTTGAGCTACCAAATCAGATCACCTTAGTGCAATTTTACACCCCCTTTTCCTTCCCCCTTCCTGTCCACCAGTTTTGAATTTTGACTGAGGTTAAGTGTATAAAATGTCTCCTGGAAAAATATTGGCAGAAATTGAGTAAATACAGAGATTGAGTACATCTGACTTGTATAATATAATGCAATTTATAGTATATGCCAGGAAGTTTCCTCTTTTCTCCCCCACTACCTGCAAAATGAATCACGTTAATACAGCTGCAGTAGTCACTTTGAACTGTACCCGTTTAAATGGACTCCAAGTGCATACAGCCATCTAAAGTAACAAATCCACATGAAAAAATCAAGACATTCCTGTAGAAACGATATTGGTAGAAACTTCAATTCCATTGAATTCGTGTATTTACTGGTCACCTCCTGAATGACCAACACTGGGGGAAATACCAAGGAAGTAAATGTGAGGGTCTGACCCCATGGAGTGTTCAGTCTCATTGAGCAGGTGGGCTTTGCATCTTCAAAACAGCAAGGAAACCACATGTGGAATAGAGTCCGGTTTAAAGCACGTGCTCATTCAAATGCTTGGATACCAAGGGGTGGGGGGATGGGATGAATTACGAGATTGGGATTGACATATATACACTGTTGATACTATGTACAAAATAGATAACTGATGAGAACCTACTGTATAGCACAGGGAACTCTACTAGATGCTCTGTGGTGACCTCAATGGGAAGGAAACCCAAAAAAGAGGGGATATATGTCTACGTATAACTGATTCACTTTGCTGTACAGTAGAAACTAACACACCATTGTAAAGCAACTGTACTCCAATAAAATTTTTTAAAAATCTACAGGAAGTTGGAAGAGGGCTGAGTTGGAGGCACTGAAACAGTCAAAGACAGAATTCTAAAGATATACTTGGATGGAGCCCAGGAGGTGGAGAAAACATTTGAAACTGGGGCAGTAATATAACAAAGGCTCTCCCGGAAACGGGGAGAGGATTTACAGGACGGGCTGAAGTTGGCCCGGAAGAGAGTGGAAAACGCAGGGTGAGGGGGTGAACCTGGGGCTGCTGGCGGCAAGAGTTGAGTCTGGGCCTTGCTGATACCCTGGCTGCTGGAGAAAGAAGGGGTGAAGAGGATGGACTCCCAGCAAGAGGGAAGAATCCCCTTAACTCTGGGCACCTCCAGGGTCAGTCAGTACCTGTGGCACCAAGGACACACCAAAGGTTTGGACAGATGCAGTAACAGAGAGAGTAAAAGAGAGGATTGGGTAATGAGAAAAGGAAGAGGAAGAGAAAAAAGTGAATGGATTCATTTCACTAGATATCTACCTGTGACCAGGGCTTGATAAGGTCAACCTAAACTGGTGGCATTACTGTTTCATGAAATGCTTTAGTGGGTAAGGTGATATGCCCACGTAATAAACAAAACTCCGCAGAGGTGTTTTGATCCTCCTAAACCAGTTTCTTTCCTGGGATCAGGCGTTCCTTGACACAGATGAACAACTTCACTCACCCCTAGTCGTTTAGGAAGTGACCAATGAATACATGAATTAAACCGAATTGAAGTTTCCATCAGTATAGTTTATGAAGGATGACCTTGGTTTTTTTCCATGCGGATTCCTTAACTTAGATCCCACTATACGCTTGGAGCCCATTTAAGATGGGATGATCCAACCACCTCACACCCATTAGGGTGGCTACTATCAAAAAACCAGAAATTAACAAGAATTGGTAACGATATGGAGACATTGGAATCCTTGTGCACCATTGGGAAAATGTAAACTGGTTACAGCCATTGTGGAAAATAGTTTGGTGGTTCCTCAAAATATTAAAAATAGAACTACCACATGATCCTGCAACTCTATTTCTAGATATAAAGCCAACATAATTGAAAGCAAGGTCTTTTTCTTTCCTGATACTCATTAATTTTTTTAATTGAAGTACAGTTGATTTACAATGTTGTGTTAATTTCTGCCTTACAGCAAACTGATTCAGTTATACATATACACACATTCTATTTTTATACTCTTTTCCATTATGGTTTATCACAGGATATTGAATATGAAAGCAAGGTCTTGAGCAGACATTTGTGCACATTATTCACGATAGGTAAAAGATGGAAGCAACCCAGATGTCCCTCAACAGATAAATGGATGAACAAAATGTGGTCTATCTATACAATGGAATATTATTCAGCCTTAGAAAGGAAAGAAATTCTGATACATCCTACAGCACGGATGAATCTTGAGGACATGATGCTAAGTGAAATAAGACAGCCACAAAAAGACAAAAACAAATGCTGCATGATTCCATTTCTATGTGGTATCTAGCGCAGTCAATTTCAGAGGCTGAAAGTAGCATGGTGGTTGCCAGGGGCTGGGGGGAGCGAGGTGGGGAGTTACGCTTTTACGGGGACAGAGTTTCAGTTTTGCAAGATGAAAACATTCTTGAGAAGGATAGTAGTGGTGACTGTACATTATGAATGTACTTAATGCCACTGAGCTGCACACCTAAAAAAGGTTAAGATGGTAAATTTCATGTTATGTGTATTTTACACAATAAAAAAAAAATTGAAAGAAAAAAAAGAAAAGTCTGGTCTAAAATGACTAATGTTGCCTGAGGCTCCACCCAGTGGAAGGCCCCCCCCACCCCTTGCAGCCTCTCAGGGACTGATCTCTGGGCCAGCAGCTCATAAGATGCCCTATTAAGCAGTTAATTATTTCTCTTTGATACTGGCTTTTTCATCTTTTAATACAGCAGTTTTACTGTCTCTGATAATTATTCTGTCTCGATAACTCTTTTAAATCTAATGAGGCGTGGCCAGCTCTGCTTAACAAGGCCACACGTCATTAGCTTCTTGTCTCTGTGTCATCCTGTCACCCTCAATCACTACATGACCAGCCAGGCACTAACTGGTCACTTGTCATTGGCAAAAGAGTGTGAAGTGACCTGCTGTCAGGTCAGTTAGCAGTGGTGCTTAATAAACTTCCAGGACCACACGCAATCCTGCCTTTTATCCCCCCCAGCACAATCCAGGTTGAGGGAACCTAGTTGAGGGATAAATCCGTTTTCCACTAACCCAACAATAAGATCTTTAGGGAGGGTCCTCTGCTTTCTCATCCTCTGCTCCCAGGAATTCTAATGTTTTGTCTCAAAAGCCCCCCCGAAAGAAGCAGGGAGAAGTAATGCACTGAGCACGGGCTTTAGTCAAAAGACGTTGAGTCAGTCTTGCTGAGCTATTTACCAACTGTGTGGCTTCGGGCCAACCACTTAACCTCTCTGGCCCTAGTTCCTTTCCCGAACAACAGACTTCTGAGGGCTGTCTCAAAAGTTAAATGAGTTCATTGCTACCTATATTGCCAAGCCACATCAGCCTGGAAGAAAAAGTAAGATAGTTCCCTTCAGTCTACTTTTGAAATGAGTTAGGGTATAAATTCATATGGAGTCAAGATGGTATCAAACATTTATTTCTTTAGGTTTTCTTTCTCCCCCGTACCGATCTTCTGTTGCATCACTCCCAAATCATTTGGGGGTGGGAGAGTAGGGGTCTATTTATTTATTTGCTTCCAAGCTCATTCTGAGTCTGCTTCTATAAATGAACTTCAGTGGCGAGATCACAGGGAAGGCTTTCCATCTTGTCAGGGTTATTGCTCTGATCTCAAAATGAATCTCAAACACACTTCTTGAATTGAAGGTCGGTTTTCATCTGGGCACACAGATTTCTCTTATTTTCGGAAGACACAAAATCAAGTCATTTGTCACAGGTAGTGTCAGGTTATCATCTTAGGAACTTGATCAGTTTATAATAAACATAACAAACTACGTCTCCATGCTTCCAAGTCTGGAAAGACCATTGCACTGTTATCCTCAAGAATCCCTTCTTAGCCCAAAGCAGAAGACCATGGGGACCAGGTGCCGAGTCAAGGTCGACCACAGTGGCTGTTCACGTGGCCACGGGGACTGCTGGCTCCCAGGATGCTCAGGACCACCCCCCCCCCAAACCACAAGACTCTGTTCCCTCACTGTTGCTTAGAGTCCCAGCATTGCCGCCGGGGTGCTTCCTTCTGGTCTGTGCCAACCACCTGGAAGTTTCTTTTTCTCACAAAGGAATAGAGTGAGAGATTTGGGAGACTTGGGTCCCCGTGAGCTAATGAGCCCTGTTCTAGGGTAACAAGGTCCCTCTGCTCTGGACCCACAACTTCACATGGAAAGTGCAGAGCCTTCACTCGGTTTTTGATTTCCTCGTGATTTTGCCATTTTGTCCCCAGAACACTCACCTGAAAGAGAGCTGGGCTGGCTCAAAGGCAAAGGAGGGGAGCTGGTCCCCAAGAGTCCTGTCTGCCTTAGGCCGTGAGCTCCCTGGGGACAGGGCCACATCTTCCCTACGCTCCTTATGTCCACGGTGCTCAGCGCAGCACCTTGCATGGAATCACACCCAGCAAGCATTCCTTGAGTGAATGAATGAGTAATGAATGGGTGCCTGCCTGGTAGCCCCTCCCCCGACCTTGCAGACTTGGACCCACTTCTACAGCCATCAGGTCTTCCATCAGGGACGCTCCTCAGAGTACTGAGTGATGAGTGACCCTCGTTCCTTCACTTCGAGTGAGGTTTCCATTCCTCTAGCAGCTGGTTACGAGGGCAACCTCGACTTACCTAGTCAGCTGTCTTCTCAAATTCATACGTTCGCTCATTAATCCACTCTTTCTTTCAACATAACTAACTGAGCACCTGCCAAGTGCCAGGCACTATTCTTTTTCTAAAACATAATATATTTGCACAACTCAAAGTCCAAAATTAGATAAAAAAGATATAAACTAAGTTTCCTCCTACAAAGCACTTTACTTTTTTTTAAAATTTATAAGCAGCGGATATATGTATATGTACAGCTGATTCACTTTGTTATAAAGCAGAAACTAACACACCATTGTAAAGCAATTATACTCCAATAAAGATGTTAAAAAATAAAATAAAATTTATAAGCAAATAGAAATATATAAATCTTAGTTCCTGTGTTAAGAAGCACCCTTTATATACTGTTTTGTACCTGGATCTCTCCATATCTACCCATAGATGTCTTCCCGATATTTTTTGTAGCTGTATAGTACTCCATTACCATAAGTGCCATGGTTTATTCAACTTGTTTTCTATTGCAGGGCATGGGTTGTTTCTAATCTTCTGTTACTGTAACACAAACACTGTCACAGTGCACTTTTGTGCATGTGTTATTACACAAGTGCATCTGTAGAATAAATGTCCAGAGGTGGGGTTGCTGGATCACAGAGTACATGCGTTTACATTTTGGGGAGGTCAGATTCCCTTCAAATAGGGGTTTGCCATTCTGCAGCCCCACCAGCAACTGTGGGGGCCAGGCTCTGTCCTGAGGAATGGGGATGCAGTGGGACGAAGATAGACAGGAGCTCAGCTCTTATGGAGCTTACATTCCAGTGTGAGCAGCCTGCAGACAACCTTCACGTACAAATAACCAAGATAATTGCAAATTGTGATACAATGCCGTGAGGACAATAAAACAGGGTTCTGGGGTGGAGACTTATGCAGGCTGGTGAGTGAGGGGTGAGCGGTGCTAGATGAGGGGGTCATGGAAGGTCTCCGAGGAGATGACACTTCATCCAAGACCTGAATGAGGAGGTAGCCATGAGATCAGAGGAAGAACATTCCAGAACATCTGAGGGGACAACATGAGAAGGTGTTTAGGCTCCTTCTGGAAAACCGCCCCTGCCCACCTCACCCATAGGTAGACCAACACGCCACAAGGTCAAGTTCAGGGATTCCTGTTACCCACTAATCAAGGGCTGTTGAGTTGTTTGAAATATTTCCAATCCCAAGAGTGTGTAAAACTAGGTGAGATGGAGAAAAGGCAGGTTCACTTTGCTGCTTAGAATCAGATCTTTCTGTTGTCCACACGTAAGTTATTTCTCATGATTTTTCAGTTTCCAGAATCTAGTAGATAATACACTTTTTAAAAATTGTGCTTTAAAAAATATGACATAAAATTTACCACTTCAACCATTTTTAAGGGTGCAGTTTGGCGGTGTCAGGTATATTCACATTGTTGTAGGGTCTTAAATTTTTTAACTAAAAAAATAAATAAATAATAAGCCTAGGCTGTGAAAAAGGTTGAAACAAGAGAAAAATCACTAGAATTTGCAGCAGAGTTACATGAGTGCCTGTGATTTCAAAGTTCAAGGGAAACCAAAAGAGGGAACATCACTTATGGATGAGAACGAAATTGAGGGTCTCTGACGTCTGGAAATGTCCTTTCCCTAAAAGATTTTGATCGCAACAAATAGCCTCAACTCTTTCTCACAGCCCACTACCATCTAGGTTAGAAAATTGCTGCGTTTTTCCAGCTCCCACAAGGCACTTTCATGCTTGGTAATGAATCGCATCTTTTACTCAGCAGTAGAAAATGATTAGTGCCAGGTGGTACAAGCCTGGATCAAATCAGTCAGCATTAGGCAGGTCAGAGGTCTCTCAGCGGCTCACCTGCTCACCTTTGTACCATGGAGAGAGGATGTACCTATAGATGATCCAAAGAATGTAGCTCTACTTCAAAGAAATGAAATGGGAAATCTATTAATAGCGGAAACAATATAGCTGTGAGTGTCATCTTCGGCCGTGAGAAAATCCACTGTCCTGTCTTCCTCTTATGCTCATTTTCCCTTGGACTCAGTATGCCACATGACAATCATCCACTAGATGGCGCCATCCATCTGTTTATCTGTCAGTGCGCAGCCCTTCCACTGGGTTGAATCCAATTTTGAGACTCGAAAGCTAGAGGGCAAGATTTCCTCAGAAATGACTTATCAATTAAAAAGAAAGTAAAATAAAGACCGCTTTGAATATAAAATGCCTACAAGGGTCCCAGTCTCCTAGCTGCAAGGCTCGGTTTGCCGCAAGGAAGCAACTGACGCGAGGGGGTTTTTAACAAAGCCTGGGTGATGCCTTTCTGGAGGTGGACAGAAGGCATCAAGGAAAGAAGATAAGATTCCATGGAACACCATTTCTAAGTTTCAACAAATTTTGTGGCTACCTGGAAAATCCATCCTAGACCTGTGTGCTTCATTTCACCTGACTGCCCACCAGGGCAAGAGGGTCCGGGTTCCCTCCTCCCGTGAGCCCGGCCTGTCATCTGGAAGTCATCAAGCCACTTTGGGAAACATTTGATGTCACTTCTGTGAATGGCGCTCAAGTTTCCAGGCCCTTCCCTGGGTTTGAGCTCCAAGGGCACATTGGCAAGAGGAAGAGAACATTTCCACACGGGGGTGTCCTGGCAGCTCCAACCACAGGGTGGGCTGGGCCTTCTGTCCGGTCCCTGGCCTTGACCTCAGCTGCCCCGGCTCTTTCCACGCTTTTCTTCTGACTCCCTCTGTCCCCTTCCCCTCTTGTCAGTCTCTTGTTTTTTTGTGACCTCCGACCAAAACAGTCTGCCACTTTCTTTTCTTTTTTCCTTTTGAAAGTTTCACCACAATTTTTTTTTATTATTATTAAAAACTAGGATCTGATTATTTCAGATTCACAAAGAACTGGACGTGTCCTTGGTGGGCTATGATTTACCACACCCTTCAGTGCCCAGGACCACCCCTCCACCTGGCAGTGGGGGCAGGGGGCAGGGAGGCTGGGGAGGGGTGGTCCTCCCTGTACTAGACCATCAGGCTGATGAGATGCAGGGTGACAGCTCTCCCCAGACCACCCCAGGGTGCGTCCACTTGCATTAACGTCAACATTGGGATGCTGATGCCTCGTAGCTCCTCAGGAAGGAGCCCCAGACGTGTTCCGGGAGGAATTCAGGCAAACAGGCCGCCCACCCCCATCCTGTGTGGCCTCACACACATTGCCGCTCCCTCGGCCCTCTCCTCAGCTCTCCCACTCCACCCCCTCACCTCCATCTATCTGAAGTGCCTTTACGGTAATTGTGACATTCATTGGGCAGACATGGCCTGAGTTTTCTGAAAACACTCATCTAGGGTGCTTTCCAAAAGTGATTTTATTTTTTAAGTTGAACAAGGGAGGGTGTGGGGAAGGGAGGGTGAGGTTTCCAGCCTCAGTAGCACCACTGGAAGCGTTCATTGACTGTGTTCATTTTATTTAACCAAAAAGAAGAGAGAGACAGAGAGGGATGATTGATAGATTAGATGGATGGATAGATGGATGGATAGATTATGGACACACAGATCTATAGACAGATAGATGATAATGATGATGAAGATAGATAGATATGATGGATGGATAGATAGGTGACAGATAAGTGGAAGATGGATAAATAAACTTTACACTCCACTTTATTTTTCATAGCTACAAAGGTAATCCAAAGAAAAGGCACAGATAATTTATTAGTTAAATCCACAGAGAAATCCTTTTAACATATTTTTGGTAAAACGAGCTATAGAGCCTCCTCTGGTTTGCTGCAGGGATGTTGCAGTGTTGGGATGGCCGTGAGCTCCGTCCACGGAGAAGGTGGGCAGCTGTTGGGAAGCAGGAGGGCTTTTCTCTGTAGCAACAAAGCAGAGTTAAGAATTCAGAAGCAGAAGAATAAATACAGCATTTATCCTGCCTTTGAATGGCAGAGGTCCTAGGACGCTTCCAAGGGATGCAGTGTGTGTCTCCACCGCAAAGAGCCCTTGGGGTGCGGGCTAATGTCCTCCTGTGAGAACTATTCTTTGACCCAAGCGTGCTCTGTAGGTGGACTCTTGGAAGAAGAGAGGAGACTTTGATGGGAGGGCTTTACTAGTAGAGTTCTGGCTGTTTGGTTCATAAATGAAAGTATTCAACTTGAGGTCACATTAGAAAATGCTCTGGGACTTCCCTGGTTAAGAATCCCCCAGCCAATGCAGGGGACACGAGTTCGAGCCCTGGTCCAGGAAGATCCCACATGCCGCGGAGCAGCTAAGCCCATGCGCTACAACTACTGAGTCTGCGCTCTAGAGCCCGCAAGCCACAACTACTGAGCCTGTGTGCTGCAACTATTGAAGCCCATGCACCTAGAGCCCGTGCGCTGCAACAAGAGAAGCCACCGCAATGAGAAGCCCGTGCACCACAACCAAGAGTAACCCCCGCTCGCCGCAACTAGAGAAAAGCTCACACGCTGCAACGAAGACGCAATGCAGCCAAAAATAAATAAATAAATAAATGTATTATTTTTTTTTAAAAGGCTCTTGTCAATTTCTCTAGCGGTCTTAGACACATCCTGGGACTTATGCATCCCTCAAGTCTGCATAAGTGCCCTGAAGAAGCCACTTTAAAAATAACAATGATTAATTAAGACCAGGTCCAGCCAGTCCTTCTGCTTTTTAAAAGGATCCCCCAAACAGCAGTTTGTTATTTTATGGATTGGTGTACATACAATGGGCTCACTTGATTACAATGCCACATGCTTTGAATATTTTTACTGAAACTGATCAGGCCCCAGGGAGATGCTCAGTGATGGGGGGGGTTATGCAAATGCCCCCCCAGGGGAGAAACGGAGATCACTTCAAAGGTTTTGGTCTTGTGATTAATAACAATAAGAAAAAGGACTTTACACAGTTACAGGGTAGGTTCAGGTCTTTCTTCTTTATGTCCTTGTTTACAACTTTTCCTACCTCCCTGAATCTGAAAATATTGTGGTGGAATTCTGATTTTTCTTTTGCCTTCTCTTCTAGTGGAACATTTTAAGGAACCAAAGGAAGAAAGACACGCTTGAGAATCTGGTCGGTTTTGACCACTTTTCATGTGTATCTAAAGAAGATGAAAGTTCCCAGTTTCCAGAGCATTTTCCCCAATGATAACTTGTAATCCTATTACTTTTTTCTCCTGGATATTCCAAGCATGACCCATTTGGGGGGTATTTTTTCTTAGTTTATATAATAACCTCTAACACGAAATATGTTGTTATTCCTTTTACCTACCACACGTGGAAGTCAAATGAGATAAACCTAATATTTACCAAAAAAGCATAAAATTATTTCAGAAATACATTTGACTTTAACTTCATTTTATTTTTAAAAGGCCTTGGTTGGGTATATGGATGTTTTCCAGATTTTTAGTTTATCCAACTGTCCTACCAATTTGTCTGAGGATGTTTCTTAAACTCTCCATAATTTCCTCATTTTGCAAAAGTAAAATGGATGACTTATCATCAGAGTTATCGTGAATGTAAATAAAATATTAATATCATAATTTAATTCTTCCATTGAAGTAATTGGGACAAACATCATAATGTATAAAGAACTGTAATATATTTATATTTGATGCCCATCTCATTCATTTCTAAATGTTTGCCCATATGAATAGCGTAGAATCAAATGCATTTGCAAAGGTATGATATAGAACAGTACAGGGTAAACTAGAATGGTATAATAAAATGATGAGATTTAAAGAAACCTATTTCTCGGTTCTATGATACCTGAAAGCAAATAATAAGAGCCTTTTTCATGCATCTCACCATCTCCCTATAACATCTTGTAGAACAAGACCCTAATCTCTGTGCGCATACAGAGTTCGCTAAAACGTGCCATTGTCTTTGCAACCATAATTATTGAATCTTGTCTACAAATAAATATGTATAATATATCTAATTGTCACTAATTGCTATACAGCTGGAAATGGGCTCTGGCTAGCAGTTAGCCATGCTGAGTGAATCTAGGATGGATATTCAGTCTGTCTGAGCAATCACAGCATTTTTTTGGCAATAAAACCTGATGTCATGTTGATGGGCTCCTCCTTTTTTCTTCCATCCTTATTTCTTCGCCTGATAGCATTTCATATTAAATGAACACATCTTTGGGAAAACAGCTCAATTCATTTTCACTGGATATGCCGCACTGCATTTTGCCTTTGATCTGTGAAAACGGATTGGTCAGTTTCTCTGAAAATTGTTGGCTAGATGGTGGTTGTCGGAAATGAGACAGGGTAGCATGATAGCACTTGATTTGACAGGTATTGCTTGGTACCTATCACTGCCCACGAGACCCTGTGCTGGGGGCAGGCCGTACAGAAGTTCATTACTTTCTGCCCTTCGCTCGTGGCTTTGTGAGAAACACAGACATCTGGTTCTCCTGCCCTGTTAGACGCTGGGTCCCATCCTTTTCTGTTCGTCCCTAAGTGCAGTCAATGACTCAGCCCTCTTCCCTTTTTAAATGCATTCATTTGTTCTTTTGACACATCTCTACCTGGTCCCTCCACATGCCAGGCACCACGCTGGGTACCAGGAATAGAAGGAATTGCAAAAGCAGCCCTGATTCCTGTTCTTGAAGCTCACACCTCATTGGGGGAGAAAGATGTCCGTCAAAGAATCGTCCTGAGCACATGTAACGTTGTAGGGTGAGCAGTGCTGTGAAGGGGGAGGGCAGTGGGTGCTGTGAGTCATGTGAGCGTAGGGGTGATAGGGGGGCACTGGGCTGGGATCCGACGGTGGAGGAGGGACTGAGAAGCGGGTGGTGTGACCAGAGCGGAGAACACAGGATGGGAGAGGAGAGCAGAGTTTGTGCAAGACCAGAGGAGAAAGGGGCCAAACCATGGCAGGGCTGGTAGGAATCATTCTGGATGGGGCGGTGACTCACTCAGGCTTGGATTTTGTAAGGATGTCTCTGGCTGCTGTGCAATGAACACCTTGATGCACGCCTTGCTGGAGGTTATAACCCCAAAGGATTCGTGATGGATGAGTGATCATGAAAGGGTGCTCGTGCCTTTGTGCCCAGTGAAAGGCACTGTGTTGTGTGCCCTTCCTCACCAATCAAAGGGGTCAGAATTTGCTGGACTGGTCTTTACAATTCATTTTCCAGAAGTAGACAAATAGCCCTGGGAATGAAGTGAGTTCCAGCGGAACAGTAAAAAACAATACGGATTTTATTCATTCGTTTGTTCATTATCTGTTCTAAGAAGCTGTGAAAACATGGCAGAAGAAAATAATATGGTGGCTTCCTGCACTCCTGATTACCTTGAAAACTATTCTCTCCACAAGGGCAGAGCCCAAGTTTCTGTTGCCTGGAAAGGATGGTGCTCATGTTTTTTAGCCAAAGAACTGTGGGAAAAGACTGGATCGTTTCAATAAAATGGGATTGCCATACAGAACTGGCCGCCAATATAAAGCCTTAGTTTTTTTTTTTTTAAGCCAATGAAAGAGAAGCCACGTTTCCCACTGGGGGGACCTGTGTATGGGTCTTTTTTGATGGGCAAAGCCTACGAGTGTGGGTATAGCTTGAATTTTTTTGAATTTACACATTTAAAAGGAGTTTTCAGTAGGAAATAGATGGCCGGGTGATTAAGAACTGTGGCGGTGAAGCCATGTGTCTCTGAGCCCTGGAGTCTCAGCTCTGGTCACATCCCTTAGCCTGGGAGAGCCTGCGTCCTCTCATCTTTAAGGTGCAGATTAGAAAATGTACTTCGCTGGATCGTTCGGCGGCTTAAAGGAGAAAACGCCTCACGAGAAGCACAAGGTCTGGCACGCGGTAGGCCCTCCACGGATGCCAGTGAGTCTTACTTCGAATTGGAGAGGATCCACCGGAATTTCTTCAAGTCTTTGTAACTTTCTAGGAGGCCACTTTAACAGCCCGTAAAACCAGTGTGACAAAGAGCGAGTGGGTATCAGTTGAGTTCAGGGAGGCCACCACAAAGTAGCCAATCCCCAGTCAGGGATAGAGCTGGAAGTACCGTCTGAAAAGTGCTCCCTTCATGGGGAATAAAATTAAAAATAGATTCATCTCAGGGCAAATCTTATCACAAAGAAGGACCAAACTGACTTAGGGGGAGTAGCAGGGTGCAAGGCACGCCTTGTGCTGGTATGGACACAGCCGAATTCGTGGAGTCCCAGCTGAAACCGCAGGTGGCTTTCCCACAATCACTGCACGGCAGCTCCATGGTGGCCCGTTTCTGTGCTGTGACTTTGGGAGGAGCTCCTGGAAACTCAGCCTAGAGCTTCTTCAATTTCTTCAGTCCCACTGAGGATCCTGGGAGTCACGTAATGCCCGGTAATAAATCCTTCTCTGCTTAAGCTCACCAGAATGGACTGTGCTCTTTGCCAGGGAACCCTGATCAGTGTGGAAACTCCTGAAACCCCTATTGTTAACACAGGAGTTGCAGGGATCCCACAAAAACCTTCTGTGAGGACCCACACTGCGGGGGAAAAAAGCTGAAGCTTTGAGCAAACAGAAAGTTGACGCCAGTGTCTCTTTCTCTGTTGCAAAGATTAAATCCTCCAGAGCTGGATTGCATCTGTCACTCATTGTACTCTCCAACACCAGTGGGACTAATCCCGACATTCCACTAACCAGGGCACTAATTTCACTCCAGCCCACATGCAGCATTGCATTCCCACAGAAGCACCTAAGACAAAATTCGCTGGGTAATTAAGCAAAGAGGAAAGGAAACAGGAGATGCTAAACCCACACTCGTAGGCTCTCCATGCCAACCTTAGCATTGTTCTCCAATGCCAACTTTCTGCTGTTCTGGGAAGGGCTGTCTTCTCACAGTGGGCACTGAACATTTCTCTCTCCTTCTGGCTTCTGCCATCCTGCCATCTTTCAACATTCAGCCACATCACCTCCCATGCCTTTCCTGGCTGCTCTGGTTCACAATATCCTCTCCCTCCTCTGAACTTTTACTCTCTATATCACTGGCAGAACCCTTCGTATACTTGCTTCTATTATGAGTTGACTTCCTTGTGTGTATGTTTACCTCTCGACTAGATACGAACACTTTGGCATCTCTTACACTGCTGAACACAGAGCAGGCATGCAATAAATGGTTCTTGATTAGATTATACATTCATTACATCATGTAAAATTAGTCTCCATGGGTTACATACCAACATGGAAGAAAGCTGCAGCCCCATGACCTATTTAAAAATCTGACATCTCATTTGAGTGCTGCGTTGTCTTTCGAAAACAAGAAAATAAATGTCAGATTTGTCTTCTTGCTTCTCTGATCTTCCTGCAATCCTGGCTTTGTAGTTCTGAAGATGGGAAGAATTGGATGTTTCATGATTGCTTGGAATTAAGCATGAAAAGCACTAGCCATGTAACTCTGGGGTGGTAAAAAAAAGAAAGAAGCTGGGAAGGGTCAGAATTAATGGAATCTGGGGCGGGGGCACTCCTCACTGACTCCCTTTGTGCGGGAGGAGAGCAGATGGCCAGAGGATGGAAGAAATGACTATTCCAACTTGCTCCAAAAACTGGGAGTGGGTGGGAATAAAGTCACTGTCAGGCCAAGTTCATGCTGGTTGGACTTAGGGAAGTCAGTGATGGTGAGCCTTGACATTCATCTGTTTAGAAGGAGTTTAAAAGTCATTTCAACAAAATCATCCAGCTCCACCTAATGTTACACTTATGAACTTTCACAGGTAATTTCCATTGACTTATTGAGGCTTAGTTTTCTCTACCGATGGAGGGCTATGCATCTTTCTTTTTTTTTTTTTTTTTAATTTTTATTTATTTATTTATTTATTTTTGGCTGTGTTGGGTCTTCGTTTCTGTGCGTGGGCTTTCTCTAGTTGCGGCGAGCGGGGGCCACTCTTCATCGCGGTGCGCGGGCCTCTCACTGTCGCGGCCTCTCTTGTTGCAGAGCACAGGCTCCAGAGGCGCAGCCTCAGTAGTTGTGGCTCACGGGCCTAGTTGCTCCGCGGCATGTGGGATGTTCCCAGACCAGGGCTTGAACCCGTGTCCCCTGCATTGGCAGGCAGATTCTCAACCACTGCACCACCAGGGAAGCCCCATCTTTCTTAATCTGAAAGCCCAATGGGGAGAGAATATGTATTTGTTCTCCTCCCATCTCTTTGCTTAATAACACTGCTCCCAGCTGTCTTCTGTTCTTGGCAGAGGGGGCAGGGCAGAACCACCCTCCTTGGGACTTGGAGGCTATGTCCTGATTAGAAGTGAGAAACAGACCACGGGCCGTGCTTCGCAGGGGTGGGCACCCTGGAGGCAAGAAGGAGAAGGACTGGGGGCCTGGGACGAGCTGTAGCCAGAACGAGCTGTACAGGAATGGAATGATCACATTACTTAGCCAAGAGTGGATCATCCAAAATTCAGCCCTTCTTTGTTTAGAATATAAATAATGTGCTGCTTTCATGTCAAGTTCTACTTTTCCAGTTATGTTCTACCTGTTTAATTCTACAGTTGCTCTGTATTTGCCTAAAGCACATGCCAATTTGTGGCAGGGAAATTTGCCCTGGAAGCACATTAGTTTCAAGGATGGTGCAAGTTTGTACCAGGTTTCCATTCACAGATAACAGATGTTTTTTTGTCCATCCTTAGTTGACAGCTAACAACTATGTGATTGATTAAAAGGTGAGAAAATGTCTATTCTAATATGCTAGGCAACCATTTCACTCCCTCCCTATTTTTAAAGCAAAGATTGAGGTTCAAGGAGAAGCCTCATTTTATTTTTTTGCACTTTTGAGGATAGACGCCTGAGGGCAGAGACAGTTGTTCTCTTAGGAATAAACCCCATGGAGTGTCCTACAACACTGTGCAAATAGCGTATGCATGGGTGGCTGGTGGTGAGCACTCAGTAAGATCATGTACAAAGAACAGGATGAAAGTCTGACAAATTCTCCTCCTTATGTAAGAATAAAACTATATATTATATTCCAATGAAGGATGAACTGAAGCAAGTCATGGGTCTTTTTTCTTTGTTTCTTGTGACTGTCTCTATAGATATGGCCCTTGGGGTAGCAGTCATTCATCATCCAAAGGACATGGAGACTTAATTCCTCCCTAAAATAAGATTGATTCTGAATGTGGCTGGTCCTTTGCCGTCATGTCTTAGACACACATCCAGCCGGCCATGGAGGCAGGCGTGGGGGATGTTATCTGTTCTGTTGCCATGACACCAGGCAGTGTTTCCATAACACAGCCTTCCCACTTTCTGGGCAAGCCAACTTGGACTGTTTGCCCTGCATGATGCTAGTCAGGCTGGAAAGGGATCGAGGGCCCTTGGGGATTGCTATTCTGATTTGTGCGTGTGAAAGTTTAACTGCATCTCGAGCCAGGCATGTACATAGGCACAGGCTCAAGAGCGAAAGGGGGTGATCCCGGAGGAAGACACGGAGTTGCTTGGAAGGTATTAAATGAACACACTGTCTCTGCTTTCCTTTCCTGTGCAGGGCGAGCTGAGTGTCTCAGCTGCAGGGGTTTGCATGTCCGTGAGATCCGGGTAGCTGCAGAGAGCAGAGAAAACAAAAGGTGAGGAGGGGCAGAGAGCTAATGACAAGGGGGACATGCAATGGCGAACTTCTGCAGCTTCAAGATTTTAGCCTTTTCTACAAAAGAACAAAAAGGAATTCGGGAATGTAATTTAAACTTGAGCTTAAGGAGAGCTTTTTGTTTCTGGGAGGTGGCAAAACACCCTCCATCTGGGGCTTGTATATGTCACTGAGAGGACGGATCCCCTCCTGTCATAAACGGAGCGTGGTGAGTGTGGCTTGGAGTCTACATTGGGCTCAGATCGTACTTAAATAAGCAATTTTATTGGAGTAGCAAGTATCCAGGGAACAAAAGTCACTAACTGCGTTTACTCAGGATCAGAAAAAAGACTTGACTTGGGCCGAGAGGTGTCCTCCTGCTGGTGACTCTGCAAGGGACGTCTATGAAGACGGTCAGGCCGCTGTCACGGGCAGGCATTCCCTTCTCAGCGTGCCAGGGTGACCTTTTCCCCAAGTTGGCCCCATCTCACTATTCCTCCCTCAGTCCTGGTTGACTCCATCATCCATCCAATGGAGAGGAAATCTGAATATTTTTGTCCAAGCTCTCCCATCTGGTAAAGTATGAAATAATTATATATCTGCTTTTCTTATCTTCCCAATTAGACAGCAAGTTCCTTGAGGACCGACTTCCCTTTTACCCATGTTTGCACTCCTACTAACACATTTGTATTTACGTAATAAGCATGTGGTAAATATCTGTTTACATCGTGTAAGTCAAATAGCTTAATGCTTTCAGTATCAACTCCTAGGCAATGGTACCATTTCCAAATCCCTTGCCTTACCAGGAATTTTTTGGTGACCATATAGATGATTTTTTCCCCCATAGTACCTGACTCTTCTTATTTTTGGCTGTGTTGTGTTTTCGTTGCTGTGCAAGGGCTTTCTCTAGTTTCAGCAAGCGGGGGCTACTCTTTGTTGCGGTGTGTGGGCTTCTCATTGTGGTGGCTTCTTTAGGTGCACAGCCTTCAGTAGTTGTGGCACGAGGGCTCAGTAGTTGTGGCTCGTGGGCTCTAGAGCGCAGGCTCAGTAGTTGTGGCGCATGGGCTTAGTTGCTCCACGGCATGTGGGATCTTCCCGGACCAGGGCTCAAACCCGTGTCCCCTGCACTGGCAGGCGGATTCTTAGCCACTGTGCCACCAGGGAAGTCCCTCTACATGTGTCTTTACATTGGATATTTTATGCACGACAGTGTGGTAAACACATTATTTCACTGAAATCTGACTGTCTTGGTTCATGCATATAACTCACGTTCCTAGAAACATCTTTTTTTTTTGTAAGAACACACAACATGGGATCTACCCTCAACAGATTTTTAGTGCACAATACAGTATTGTTAACAGTGTACAGTGTTGTACAGCACAGTCTTAGAAGTTATTCATCTTGTGTACCCATTAGCAACAACCATTCTACTATCTGCTTCTATTTTATTTTTTTAAAATATGGAATGCTTCATGAATTTGCATGTCATCCTTGCACAGGGGCCATGCTAATCTTCTCTGTATCGTTCCAGCTTTAGTATATGTGCTGCCGAAGAGAGCATTATTTTAATTTCCTTATAGAAGTGGGATCATGCAGTGTTTGTCCTTCTGTGACTGGCTTATTTCACTTAGAATAATGTTCTCAAGCTTCATCCGTACTGTCACAAATTACAGGATTTTATTTTCTTTTTTTAAGGCTGAGTAATAGTCCATTGTATGTGTACATCACATTTTCTTTATTCCTTCATTCATCAGTGGACACTTAGGTTACTTCCATGTCTTGGCTATTGTGAACGATGCTGCAGTGAACATAGGAGAGCGTATCTCTCTCCGAGATCTGGAATTTAATTCCTGTGGATATGCATCCAGAATTGGAATTCTGGGTCATATGGTAGTTCTATTTCCAATTTTTTGAGGAACCTCCATACTGTTTTCCATAAAGACTGCACTATATTGCATTCCCACTAACAGTGTGCAAGGGCTCCAAATTCTCCACATCCTCACCAATACTTGTTGTCTTTCGTTGCAGTTGCTGTTTTGATAATAGTCATCCTAACATGTATGAGGTGATATCTCACTGTGGTTTTAAGTTGCTTTTGACGGTAGTAGATTGGGTTAGTAGTTTGACTCTGGCCACTTATCTGCTCTGATGAGGTCCCCTATATAAAGGGCCTGACATACTGCCCAGTGTACAGGGGATCTGTAAATGCTGATACCTTTCCTTTCCCTGCTATGAAGAACTTAGCAACAAGCACGGGCAGAAAGTAGAGCCTGGAGCTTTGTGCTGGCTCTGACTCTGCTGCCTTGCTTAGGTGACCATCAGGAAATCATGTGCTAGTTTCCTTCATCTGCTAAGAGGGAGTGATGGCTGGTTTTGCACAGGAATAAGAGGCTTTATTTAACACACTTTGTGATCCCAGAAGAAAAGAGTGCTCAAGACCCCACATTATTTCTCTATTGTTAATAACAAAATAAACATGTGTCTGGTACAGGGACCCACACTTAGCAAATAAGCAGTAAAATGACCAAGTGAATGAACAAACAAAGCACCCAAACTATCAGTGTAGTGACATGTCATTTTTTGGCCATCTGGCTTCGATGGGCAGAAGCCCAACTTTTGGCGAATTCGCTTTGAGTGGTGTCTCCCATGTGGAAGTGTCGGAGGGCTTTATTTCTCAGGCCCACATTTCCATAAGCTGAATAGGAACGCTCTGTACTCCCTCTCTCATTTTTCTTTCTCCCCAGGCATCTCCCAAGAGGAGCTTGTTGGGAAGACAGAGTCTTAGGAGAGGATTTAGCCTTGGTCCTTTTTGCTTTTTCAAGTTCAAGTTCTGCAGTCCTGATTTTCAAAGGGAAATAGAAATGGGAGGTAGGGCTGATGGAGAAGGAAGAGGTTTGGACCTCACGACTCACAGTGTGGTCCAAGGACATGGCCTAGGCCTCCCTTGGGGGCTGTTGGAAAACGGAGGATCTCAGGTTCATCCCCCTCCCCACTCAACACCAGGATCTACAGCTCGGCAAGTTCTCCAGGTGATTCGTAAGTGGTTAATGCTGGAGAAGAAAGGTTAGAAAAGCCCACACAGCCATCTTCAGAACTGTGAAAGAAATCTGTATTTGGCCGGGTCAGAAACAGTTTCAGCACCAAGGAAGACAGAGAATTCCAGATATAAGAGAGCAGTTCTACAGCAAACATTCCATCCTAGAAGCTTCTGGGTTCCTTTAGTTGCAAATCTCCAACAGATTAACCATCTATCCGGCCCTGGCAGGGGCAGGGGCATGTGGGCAGGAAAAGAAGAAAAG
Organism: Balaenoptera acutorostrata; assembly: GCF_949987535.1. NCBI lineage: Eukaryota > Metazoa > Chordata > Mammalia > Artiodactyla > Balaenopteridae > Balaenoptera > Balaenoptera acutorostrata. The sequence continues at coordinate 24,596,277 of NC_080066.1, read as the reverse complement.
GAGAAAGATGAAACCATTTTCCCATTAATTTTAAAATGATGCATATCTGTTACAAAATTTTATTTTATTTTATTTTATTTTAGCTGCAAGGCATGTGGAATCTTAGTTCCCTGACCAGGGACCCAACCCGTGCCCTCTGCATTGGAAGCACGGAGTCTTAACTGGACTGCCAGGGAAGTCCCTATTACAAAATTTTAAACACTACCTAAGACCATTAAAGAAATGGACTTTAGAACTACCCTCTTCCAAGATTGTATTAATCATATAAAATTGGGACTTCCCTGGCGGCGCAGTGGTTAAGAATCGCCTGCCAATGCAGAGGACATGGGTTAGAGCCCTGGTCCAGGAAGATCCCACATGCCGTGGAGCAACGAAGCCCATGCGCCACAACTACTGAGCCTGCATGCCACAACTACTGAAGCCCGAATGCCTAGAGCCCGTGCTCCGCAACAAGAGAAACCACCATGATGAGAAGCCCGCGCACCATAAGGAAGAGTAGCCCCCGCTCGCCATAACTAGAGAAAGCCCACGCACAGCAATGAAGACCCAACACGGCCAAAAAAAAAAAAAAAATCATATAAAATTGATCAAGAGCACAGACTCTGGAACCAAGCTGCCAGGAACCAGCTCCAGAGCTTACCAGCTGTGTGATCTTCGGCAAATTAATTAACTTGTCTGTGCCTCAGTTTCTGTTGCTGTAAAACAGAGACAATAGCAGAGTTGCTGTGAGGATTCAGTTTTGTTACATGTAAAGCTCTTCAAACCATGCCTGCACAGAAGTGTTCGTGTTAATGACTTTTCACATTTAAAACTTAGATCCCTTTGGCCTTTTAGTGTAAGGAGTGGGTAATAAATTAAGGAATTCATTTTTCCCCTAAAGGTTCGCCAGTTATCCAAACATCATTTAGGGACTGATCTCTCTTTCCGCGTGTCTTATGGGAGGAACGGTGTCTCCCAAAAAGAGAGGTTGCGGTCCTAACTTCCAGTCCCTCAGAATGTGACCTTCTATGGAAATAGGGTCCTTGAAGAAGTAATTAGTTAAGAGGAGGTCATATTGCCCCTTGATTTCAGACTTTTAGCCTCCAGAACTGTGAGACATTAAATTTCTGTTGTTTCAAGTCAAGCATTTACGGTACTTTGTTATAGCAACCCTAGGAAGCAAATACAGTCTTTGGGACCTGTAGTTGTGGAAAGAGATGTTATGGCAGCTGTGACAGCAGAGTCAGAGCAGGAGGAGGCCTCTTTCCACCCTGGACCCCTCCAGGACTCACGAGCGTCTGACAGAAACACCTTTGGGGACTTCCCTGGCAGTCCAGTGGTCAAGACTCTGCGCTTCCAATGCAGGGGGCGCGGGTTCGATCCCTAGTCGGGGAACTAAGATCCCACATGCCATGCAGTGCAGCCAAAACATAAAAAACAAAACAAAAACAAAAACAAGAACACCTTGAAGACCAGTATAGCTTCCTTTCCAGTCATGTTCTGCCTCTGTGGCCTCGGGACTAGGATTCCAAATAACCTAGATCACTCCCACCACCCCTCAGCCAGCTCCCAACATAAGTAAAAAGAAGAACACAAAAGTTCAAGTGCTTTTATGGATTTCCATGCTTCTTAAATATTTAGTAGGAAATATGTATTAATTTTACTGTAACTAGCAAAAAAAACTTTGTCTAAGAAAAAAACAAAAAAGATGAGGTCATATTGGAATAGGGCAGGCCCCTTAATCCAGTATATCTGGTGTCCTTAGAAGAAGATGAAAAGATGGAAACACAGTGAGAAGACAGAAGCAGAGACTGTAGTAATGGTGCCACAAACCAAGGAAACCTGGGCTGCCAGAGGCTGGAAGAGGTGAGGAAGGATGCTCCCCTAGGGCTTTCAGAGAGAGCATGGCCTCTGACACCTTGATCTCAGACTCCAGCCTCCAGAACTGTGAGACAATGCATTTCTGCTGTTTGAAGCCACCCAGTTTGTGGTACTTCATTATGGTAGCCCTGGGAAGGTAAAACAACATATAATGGACACATTTTTGACCTGGTGGCTTATTCCTGTGCCTTAATGAGATGTTTTGATAATCTACAAATCTCAGAAGAAAGCGATCCTGAACATTTCCATGTTTGCCAATAGTTTTTGAGATAAAATTCGACATCTTGATATCCAAAAGGGCAAATCAGTAACTATTATCAGCCGTCGTGAATATTCTCATACTTTTCTGAAAGTCTGAACCTCCCTGTCAGCCCCACTGCTCACTTCTGGGCCCCCGACATGGAGATTTCCACTGTGACACTTCAAATAGAGTTTAACGTCTCGGCCACCATGTCTCCTTGTATTAAGTGAGGAAGGTTTACAAAGCTTAGTGGGGTGCTGTTGATAATTCATAAAGTCCATCCACACGTTGCACTAAAGACTGTATTTGTGCAAAATAAATCTTCCTTCCTTGGTTTATGACGATGTTAATTGCTTCTTAAGGACTGTTGGTGGAATTGGAGAGAGAATGCCAATGCCAGGTTCTATTTCACTTAAGTAAAGAAAATCAGATTAAAATAATGAATGACACTCCAGGAACTATGAGGTTTCCTGGGGGAGCGAATGACTGTCCACAGGGTCTTAGCCTGAGACCCCCCCTGTGGCATAAATAGGGATGCATTTCATAGCAGCTAAGCGTCAGGAAATATGCTTTTAATTATCACTTAAGATGTAACCTGTCAGAGGTCTTAGTATCACTTGTTTTTAATGAGAATTGATTTTCAGATTGCATTACCCAGAAAGCCTAGGATAATGGAAACCCCTGGTTCTTTCCTGAGACCTTTAGTCATCACATGTTTCTTTGTCAATCTCGCCGGCATCGGCAGCCACCAGACATCCGATCTGCCCACATGCGGCCCCGGCAGAGGGGCCGGCTTGTTAGCCTTCAAGTGATTCTGATGAATGAGATTCTACAAAGCTGAGCCTGGCTCATGAGTATCGCTGCAAAGTGGGAGCCCCAGGGAAAACTAAAGAGGGGTTGAATTTTTCACTGTGGTCCACAGGCCGGCCTTGTCGATGCAAGGATGCAGTGCAGAAACAATGTGTTGATAGGAGAAGCACTCATCTGAGCCATGCCCACCTCTGGCTAGATCTTTCACTGGTTTCCTAACCTTTTCTGAAATGGCCAAGCAAGTCCTGCAAAGGCATGCCAGGTGCGGATGTGCACAAAGGCAGAGAGAAGAAGGAAAAGATGTCTGGTTGTCCAAGTTTTTCCCAACTTAAGTCATTCCCATACCATATAGCACCTTCCTGTTTTTCTTGCCATAAACTGGTACTGCCTTTACAATGATTTACTTAATATTTTACCTTAAGCTGACTTGGTAAACTTTGTAAGTTTACTTTGCAAAGAACACTAAAATCGGTACTGAAAACACATTAGTCTTACTGGTTTGGAAATAAAACTTTTCAGTTATAGATGGATATTGTTGCCTGCTGTTGCTTTTGCCTGTGATGGTTGCCTTTGCTAACAAGGATATTTCTTTGCTAACAAGGATATCTAAGAGGTGTTAAAGGCATAGTAACATGATCTGGGACCTTGTCCTTTTCCTTGTCAGAATCAGAAAGATGGAAAGAGAATTGGACGGGGAATAACTTTCTCACTCTTCAATACCATATAATTGTTTTTTTATATATAAAACCTAAAAGAATGGTGGTATGTGTCCCTTTATTTGGGAAATGGTGATAGAATCCATGCATGATTACATGCAGACCAGGTTGGAAGGTGATGTAGAGGGAAATTGGAGGAAGATGGAAAGAAAGGAGACAAAAAAGCAAGAGCAAGCAGGCTCTTGCTTCTCTCCACTATGCGAGAAACATAGTTTTGAAAAACAAAAATGATCGGAGTTAAAATCAGCCCTACTCTCAGTCCCTCTATGTTCTTTCGTCCGTTCCGTGTGTATTATTTGCCTCCCGTGTATCAGCCATGAGGACAAGAATCCCTGTCCTCGGGGGGTTGTTTAGTTCCACAGAAAACAGAGAGGTGCGTGGAGAGCTGTAGGGTCTGCTAGGAAGTCGCCTGAGTCAGATTCTGGAGTACCAGCAGCAGCAAAGGGGAGAAAGTGGTTACCACGTCGTCGTCACCCTGATGGAGGATTCTAAGACCTTGGGAAATGGAATGGGAGAAAGTGGTTACCGCGCTGTCACCCTGATGGAAGATTCTAACACCTTGGGAAATGGAAAGTCATCACAATCAAACCAGCACATTTAGGAAAATAGAACACAGTGTCCCACTGCTTAGGCCCCCTGACTTTCTGGGCCAGGGGACAAGTATTTTTCCCTGCTTCACTATGTTTTGCTGACTATAAAAGAGGAATATCGGCGCTGGACGCCAGGTGGCACTGGTCATTAAAGTTCCAAGGCCCGGAAGTAGAGATGTCTCAGTTAGAAGTTAAGCTTTGAATTCACCAAAAATTTCACTGGTTGGCCTGATGTGATCCCGTGGGTGCCCCCAGGGTGGGTATTAGTCAGTGGTTACCACTGGGTTCATCCTATCCTTCCAGGTGACTCTCCCCAAGCCACGGCCTGGGCTGGGCAGTCCCTCCTGAACTTGCTGACCATGGTGTTTGTGAAGGTGGCCACCAACCTTGCTCTGCTCTTCCTAGGCTGGACCATGGGAAGAATTCTGGTGACATTTCTGACAGTTTTGCGGGTTGGTGTTCAAGGGAGTGGTGAGGTTTGGAGCCAGGATGACGATTAGATCTGGCCACCTCTTGGCTATTCAAGCACTGATTATAGGGATGCAACCTGCCACTCACATTTGAGCCATTTCTCTGGTCCTCCAGGGGAACATAAACCAGTCCATTTTATGCATTTTGAAGCAGTTTTGACCAAACACATATTAGGGCAGAAAAGAAACCTCAGTAGAGTTCCCTTGAGCCTGGGAGGATTTTGTAGATTTCATGACTTATCTCTGTGATTTCCATTGCCATGAAAAATTGAGAGTTGCCTCTACTTGATTTCGATTCACTGTCCCCAAAGCATCATTCCTTCCTTTGCCATATATAATTGTGAACTATATGCTTAATGATAATTTTCCTTCACGTTTCCTGACAATGTGGAGAAGCACAAGTTGGCCCCAAGTGTGTGGCAGCTGCCCGAACTGTGTTCACGTCTCTGTGGGAGAAGCCAGGTCACCGTGATGATCATTTCCTGTGAGCAAGAAGCTGTTCTTGGCCGAGACATGCTTAGAGCTCTGATTGCTGCAGAATGTACCTTCCTCCCCTCTTAACTAATGGGGTCAGACCTTAATAGTGATACTAACTTGTAGGGCTCTTAAAACATTTATGGCCACACTAGTGGTCTCCATCCAAGGTTAAGGAAACCTAGTGGACCCTGTACATAGGACCTGCCTAAAGGTTTTCTAGCTTTGGTGGACAAGACAGGGATCCAAGCCTCCTCATTCCTCCCCGAAGGCTTTCTTCCCATGGTTAGTTGCCTAGAATGCTGTCAGCTCACCTGTTCAATGAATGACACGGATCTAGGAATGTAGAGATTGAGTTATAACCACATGCTATGGACTGAATTGTGTCCGCACAGAATTTATATGTTGAAGCCCTCACCTCCAATGTGACTGTATTTGAAGTAAAGAAGGAATTAAGGTTAAATGAGGTCATAAGGGTGGAGCCCTGATTTAATAGGATTAGTGTCCTTATAAGGGGAGGCATCAGAGAGATCGCCTTTTCTCTCCTCCATATGAAGACACAGCAAGAAGGTGGCCATCTGCAAGCCAGGAAGTGGGTCCTCACCAGGGACCACACTGGCTGGCACCTTGATCTTGGACTTCCAGCCTCCATAACTGTGAGAATAAATATCTGTTAGTTAAGCCACCCAGTCTGTGGTATTTTGTTATGGTGGCCAGAGCTGACAAAGACACCATACAACAAAGGAAGTCTCAGGTCTGTGTATGAGAAATAAGCAGGGGTTCATGGAGGCACTAAAACTCCAATTTTAAGAACAAAACCGAGACAGGGGTTCAGTGTCGTCATTTATACAATAGAAAGAGTGCGGTCAGGCGGCCCCAACGGCGCAGGTGGCAGGGGTCCTATCCGTTCCACTCTTGTCAATTACAGTACGTGTCAGGCCGGATTGGTTTCAGCCTTGCAGATTAGTAGACAAAGGGTCAGCTCAGTCCTATCGCTGCATCTTGTTTTTTCCCGCCGGCAGCAGTAGCCTTTGGAACAATGTGTGGGGATAAAGTGTCTGCCACAGAATTCAGGGCAGGAGTGCAGTATTCATTCCCATCCTTGGAGAGGCACCTTCTAACTCTCTCTCTGGCGTATAGTCCAGGGAATCACACACTTTTCACTCCCAGCAGAGCAGAGAGATAGAAACAAGATGAGGTTTCCTCCACCCCCACGATTGGCGCCTTCCCCCAAATCCCGCGAGTCTCACGGCACCAGGGGGACTCATGGCATCAGATGCCAAGTAAACAGAAAAAGATCACTTGGGAGCGAGCTGGCCACTCCTTGGATAAACCCAAGTCTTTGTTGTCTTATTCAGAAAGGCTAGTTCGGAACGGGTATCCTAATCACCTAGAGGCCTGCGTGATGATTCAAGGCAGGTTGCTTAGTAGAGAAGCTCAGTGGCTTGGCTATTTATTGGATACATAACTATCGCTTTTGAATACTTAGTATATGCCAGATGCAGCCCCAGATTCTCTCCATGCATCAGCCCCTTGATTCTTCTCAACCACTGGGAGGCAGTCACTAAGATCTTCTGCATTTTACACGGGAGGAAACTGATGCTTTAGAGGCATTCGTGGACCTTTCCAAGGCCACGTGGTCAGTTACAGCCCAGGGAGGACCAGATCCTTTACTGCTCACTGAGTGCTCTTCTCCATTTGTCACTTGTCTTTCTTGAGGGTCAGATAGACATTCATTGGAGAGGGACAGGAGTCCTTCTGCCTTTGTCACAAGCAGAAAATCCAATAATACAGGACTATGGGGAACCAATCTTTTTCTCAATTTTTTCTCAATTTTAAAGATCCTGAATCTCACTTTGGAGAATACATGTTCCTGCTGTTTACTGACATGGCTTACCTAAACTGTCAGAAGAGGTGTTTTATTCCTTGTAGATAATCTCCTGGAAATAGGTCTCTTTTGAAAACATTTTCCCGCCAAAAGGACCCCAAAAAGATTTTAAAAATCAAAAAGAAATTGATTCTTTGTGGTCTTCTCATTTTCCAAGGTGTTCTTTTTTAACAGTGAATGTGTATTATTTGCAATCAGATAACAATTGTGCTTTGTTTGTCATTGAAAATAGAGGGCTTTCAGCCCAACTGCCAGTGGGAGCACAGAGGGGCATTTTGCACTGTGTTCTCTCAAATCTCTCTTTCTCTCTCTCTCTCCCCCACCCCACCCCTCCCCTTGGAGAGCTTGCTTCATGGAATGTTCCTTTCAAAGTTCTTCCAATGAGGAGGCTAATGCAATGTCTTCTAGTGAAAGAACAAAGCACTTTCACACACATTATCTCTTGCCAACTACTCACAAGTGAAGCAAAGTCCTTCTCAACAGTTGGTAGCTTAAAACAATAGACTAGAAAGCTGAATATCTTTGCAATAATTATAGAAGTAATTTTGGAGTATCTACTACTCAACTCACAGAACCACATCAACCAAGTACCTTCCTCTTTCTTTGAAAAAAATGATGTCAAATTGTTGAAGCAGTGGTCTGAACGGTGGTCCATTTCGATGATTTTGAATTATGACAAATACTAGTCATTTTAAATGGTTTTTGTCTTCCAGGTTTAGCTTCTTGCCATGAGAGAGGTCAAGTGTCCTGGGTGTGTAGATGGGAAAGGGAGGTGACGGACACAGTGTCTGCCTTGGGTCAAAGAAGCCGATCATGTGATCAGTCACGTGATCACGGGAGTGTGTCAATCCCAGCATGCCTTCAGGTCAGAAATTAAATATATGTATATACATATTTAATTTATATATATGCTGTATGGCTTATGTATAAACACTTGGGTGACTTATGAAGAAACATGGGAGCAGATGTAAAGGATTCATATGGAGAATAAGAGGAGAAGAGGAAGGAAGGGGGGGGAGAGGCAGTGGGGGAGGTGAAAAGGGGGGAGGAGGAGGACGACGGGGAGGAAAAGAGAAGAGAGAGGAGTTACCCTAACCCATCCTACAGAGAAGCGAGGTATTTCTTTTGAAAATTAAAAAAAAATATTTCTGGCCCTGTATTCCATTTGTACTTTTTCTCTTTTCCTCCTGCCTCTCAAGAATCTTTTTGTCGTTACACAACCCTCTTCTTAAGGATCAAGGCCCCCACTTTGAGGGACCTGGGGTCCCCTCTCACCCACAGATGTTCACCGCCAATTGGCCAAGCTAAACCATGAGTCACAGACATCCTAGGAGCGTGTGAACCTCTGGGCCCTGCCCCATTGTCACCCAGCTGAGCCGCTGACTGGGAGCCAGAACATCCTGGTGCCTGCCTGGGATTTCCCATGGTCATGGGCTTGGCCTTGATGCCCAGCTGGTCTTCCCACTTCACTTTGGAGCCCCTGAGGGGTTTGTTCTTCGGGTTGGAAAGTAAAGGACTCAGGGGTTTTAAAAAAAAATTGTGGTAAAGTACATAGAACATAAAATCTACCACTTTAACCATATTTTGTAGGTTATTCTTTTAATGTAGTTAGATTCTCTTAGCCAACGTTGAAGAGTTTTGCATCCATGTTCCTAAAAGTTTTGTCTATAATTTCCTCTCATTAAGCATTTTGTCAGGCTTTTCTATCAATGTTGCACTCACTTTTCTCCCCCACTTTTTTTTTACTGCGGCAAAACCCACATAGCACTTTGGGTGACAGTGATTTGTCGGTGAGGGTTCATCGATTGTAACAAATGTCCCGCTCCGGCGGAGGATGCTGATGGTGGGCAAGGCAGGGGCGTGGGGGGCAGCGAGTCTGTGGGAAATCTGGGTACCTTCTCTCTACTTTGCTGTGAATCTAAAATGGCTCTAAAACTAGTCTATTTTAAAAAGTACCATGAAATTTACCATCTTAATCACTTTTAAGTATACAATTCCATGGCACGGAGTACATTCACATTGTTGTGAAGTCGTAACTTTTTCCTCTGGCAAATGGGAAACTGTATCCATTAAACAGCAATCCCCCCCTCCCCCTCCCCCTCCCCCAGCCCCCGGTAACCACCATGCTACTTCCTCCTTCTATGATTTTGACCATTTTCCATAGCTCGTATAAGTGGACTCAAACAGTATTTGTCTTTTTGTGGCTGGTTTATTTCACTGAGCATAATGCCCTCCAGGTTCATCCATGTTGTAGCCTGTGTCAGGATGCCCTTTTTAAAGGCTGCATCTTATTCTGCTATATGGATGGACCACATTTTGCTCATCCAGTCATCCACTGATGGACACTTGGGTTGCTTGCGTCTCTTGTTTATTGTAAATAATGCTTCAACATACAAATATCTCTTCTAGTCCCGTTTTGACCATTTTTTAAACACTCTCTCAGCAAGTTTCGATTATATGATGCAGTGTTATCAGCTATAGGCACCATGTTATACATGACACCCTCAGACTTTATTCACCTTATAGCTCGAAGTTTGTACCCCTATATCAACCCTTCCCTATCCTCCCCCAGCGCGCCCGCCACCCCAGCCCCTGGCAACCATTTTTCTACTTTCTGTTTCTACGAAATCTTTTTTTTTGGTCTTTCTTTGTGTGGCTTATTCCACTTAGCATAATGCCCTCCAGGTTCATCCACATTGTTGCAAATACAAGATTTCCTTCTTGTTCAAGGCTGAATAGTACTCCTGTGTGTGTGTGTGTGTGTGTGTGTGTGTGTGTGTGTGTGTGTACCACATTTTCTTTATCCATTCCCCCACAGACAGACACGTAGGGCCTTTCCATACCTTGGCTCTTGGCTTTTGTGAATAATATGAACATGGGGGGTGGGGTGGTGCAGATATCTCTTTGAGATCATAATTTCATTTCCTTCAGATGTATACCCAGAGGTGTGATTGCTGGATCACATGGTAGTTCAATGTTTGACCACTTTTTAAATGTATAATTCAGTGGCATTAGGTGCATTCACACTGTCGTGCACAGAGGCTGAGGCTTTTGGGATCCAGCACACAAGTTTGGGTTCCACCCAGCAGAGAGGCCACCCCAATCTCCAGGAGCCATGGCGTGTTTTTTAGGCGGGCTTCTCACTGTCCTCCGTCCCCAGCCTCTGGTCACCACCACTGCGGTTTCGTCGCAACCCTCCTGGACTCGAGCCCTCCTGCTGCCCCCCTCCCTCTCCCCCTCGCCCCTGCCTGGGGCCCAGCAGCAGGGCCCCTCTGGCCACGCACCTTCCCCTGCAGACCCCACTATGTCAGCAGACCAGTGCTGTCAGCCTGACCTGAGCACAGGAAGCCTCTCGCTGACCCCCTGGTGATGCAGAAAGCCCCCTCCCTGGGCTCCCAGCAGACCATCTCCCCCACCCCTCCCCGACCCTTCGCTCTCCACGTGATGCTAAAGTTTCCGGGCCTGGAGGGGAGCAGACTGGGTGAGGGGAAAGTGCCTCGGGGTTTATCAGGGTTCATCTGACCGTCTAACAGCAGGCGCCGGGCTGCCAGCATCCCCGACACTTGGATTTCAACCATTTTCTCCACTTGACACCTCTCCGCCCCCTCCCCTCCACACATAATAAGCCCCATTCTTCCCCAGCAGCGGCCGCCCGGGACCGCCTGTGTTGGGACCGCAGGTTCTGCTGAAGCCGCCCGGCTCTTCTCCCCTTTCCCGCCGTCCATTCAGCGGAAACCCTAGCTGCCCAGGCAGAGGGGCGCCCAGGCGCTGGCTTCTGCCAGGGGTGATAACGCAGGCCCGGCTGCCCAGACCGTGTGGTCATCGGCAGGTCACCAGGTCTCAGCTTCCACCGTGACCCCAGAAGCCAGAAAGAGTAGGCTTGCCTCTCCTGAACTTGCAGGGAGGGCTTGGGAACTGCTTTAGTCTAAATGTGAAAGTCCTGCAGAGGGAAGGAATTGAAGAGCTAGTGGGAGAAAACAATGACAATTCTAAGTATTGTGCCTAGAATGAGGCTCTGCTCCCTTAAAGGGACAGTCAGTTGGGAGCAGACCAGGGTAATGAGGGTCACTTAAGGACCCATCCTGGGTGAATCAGGCTGAAGTCATAGCACAAGGTACTCAGGCTTGACTGCAGTTTGCCACCTGAATACGGCAGCAAGAGCGCTTCTGCGTTGGAGAGCTTTAGTAAGAAATTAACCTGAGAGCTAGTTTTTTTTTTTCATATTTTAGACGTCCTATTTTGTCAGGTGCTCAGAAGTGCCTGTGACTCCAAAGATATTAAACATAAAGGTGTTGTGATCTAGCAGGGTCATTCTGTACATTCTCTTCTGCAGCTTGGTTTTTAATTTCATGCATGTTATACAGCCTTCTGTATTTCACATTACATAATACATAGCTAGTTTTAATAGCTATAAACTGTGGTATTAATGTGCCCTTAATGACTGTCTTCTGATGACCATTTAGGCCATTTCTTTTTTTTTTTTTCAAGTTGATTCATTTACTATTATTATTTTTTAAAAATTTTTATTGAAATAGTTGATTTACAACGTTGTATTAGTTTCAGGTGTACAGCAAAGTGATTCAGTTATATATACACATATATAAATATATAGTCTTTTTTTAGTTTCTCTTTCATTATAGGTTATTACAAGATATTGAGTATAGTTCCTTGTGCTATACAGTAGGTCCTTGTTGGTTATCTGTTTTATATATAGTAGTGTGTACATTTTAATCATTTAAGCCATTTCGTAGTGTCTATGTGTTTGTTTTTATTATTATTAGAAAGTGGCAAGTAACATCCTGTACATGTTGCTTTCTTTGTGCATTTATGTGAGTTTATGAAATAAATTCATAAAAGTAAAACAAAAGAAAAAAACCAGATGTTGTGAACTGTCAAGCTCCCTTTCGGCTGCCTAATGATTGGGAAGTTGCATCCTTACTTCTCCCGGCCCCTCCCGCATTCACTCTTCCTCCAAACAACAAGACTGCGGTGCCTGGAGCGGAAACGGAGCAAGCAGATCAGAGGTGATAGGACCTAAACTCCCCTGTGGGTCTCAGGCCCTGGGGCGAGGGTACCCCCGACAAACGGCAGGGAAGAAAGAGGGAGCAGGGGACGGAAAGTGCACCCACCCTGCATGCGTGCAGAAGCCAGGGCTGTGCCAGCAGGACCTCAGTGGAACCTCAGAATCTGTCACCGGTTCTAAATATGGGCAGGTCATCCTTCAATTTTGCGTGGCTCATGTGATCTGCGGTGACAAAGGATGTGCACACGAGGTTGGCAGGGACCCAGGAGACCTTCTTTTCAAGTATTTTACCTTGGGGCAGTGGGAGCCCTCCCAGCACCTCCCATCCTCCTGTTCTCCAGCCTCTGGGAACTAAGCCTCCTTGGCCTGTGGACCCTGATCTTGGTCTGTGTCGGCTCTTTGCTTTCTTCCTGCCCGCCAGGCCTGCTTATCGCCTCCGTGGAAACTAGCGCACATCGCCCTAGCACGGCGCTGAGTGCCTGACAGAGAAAAAGGAAAGTTCCTGGTGCCTCCACCTCCTCAGCCTGAGTCTCTCTCTGCCAGGTGCGGCCAGAGGCTCATTAATCACATCAAGAGCTGCATTGCCTGTGCCTCTCCCAAGGAAGACAAGCGACATTTAAAAGCCACCAGATGTGCACGTGAGTTCTGTCTCTCTCCATTTCTGTGTATTTAACCGGGTCGGGGGTTGGGACCCCCTTCTCCAGCGGGCTCTCCTCACCCCAGCTCCCCAGATGTGTTTCTGTGTCCTTTGCATGGAGGGTGATTTGTTTCAGAAATCTACCGACTGGGAGATGTTTCCTAGGATGTCGTTTCTAAGGAAGTGGGAGAAAGATGAACTTGCAGCAGTCCTGTGTCTCCAGCCCGCAGAATTCCCTGCCCACTTCGAGCCCAGACCAGTGGCAAAAAGCAGCCCAACATTCAGAGACACACAAGAGAGCCCCCTTCCCCAGCCTTACTTCTTCGCCCTGTGATGCTCAGCTGATACACACAGGTGGGATCCTGGATCCGGTGTCCAGCAATCATGGCCATCACTGTGGAAGCTGCTCCTATTTTGTCCAAAGCATGCCAGGGTCATGAGAAGAGCAGAGTCCCTGCCTCCAGGCTAAGCCAGATGTCAGCTCTGTGATGAGGGCTGGCCATTCCATCTCCCTGAAATTTTAGTTCTTCTATACAATTTATTTTCCTTTCCTTTATAGTGTTTTTATTACAAATAAATAAGTTATTATATAAAATTCTCCTAGACGTTTTCCCCCCTATCCTTACCCGTTCTGTAGGACCCAGATCAAATACCAGTACCTCTTCCAGCCAGGCTGAAAGCAGTCTCTTCCTTTTTAAACCCCTTCCCACCCACGTTTTTTTTCTGAACTTTTTAAGGGCACACTGCTGTCTCTGTTTATAAGTAATTACACACAACAGTATCTCCAGGCTGGGCTAGGGAGGGCCCTCTATCCCCTCCACATGGTTAGCACCCACTCCCTATTAGTCGAATGAATGAATAAGTGAATGTACTTGTTTTGAAGCATTGTCTCTTCTGGGAAATTTGCATTGAACAATTCAAAATGTTCCTGTCCTTCAATGGTATACAAAGTTTTATCCTATGTTTTCATCACAAGGTCTCAAAGTGTTATTTAGTTTTCCAGGCCGATGAAGAGATCAAAAGGATATGTAGTTGCCTCCAAGTTAGACAGGAGAACTTTTAGTTTCTAGAATACTCCTGGACTCTAGCCTTCTTCAAAAGCAAATACACTTCACGTTGGAGCTGAGCCTTCAGACATACTGTTTCTGCATTCCCCTGGAAAGGTCTGTTTCTTTTGTAACATTCTGTAACACTTAGAGAGCTTATGTTACCTTCGTGGAGGAAAGAGCCTAGTGATTGAACAGACTTCCAGTAGGAAACGTCCCAGATGGAATAACAGTGCAGGTCTCCCATACAGACATTCATTCACGCTCAAGTATCTGCAGTATTGTATTTTCTACATCGCCTCTATACATTTCAAATAAAATTTATTCGTTTCAAAAAAGCACACTAAAATGTATTTACAATGCATTTCATACTTGTAGTACAATGAAGTGATTTAACTGACACATCAATAAACTTAGGACCTGTGATTTTCTTCTTATATAACCAGAAATTCCCAGTGAGCAGTCAGGACATCAGCCATTCTCTTACACAAACACAGCTGTTGTTTTGAGAAAATAATATGATTAACAGAGAATTTTCAGGAAGAACTCTGTGTCAATAAAAATTAATTTTGAGTTGGCCTCGGAAATGTACCCAACACACACACACACACACACACACACACACACACACAATTTCCACCTTTATATGCAACAATAACAATTTTAAAAGATTGTGCTAGAACTTCTTCCTTTCCTCCCAGATCCCAAATCCCCCTGGTATAAATACAGAGACTTTGAAGATGGAAAGTTTGCTTTTATTCCTGAGTTTGAGGTGATGCCAGAATAACGGAAGGGAAGTGTCCTCAAGTCCACGCAGAGCCAGATGCTGAGACCGTGAAGTGGGTGAGATTGCAAGGTGGAAGGAGTGGAGAGTATAAAGGACCAGTATGGGGGCTTCCCTGGCAGTCCCATGGTTAGGTCCGTGCTTCCACTGCAGGGGGCATGGGTTCTAACCCTGGTTCGGGAACTAAGATCCTGCAAGCCACATGGCGTGGCCAAAAAAAAAAAATTTTTTTAAAAGGACCAGTATGACCTTGGGGGATGTCCACAGGTTAGTAGGAGGAAAGACATGCAGGAAAGGAGACTAGGAAAAAAAAATTCTAATCTCATAAGAGATGCAAAGGGATCCAACATTTCAAAAAAGAGGAAGAGGGCTTCCCTGGTGGTGCAGTGGTTGAGAATCCGCCTGCCAATGCAGGGGACACGGGTTCGAGCCCTGGCCTGGGAAGATTCCACATGCCGCGGAGCAACTGGGCCTGTGAGCCACAACTACTGAGCCTGCGCATCTGGAGCCTGTGCTCCGCAACAAGAGAGGCCGCGATAGTGAGAGGCCCGTGCACCGCGATGAAGAGTGGCGCCCGCTCGCCGCAACTAGAGAAAGCCCTCGCACAGAAACGAAGACCCAACACAGCCATAAATAAATAAATAAATTCATAAAAAAAAAAAAAGAGGAAGACGCCAAAATTGTCATGTAGTAGGGGCTGGAGACACCCATCGCTGGAACTGGATGTCAGAAATGGTAATGTGACGTCTGAGACACAGTTTGATGAACGTGGTAAAGACAGAAGATGAATTTGATGACTTAAGCAACTGACTAGGAGGTAAAAAAAGTTAGGGTTCAAACACCGACCACTAGCACAAGCCTGA
Organism: Balaenoptera acutorostrata; assembly: GCF_949987535.1. Classification (NCBI taxonomy): domain Eukaryota; kingdom Metazoa; phylum Chordata; class Mammalia; order Artiodactyla; family Balaenopteridae; genus Balaenoptera; species Balaenoptera acutorostrata. The sequence goes on along the minus strand of NC_080066.1, from coordinate 24,580,875 downwards.
CACTGAAATAAAAGAGAAGATGGAAGCCCCCAGGGGCCTGGCCAGGGATAAGCACTTCAGCCTGAAGGAGACTTCTGGAAGGGTGTCCGAGTCTATGGACATACCACCCTGAACACGCCCGATCTCGTCTGGAAGGGTATCCAAAACCAAGAGGTAAGAACCTCTGGGGAGTAAGAGTCTGGAGATTCTAGAAAGAAGAGGAGTCATTGAGGCAACTGCCCAGATGGAGTGAGAAGGATAGAGCCTGGAAGAAGGTGGACCGTTATACCTCGAAGGCAGCAGGACGAAGATGCTATGAGACACAGTAAGCGAGGGAGCTCCTTCTGCAGTTTTCTCAGCACGAGAGGAGGCAAATTGCTGGGGAAAGCTGCGGAGTGAGGGGGTCTAGAAAGCTGAAGCAGAAGGCGGGAGCCACGGAGGCCAATGCACTTCAAGGAAAACAGATTTAAGTTTTGCTAAATGCCAGCAGGAGCCCTGCTGGTTGAATGGACCCATTGTGGCACTCTGTGACTTTCCCAATGCATTCTCCGTACGTGGGGACAAGAGTGAAGGATGCGGGGCTGGAGACAGACCCAGGCAAGGGTCCAGGGAGACAGGAACCTGCAGATTCACTGAGTGTCATCCACTGTGGGTTCTCAGTAACCCCCGAATCTACAGGGCACAGATCAAAACTGATTGAAACTGAATGGAGTAAGACGATGGCTTCAATTCCTAAGCTGTTCCAAGCTGCTTAAACTTACAGAAGAAATATTTCACGTGGGTCCCTCTGTATATGCACTTCTTCCTTGCAGCTGAATACTCTCCATCTTTGGAATGTTTTCCCCACCTCCTTCCTCCCTTCAGCTGGGCCTCTGCAGAGTTCTCTTGCAGGATTTCTCACACTCTGTTCCAATCTTTGCATATCTCCTGCTCTAAACTGTGGACTCCATGGAGGCAGGAACTTTGTTTTCCTCTGAATCCCCGAGCCTTGAACACTGGATCTCAGAATAGACTGGAGTCATTGACTGAATCACTTTGCATTTATTACTTAGGACGTTCAGGACGTATCTTCATGTGCAGGCAGAAGATAAAGATCATGGGATCTGAGCACATTACCTTGTCCAGTCCCTTTATTAGAGACGAAGAAGCCAAAGCCTGAAGAGGTGGACTTCATGCCCTTGAGATGAGGAGTTGGCTAGTTTTCTCTTTAACACAACCTCCCAGTGATGTCTCTCTCACTCCTGCTCCAGGTCTGCTTTGGTTCTAATTCAGGATCTAACATCTAAGCAAGATCTGGCCTGACCACGGGAACTGGAGAGAGAGATGCCAGAATCACAATCGAGAGAAAGGCCCTGTGCCAACGGAAGAAGTACCGAGCAAGGTGATGGTCAGTGTGGGCAAACAAGTGACCCAAGAAGAAGGTGAGAGAAGCTTTGGGATGCCCGAGTCCCCAGAAAATAAGGGACTGAGGTTTAAGACACTTCTCTACAAATTTGACAGTTTTATAAAAGGTCAGAAATGGATGCTGTACATTGGCTGTTCCACACAGTAATGTGTTGGGGTTTTGTTTTTTTTTTAGCTTTATTGCTGGCTCTGTCACTTTATTTTTTTTTCAATTAATTTTTATTGGAGTATAGGTGCTTTACAATGTGTTAGTTTCTACTGTACAACAAAGTGAATCAGCTATACGTATACATGTATCCCCCCCATTTTTTTTGGATTTCCTTCCCATTTAGGTCACCACAGAGCACTGAGTAGAGTTCCCTGAGCCATACAGCAGGTTCCCAGTAATGTGTTGTTTTAACATGATGCTTCCAATATTACTCACTTGCTCCATTTACATATAGTTCTATGGAATTCAGAAATTCCTACAAACAAGCAGTGCAGTTAGAATCAACAAGTTTTATTCTCTCTAGCCATTTTCCCTCAAAACAAATATACCAGTGTATTGTTTGTTTTTAGATGTCATTCTCTTACAAATTTTTGTTGAAGGAAAATGTCTGTTGAAGGTGAACTATCTTGTGCCCTACTTATTATTTTAAACTGACTAAGATAAATATTTAAAGTCACAGTTCTAAGTATTTGCTTAGCTGTGTTATTTTATTTGCTGTTTATTTTAGTTGGAACATGTGTGAATGGTTCCAAGAGTCCAGATTTAATAACAACATTGTTTGTATACATTCTGAGTAGCTTGAAGAAAAGAAAAGGAATTTGTATCTTGAATGATTCAGCATCTTAGTCAGCTCAGGCTGCTATATCAAGAATACCACAGACTGTGTGGCTTACACAACAAACATTGATTTCTCACAGTTCTGGAGGCTGGGAAATCCAAGATCAAGGTGCCAGTTGACTTAGTGTCTAATGAGAGCCCACTTCCTGATTTTAGAAGGCATTCTTCTCATGTTCACAGGGTGGAGAATAGAAAAATCATCTCTCTCAGGTCTCTTATAAGGGCACTAATCCCATCACAAGGACTCCACCCTCATGACCGAATTACCTCCCAAAGGCCCCACCTCCTAATGCCATCACCTTGGGAGTTCAATTTGGGCTTTCAGCATATGAATTCGGGGAGACACAAACATTCTGTCCATAGCACTCAGCTCAGCCAACACATACATTTAAAGAAAGGAATCCTGTCCCTAATTCACCTGTGAGGACACATGATTCAATTAAAGACCTAATGTTATGTCACACAGAAACAGAGGTGCTCTCTCCCATTCCCAGAGCCCTGCATCACACTGCCCGGCTGTGAGGGAGGGTCAGGGTGGGTTATTCTCCCAACACCCGCTCCCTCCATCCTGAACTAGTAAACCACTGAAAAGGCAAATGGAAGAAGATAAAGCTCCTAGCATGAGTGGGTAGAGAACGTTCAGCCCATTTTATTTGGGGATGTGAAACTTTACATTAGGAGACGCATAAAGACCACCCATTGAGATGCCTCTCTTTTTCGGATGAGGGAGTGGATTAGGGTCCCGGGGGTGGAGACTTGCTGAAGAGCCCAGCCAGTCAACTTGTTAGGACCCATTAACATTAGCGATGATGTAACTTGAGGTTTATCCCCTCTAATTGCAACGTACTTCTCAACCTCATTCGACTGCTCATTTCGTATCCCCGACCCCACCTTATTTATAAATGCTCAAGGAAAATAAACGACTACCCATATGGTGACATCGTTTCAAAGCTAACCAATGAGCTCTGGAGGCTCAGCCTGGCCCTGCTCTAAGTCTTTTATATGATGTGGGGGAAGTCACCCAACTGCACTCTGACTCCGTTTTCCCACCTGAGAAGAGAATCCCTCCTTGCCGCTGCATTTACTTGAAAAGACCTTGCTATTCACAACACGCGAGGCCAATCGAAAATATGACATTTATCAATCAACTTAAAAAAAAAACTGAAGTATGACCTTGGGGTGGAGTTTGGAGCCCACAGATCTCACAGCCTTTGGGTAAAACAGAAAATGCCCTGATACATACCTTTCGCAAAAAAAAAAAAAAAAAAAAAAAAAAAAAAGATATACAATTGAAAAGGAGGAGAAAGAAAAGTGGGATGAGTCTAAAGTAGAAACACTAAAATAAAAGCTCATCCCTAATACTTTTAAAAATGTGCATTTTTTTTTTTTTTTCTGAATAGGAGGGTAAGGGACGGTCACCCCGTTGGAATATCTGGTCCTGCAGTAACAGCCTCCTGTCTGCAGCTTTGAGGCCACACCTGGAACACAGATCCCGGCTCCAGGCGCTAACACAGCGGGCTGGCGTCGTGGCTGCAGGGATTTCTGCCCAGCTGGGCCCGAGGTCTATGTAACAGGAAAGTCCCCGCAGAGCCTGCGCAGGTCCCGGCCAGCCCAGCTCCGGCTCCTCCTTTCCCTCTGAAATAGGGAAGCAGCTGTCAGCAGCCTGGGCCTGTGCATTCACACTGCTGGCATGAAAACAGGCAGCTGAGTTGAGTCAAAAATAACACAGCTGCTGGCCCTGGTCGGGTGGGTTCCCAAGGTGGAGAGAGACGGAGACTCCGAGACACAACCGGTCGCACACCCCCACCCCCGCCCTCGATGGCCCTGGCACTAACTTAAACTCCTGCAGCCACCTGGTGTACAAAAACATGTGGATGTCATTTTGCTGCTCGAATGTTTCCCATTCGAAAATGGGAAGGCAAGGGCAAAGGCGATAAACAATTTTCTTAGCTCTGATTTCTCTCCTAGTGCTAAGTCTGCTTCCACATGGCATGAAAGTTCTAGAGTCACTCCCTACTGGAAGAAACGTTCCATGAAGCCAGCACAAAAGCTTTTATTTAATTCGGTCTCACGTCAAAATATTCCATTTCTCTGACCCAAACCTTCCTTTCCCTGCTGTTTGGCTCCAGTGCCCCCCGTGTCCATCTGCGTCCCGACCGCAGTGAGGATCAGCCTTACTGAACCTCCGCAGTCCAGCAAAGAGCCAGGGAGGAGGGGGAGAGAGGAGGTCTCAAGACCACCATCAACCTCCCTTCCCCTTGATAATGTGACGGGCTTCACAGGTTCCACAATGAGGAGGGTGACAGTCATTGACTTTTGATACCACCCTGGCCCCTGATTTTAACCCCTCCCTGATGGAATCAGATTTGCCCAAAGCCTCTTGCTCACGCTGATTTCCTGGCCTAGCATGTCTGGGATGAGGGAGGGCTCCTTAGATCTGTAAGCACGTCCGCACTTCCTGCTGAGAACACGCAGTTTGGTTCCTGTAGGTCGGCTCTGTGCTGCCAACGCCTCCCCATCCCAGTTCTGCAAGAGCCTAACTTATCACCTCCTGGGGGACCAAGAGCAAATCAGGTCGGAATCAGGACCAAGGCTGAAGAGCCAAGTGAAAGATTCATCACGCAGCTGGCCGACGCTCCAGCACTGAGACAGGCCAGTGAAATACACCCACGTGGGCTGCCCTGTTTATTAGAAGCGCTTAGCTTTCTGGAATAAATAGGAGAATCTCCAACAGCAAAGTTAAGTGATTTACAAAGCCCGTTAGAAAAATACCGGTATCTGGGATGCGGAGTCTCTATTTTGAGTCAATTTTTAAAAAACGAAAACAAATTTTCAAGGGCAAGACATCACAGTAGAAGAAAATCCTCTCCTAAGAAAAGACCGAATGGTTTACAGTGATCAAATCTATGGGCTATTTGCATGACTCGTGGCCTGGGCCCAAGGAGAGGTTCCCCTGAGGCAGAGGTTGGCCGCACATCTGGAGAACGCAGCGGACGAGGAGGAGAGATGCCTATGCATTAGTATAAGGCAAAAAGCAGAGTGCCCAAACCTGGCCATTTCCACAGAGAAAACAGACTTGATGGCCACCTTCCTTCATCAGAGTCACCTTGTGGTAGGCTGGGAGATGGACAAGCCAGCTGGTATAAGATAGAGACTTGCTTTTAACTGCGACTGGTCCCTTTGGTGCCACCACCTTTCTCTACTGGAGATGGGGGAGGGGGAGGGGGAGGGGAGGAGCAGGAAATCCCACTCTTGCTTCAACATCCTGACCCCACCCTTTGCTCAAGCAGAGGGTAGACCTCCCCGCCACCAGGGGTGAGCCATGGGCGGCAGCTACCTGCCAAGCGACAAGAACCACACCACGGGGTCCCCGAAGACGTTTCCCTGCCACACATTCTTGCCTTACGGCTGCTGGCGTCAGAGTCCCCGGGATGTGCCCGGGCCAAAGGTGGTCTCGGAGTCAAAAGGATGGGCCGCCAGGTAGTCTTTATACCCCCCGTCAATCAGGTTGGCGGCGTTGTTCCGGGCAAACCAGCAGTCCACCTGCTCTTCCCCGTTGTAGATTTTCCTCTGCTTCCACACCACTGGGACCTGGTGTCCTTTTACCTCAAGGACGGCCTCAGACCTCTCGCCTGCCTCGGGTACGGAGGGATGGGCAGGGTTCTTGCTGAGCCCGGTGAGTCTGGCCTCCTGGTTCAGGAATTGACCTGAGAGGACAAAAGAGACATCAGGTCTATGTCAAGTGCGAGCAACGTGGTTGAACAAAATCTAACTTCAATTCGGGCACCGATGACCAGCAAATGCACGGGTGTGACCCAGAGGAAGGAGATACGTGACATCAGAGCAGTGACTGTGGTCCTCGGCTGGAGTCTCCCAGAGGTGCTCCACCTTTTCCAGTGTCCGGGGAGGGTGTGGGGAGGAGAGACCTGAGTGTATTGGTAGTGGCCCCCACTTCTGGAAGCTACCACGGGAAGGATGCCCAACCCACAAGCAGAGACGCCCAGTCTCCTCCTGAGGTGGGAAGATGAGATGGGGGCAAATAACGAGGGAAGAAGGGTCCGGTCTTCCCCTCTCTCCTCCCTCTGGAGGACCCCTTCCATACGTGCACTTAGTGGGTGTGCACTGGGCGGAGGGTGTGGAAAGCAGGGTCAGAATCCTCCAGGTCGAGTGAGGGCATCGCCAAGGCCGAAGGGACAGCAGTCTGCGTTTGGGAGAGGAGCTTCCCAGGCAAGCTGCACAGAGACGCGTCCAGCTCGAGTGCCAGGAAATCCTGCTTTCTAAACCGAGCCCTGGCAGTGGCTCCCTCTTTACTTGTGGGAAAAACGCCCACATGAAATCGCACGTGGAGGGAAGCCAGGCAGAGTGGGCTGCCCGAGGCTCCCAGCCACGGGGGTGCCGCCCGGGGAGGGGCCGTGCATCTCCCGCCTGGTGCTGGGCCATGGGATGTGTTTGCATCCTCTCCCTGAGGGTAAAGAACCAGACCTGGGGAGAAGGACTCCTCATTTCTTTGCTCCCTTTCCCCAAAGGCCTGTGCGAATTAGTTTATAAAGCCCATTCCTATTCTAGAAAAGTGTCAGGAAGCAAGAAGTATACTTTTCACACTAATTTGAAAAGATATGTGCACCCCAATGTTCACAGCAGCATTGTTTACACTTGCCAAGATACAGAAGCAACCTAAGTGTCCATCAACTGACCAGTGGATAAAGAAGATGTGGTACACAATGGAATATTACTCAGCCATGAAAAAGAATGAAATTTTGCCATTTGCAGCAACACGGATGGACTTGGAGGGCATTATGCTAAGGGAAATAAGACAAATTATTATGTCAGAGAAATTAGAAGTCAGAGAAAGACAAATACTGTATGATATCACTTATATGTGGAATCTAAAAAATACAACAAACTAGTGACTATAACAAAAAAAAAAGCAGAATCACAGACATAGAGAACAAACTAGTGGTTACCGGGGGGAAGGAGGAAGCGACAAGAGAGGGTTGGGGGGGTGGGAGGCACAAACTATTGGTGTCAGACAGGCTCAAGGATGTGTTGTACAACACGGGGAATATGGACAATATTTTGTAGTAACTGTATATGGAGTGTAACCTTTAAAAATTGTATTAAAAAAAAGCAAAAAGAAAAATTGGCCATGTGCCATAAAAAAGAAGAAAAAAGAAAAAGAAATAGACTTTTCATGAGCTACATAAAGACCACATTCCTGTGGAAACTCTCAACCAAGTAAAGATACGGGCAGCATCCGCTTCGTTTTGGGAAACTGAATTCTGTGCTGTGAGCCGGCGTGGAGAGCAGCCACCTACCTAACAGGCCATGGCAGTTGTCAGAAAGGCCTTGGCCGTTGGCGACGTAGAAGCCCAGGTGGTTTCGCTGGTAGGCGGCTGGCTTTTTGTAGAGATGGAGGAGGATGACGAAGGCCACGTTGCCCTGGATGGCGACGGTGACCTTGGCATTGGCGGACACCGACACCTCCAGCCCCTGGCTCCCCACGGCCGCGCTCTGGTTGCAGGGGAGGACCAGCCTGTTCCCACCATCCAGGATGACTCTGGTGGGCGTGATCTCCAGGTAGGACCTCTCGGGCTTGTTGACGAGGATGGTGATGGTGCGGAAGTAAGTGCGCTGTTTCTTGTGGCCGTTTGGGGGAGCGGGGGCCCCGATCAACTCTCCGTTCACCGTCACGCCTTGAAGGCGGGGGCGGGGAAGAGAGCAGTGGTTAGAAAAACTACCCCCACTTTCACGAGAGGGCTTCTCATCAGAATTTCCCTCCTCTCTTGTACCTCTAGAACAAAGAACCTCTGCTCACACGTAGGGACCACTCAGTGCCCACTGAACGAAGGAAGGAAGGAACGAATGCACGAAGGTATGAGTGATTTTTGACCAATGTCCTGGGTAGGAGAAGCTGATGTAGGTTTGGGTGAAAATATCATAAAAAGGGGGTTGACATATACACACTACTATATATAAAATAGATCACTAATAAGAACCTGCTGTATAGCACAGGGAACTCTACTCAATACTCTGTAATGACCTATATGGGAAAAGAGTCTAAAAAAACAGTGGATATATGTATATGCATAACTGATTCACTTTGCTGTACACCTGAAACCAACACAACATTGTAAATCAACTATACGCCAATAAAAATTTAAAAGTGAAAAAAAAAAAGTAAATAAAAATTTTTTAAAAGGGGGTTTGACATGTTTGTCTGCTTTCATTTCAATGTCTGGTTATAGCTCCCAAAACCCTTGTGTGGCCCTGACACAGTATTTTCTTACCCATCAGTTTCCACTACTCCTGATTTGGAGACCCTGGGACACCACTGAGCAGTGGGGTAGAATGCGAAGATTAGGATTTTTTTTTTCACTCCCAAAACTCAAGTCCTTTCACTTTCTAGGTAGAACTCACCAGAGTCCGCATGATCGGAGACCAGCCTCAGGATGTGCCCGGGCTGTCCATCGATGTTGAAACAGACCGTGAGGTTGCTCAAAGGGAAATCGACAACAAAATGGGGGTCTCCATCCGCTGCCAGAACAGGATGAGAACGGGAGAGAAAAAGAAAGAAAAGACATTTATTGGGCACCTTCTCTGTGTAAGCACTCTTTTTCTATTTTCTCATGAGTTATTGACTTAACCCTGTCAACAATGGATCCTCAGTGTCTACACGAGGAAGGTGACGTGATGCACCAGTTACACAGTCAGTTCGTGGAAAGTAAATATTTGAATGCAGGTCCCCTAAATACAAATATGATGCTCCTGTCACCACACTGCAGTCAAACATAGACAACTGAACTTTAGAGGGAAGCGGGGCATCACCCTACACTCCCCATGACTACTGAGCCCACATTCTTCAATTCCCTGTGTGGCTTCCGCTAATCACTTTCTTCCCCTTTGCCCTCCCCAGTGAAGAGATGTGGATGAGAACTTCCTGTCCTGTGACCAGAGTGCCTTGGCCCTTGAGTCATTCACAGCACCAGATGGACACAGCCCTTGCATGAGGAGTAATGACCAAGCCCAGTTTAGGGCTGGTGACAAGTAAAGGACACAGAGTCAATAGGAGGTCAGGTGGTGCGTCCAGCGATGACCATGGCAATCCCTCCTCTGGGTCCTACTGCTCTCAAATTTGTGTCCGCAGACAAGACCACAAAGTTTGGCTGGCCCTTTTTCCTTACCCATCCTCCTCATTTTCGCCTCTGCTAAAGATGAACAGTCTTGCCTCTTACTGTACAGACAAAATATTTCCCAAGAGTCTACGTCAATTCTCTTTTCTCGTGAGACTGGAGGGTTAGTTTCTCTCTAATTTATACACCAAACACAATGTGTTCCTGAATTCCTCTCTACTTTACGGGTACATGTATGTATACGCATTTGTATATGGTGAGGGGTATGGGCCAGGAGTTCAGTGTTTTCAAGCTACAAGCCAATTAATGTTCTTGGTGGAACTGCTGAAAAACCCTCTCTGCCCCCAGCGTGACTCAGAAGGGCCTTTGGAAGAATCTGGTTCATCTCACTGTAAAGTGCCTCAAGCACCCAGTGAATGGCAACTTAATAAAGAAATACAAGGTACTGGTCTTTTGTAGATGAAAAAATAACGCCCATTAAAGATAAAAGTCCATATTTTTGGCACTCTGTGGGTACAAATATAACTACGTGACAGTTCTCTGAGAGTTTCTTGTGTTCACACCATATTATTTCTACTCAAATCTTCCAAATCTCTTTATAAGGAAAGATGCTGCCTGCTCCAAAAAAAGAGAGGAGAGGTCTGGAAGTCATTACTCCATGCTGCATCCAAGAGGAAAGTTTTCCTGGATTCCATAAAGCATGTGTGTTCAAAGGAACGACACGCTACCCACTGGAGACCATGTGTTTCCTCTCCCCAGAGCTAATCTCCAGGTTGTCCTGGGCTATGTGAACCTGCACGCCCAGCACATCGGCAGCAAGGCAATAAGAAAGACTTACAAAGGCAGATGTGTACATCTGAAGAATAAAACCCAGCCCTTGTGTCCTTATTCCATCCAGATTTTTATTATAATCCCAGGAATATGGCCAAGGGAAATTTTAGGGCATTGTTATCTGTTCTTCCCTTCTAAAGCCAAGGATTATGAAAATAATAAAATAATAATGTTTAAAAACCTTGCATTGTCACAGATATTTGTAACACCAGAAGCTAGAAGCAAGCATACTTCAGATCTCTAAAAACAAACGTCTTTCCAGCTCAATCGTGCTGAATGTGTAGCTCTGTCCATCCACCCTTCTATCAGGGCTCCTGCCAGGCTCCTCAGGACTGTGTTACCCACGGGGTTTATGCGATGGTTTAATGACGATCCTGGTTTTGAGAACTGCCCCACGCTGCCGGTTTGCACTAAATAAATATGGGTCCTCACATCTCGTCCTATGAGCTCATGTTCTAACTGGCTTCGGGAAATTCCTGGTCATCCGCTTCCTAAACATTTCAACTCTCAAATCACACACCAGCACATTCTTTCCTTTACCTGAGGTTTTGGAGACTTTAATCCTTGGGTTGTATGGTTCCTTGAGAGCAGGTCCTAGAGAGGAGAAGGAAGAGATCCACCACCGTTATTCATTAAAGAGGAGGAAGTGAGAGGTACAGAGGGCCGAGAGGAGTCAAATACAGCTTTCAGATACGTTTGTGACAATTTAAACACATCTCTTTTAAAGGAGGCTCTTGGCCTTGCAACACAAAGTGAAGGTGTAAATGAGGAGGCGTAACTATTTTATTCCTCTATAAATTAGATAATATTCTTCTTGTCTGTGATTTCTGTGTATATAATAGGAGAAAATATTCTATCATTCTTAAGGTATAGTTATGGGGGGAGGGGGGAAAGCAAAGTTGTTTAATGGGGACAGAGTTTCAGGTTTGCAAGATGAAAAAGTTCTGGAGATCTGTTTCACAATGATGGGAAGATACTTGACACTACTGAACTACACACTTAAAAATGGTTACGATATAGAGAACAGACTGGTGGTTGCCAAGGGGGAGGGGGTTGGGGGAGGGATGGAGTGGGAGGTTGAGGTTAGCAGATGTAAGCTTGTATATATAGAATGGATAAACAACAAAGCCCTACTGTATAGCACAGAAAACTATATTCAGTATTCTCTGATAAACCATAATGGGAAAGAATATTAAAAAAAAAGAATATAACTGAATCACTTTTCTGTACAGCAGAAATTAATGCAACACTGTAAAGCAAGTATACTTCAGTTAAAAAAAAAGAGTGGAAAAAAGGGTTATGATGGTAAATGTTACGTTATGTGTTTTTTGCAAAATAGCAATTTAAAACAACCAAAAATATACAAGAATGTAAAAGAAAAAGATAATGCGACAATCCAGGTCTATAGCCATGTGCGTAAGTACAATTCACAAAGCAGCAGGCAAAAATAAACAATCAATTAAAGAATAACCTAAAAGTAAATTACTTTCTGTCAATAAAATAAAATTAATATCTTATTTCAAACTGTCTATATTAAGATTATGCTCCTCTTAACTGATTTTTGCCCCCCAGAAAATGAAGATCACAGTATCTCAATGTTTTTTAAGCTCCCCCTTCTCCAACTGGTCCCTGGTCAGCCAGACACAGACAGAATCAGGCCGACCACGAAGGAGGAGCGACATATCAGCCTGAATGGCTGCTTTGAGGAGGCTTAAATTGTCACAGACACTCAAAAAAATCATAAAATTAAAACTGAAAAATCATCTTCAGGGAAATCCTATGTCTAACAAGCCTTTTGAGCAATCAGTCAGTTATTCCCTCATCTGTGTTCTTGGCCCTCTGAGTCTCGTGTCATTTGAGTTTGCTCTCTCCTGAAGCTGTTGAGATTTGAGTTGCTGACACTGAATCAAGATGTTACTCAAAAAGCCATCTTCCCTGGATGTGGCACGGATCTTGTAGCGTGACGTAACAACATCATGCAACTTACTTTTCATCCTTTTCATCAGAACGAATATTGTACCAGTTTTGCCAAGACAAGTTCCACTCTTTCTAAAGAGGCAACATATAATTTTTCACCCCTACATCAGGTCTGAACTTTTCAATAAATTTCTAGTTCTACACTCCTCATGGGAAAGGGTATTTCACATGTGTAGAACACTTATTATATACCAAGGCCTCTACACATTTAATCCTTGCAACAACCTTTCAGGGAAAATATTACTATCTACATTTTACAGGTGAGGGAATGGAAGCTCAGAGAGGTTCAGAAACCTGCCCCAAGCCACACAGCTGGCTAGGAGGAGCCGTGAGCTGAAACTCTGTCTGGATCCTAACCGTGTGCTCTCCCTACCATGCCCAGGTGATTCTCAGGGTTGAGAATATGAGCATCAAATGAGGCCCAGGGTTAACGTCAGTTCCCTCACCTTAGGATGTGTGAACCTGACAGGAAGTTAAGAAAAACGTCACACATAAAAAAGTGCTGTTTTCCATAAACAGATATTACTGAGAATATAACCCTCTGCTTTGGTTGAATTACTTTTCCTGCCCTTTTCCCATTCTTGGTGCTACTAATTTCCCCTGACAAATGGCACTGAGACAGATAATAAAAATTTCTGTTTAAACTCTGGATTCTCTTGAGAATCCAGAACTTAGTTCCTCCTATATAATAATATCTATAATAAAAGTTTATTAATTTTATTTAATTGTAAACAAAATCATTAAAATTTAAAAAATAAAACTTTAATTTAGAAAATTTTAAGTAAAATTAACAAGATATGAGTAAATAAAATATATAATAAAATTTCATTTTATTTTCTCTATAAAATAAAATAATATTTTATTTTCTCAGGAAAATAAAATCAAGCATATGCATAAAATGACATAATTGAAGTACTTAAAATATAGAAAGGCATTTAAAAATGAGTATTTGTTTACTTGTCTGTTCATCCCTGTGCCTCCAATAATGCCTGGTTCACGGGAGGCACTCAATATTGATGATTTATCGATAGACTGATTTTACTTTCTCGAATTTCTCTATAGAGATCCATGGTTTATAACAACACAAACACAAGCTAAGCCACTCTCTGAAGGCTAGGAGCTGCAGGTAGAGAACATTGTTTATAGGAATACGAGAAAGTAAGACAAACGACCTTGGCCTGAGAAGGAGCCAGAAGGGCCATCCCGAGAGTGCCCTTACCTGGCTGCAGGTGGGCGCCCCTCAGGCTCTGCATCACCGTTTCGGGCCCCGTGGCCGCGGGCGTGCCGTAGGCGTCCTCCGGGGTCTCTGTCCGCGGTGCTGACTTGAGCGTCATGGAGGTGAATGGAGTGAGGAAGCGATGGTTCACGGCCAGAGCCTGTACCTCCTGCCTCAGCTGCTCTCTCTCCGGCTCCTCAACACTCTGCAGCCAGGAACTCAGCAGCTCCTTCAGGGTCAGGTAGCTCCAGAGACGCTCCAGGTGGTTGGGGTCCTCCTGGCCACCCCCCTTGGGCCTGGGGATCCCCGGGACGTCGTTCCCCATCCTCCGGGGCTCCAAAGGCACGTCCTTCTTGAGTACGACAAACTTCTTACTGTTGCTGGCCGTGACCTCCACGTGCAAGCGGTCCATCTCCCTGTCCACCAGCTTCCCCGCGATGATGATCTCCGAGCCATTGAAGTAGTTGGGGAACAGGGTCCTGGTGGCATGCTCTACCAAGCCGGGTGGATAATCCACGCGGATGTCCGAGAGGAGCGGGGTCCTGATCTCATCGTAGAACCTGGAGAGGAGGAACAGAGAGGGAGAATCGGGGCCTGCACTAGCTACAGGCAGGTCACGTCCTAGAGGAAATCACAGGCTGTCTGGGCGGGGGGGCGGATCTGATCTTAGAAGCAACCAAGTCCAACATTCCACCCAGCAGAACATCTCAGACAGAAGGCCGTGCAGCCGTAGCTTGAACACCACTGGTGACGGAGAACTCACTATCTCACAAGCTCCCTCGCCGTTTGCCAGACTTAAATTCTGGTTTCCTCTTCACCCCAGAACATAACACAGTCAGCGACCACTTTCAACTGGCCATTGTGCTTCAACATAAAAACACGATCATTGTACTAGCACGCAACGCGGAGCTGACACTACCTATCCCACCTCCCTCTCAGGGTGGAATTAGAGTAAATACAGGCATAAATTGTTTTACTGCACTTCAAAGACCTAGCATTTTTTCGCAAAATGAAGGTTTGTGGCAATCCTGCATTGTCAGATGATAGTTAGCATTTTTTAGCAACAAAGTATTTTTCAATTAAGGTATGTACATGACACTATTGCATGCTTAATAGACTACAGTGTGATGTAAACATAACTTTTATGTGCACTGTTAAAGCAATCCACCTGTGGGACTCGCTTTATTGCAATATTTGCTTTATCACTGTGGTCTGGAACTGACCTGCAGTATCTCTGAGGTGCGTCTTGAGATGAGGAAGTGCTTTGAAGTGTCAGGAAGACAGTTATAACCATAAGAGCTAACGGAACACCTAACCTGTGAAAGCCGTCCTGCCAATACTTCACGTAGGTTTTCTCCTTAAATTCTATCATCTGACCAGAATCCTCATTTTACAGTTGGGGAGACCGAGGCACAGACAGTCTTAAAGCCTCAAGTCACAAGGCAGGACCAGAACGTGAACCCAGATCCACCCAGTTTCAAGACCCATGGCGATGTCTCCCACGAAAGGAGTGATGATCAGACTTGGGGTCCGTCCTCACGTCCGAGCCTCCCGCTGAGCCTGCCCCCCGCCCCGAGGACACAGACAGACCCACGGACCCGATGAGCTGGGCGCGGGCGTCGTGGTCCTCGTGGACGTGCCGTGTGAGCCCACAGTTCTCCAGGGACAGCTTCTCCAGCAGCCTGAAGTCCACGTCGGCCCCGATGCCCACGGTGAAGATGCAGACCCGGCCCCGGGCGGCCTCCCTGGTGTTGTTGAGGATCTTCAGGGTGTGGGTCTCCCCGGCGGTGGGCTTCCCGTCTGTCAGGAAGATGAGCAGGGACACACTGCGGTCCTCGATGTCGTTGTGGGCCACGAAGTCGCTGAGAAGCCTGATGCCCCTCTGCAGGGCCCCGTTAATATCTGTGCCTGCGGGACATAGAACAGGACACCTGAGGAGCCTCGCCACCTCCTTTACCTGGACACACCTTCTCGGGCCCCTCACGGGCACCCGCAGGAGTGACGCGTGGGGAAAGCAGCCACCTGCATCCATGGGGCGACTCCACGTCACTAAGACTGCTAGAAACTTGGCAAATGACTAGGAACGGCAGAGAATTATATAACCTTGTCCTGAAGGTGTCTGATGGTACCTCCGCTTAGGCGTCTCCACCCCTTTAGCGTGAACGGTTTCTACCTCCTTTTCGGAGAACCGCTTTGGAAAGGGAAGGAGGGTGTTGGGTGCAGGAATTCGAGAAAGAAAGCGTCCCAGAGGGAAGGGAACGGCACAGAATGAGGAGGTGGGGATGTGGAGACCATCGCGGCGACCTCACTGGAGGATGCTGATTAAAGCACTCACTCATTTTTTTTTTTATTGCTGTCGTTGTCTTTCCTGCTTCCTGCCCCTTCAGGATCACCCCTGCTTGTTAGGACCCCACCAAGCGAAGGCTTTCAAGTTTACACCTCCTACCCCTGCCGTTTCTAATTCAGACACGCTTGTCATTGCAGCTCTGATTAAAGTCAGGGGACACTGTCTGTGGGAGGTGCTGGACAGGTATTTTGCTTGGGGGATGGAGAGACGGATGGTTGGTGGAAGTCAAAACTGCCAACTAACGTGAGGTTTCTGGATTAGCTAAGAATTTCATTCAACTCTGCTGCTGCTGTTCTACCATCGCCAAGAAAAACTGAGAGTTCTTACTGCAGCCGTGAATACTTACTTCCTTTTTCTGACTCCACTGGGGTTTTTTTTTAATGGCCTTATTGACATACCAAAAATTTCACGCATTTTGGTCGCTAGGGATTTTCTTCTTTTTTTGCCGAGCTGCATGGGTATGCAGGATCTTAGTTCCCGGACCAGAGATCCATCCCATGCCCCCTGCAGAGGAAGTGCGGATTCTTAACCACTGGACCACCAGGGAAGTCCCAAAAATTTCACCCATTGTAAGTACACAATGATTTTTAGTAAATTTATGAAGTTGTGTACCCATCACCACAATCCATCCCCCTGACTGGAGTGATTTTGATCTCCCTGCAAAATGTACTATATTTGAGTGAACCAGATAATTTTCCCCACTGCTTTACATCCTCCAGAACTTCTGGCTAAAATATATATGACTAGGACTGTGCAAACACATTGATAATTCGTTCTAAGATGTACACATGGCCTGAACATAAGGGAAAGTTACCGCTGAAACAGTATTTAACAATTCTTTGGGTTCACTCACTTGCCTTTCTGAATGCCCAGCCCAGTTTCATGCTGCCTCTGGATATGTGGGCATGAACTAAAAGGCAGGTGTTTATTTTCTCTTTAACCTAGAACGTAACAATAATGCCAAATCTCTCACTGCATTTTAAAGCCCAGGAGAGCCCAGGCAAAGGATGCACTTAGCGCTTCTTACCCGAGACACCAAAGCACAGCACGGCTTGGCATTGAACGTCCGTTAAGTTGGGGCATCTCCCACACACTTAACAACAGGGGGGCTTTCTCCCCAGGGAGCTGCCCCAACCATTCCGCCGAGAGCTCCCCCAGGGTCATCAAAGGACCCAAGTGCACCAGCAAGAGGGACCACTTGGGTAAAATGGCCATATCTGACATCTAGAGAAGACTTCCTAGTGCAGCCACTGATCTAAGTACTTTAAATATTTTAACTCATCTCATCCTAATAACAAGTCCATTATTATCCTCGCTTTACAGATGAGGAAACCGAAGTATAGAGAGTTTAAATGACTCATAGCTGGTAGAGCTGGATTCTGGCTTCAGAATCTATGCTCATCTCCTGAAATGACACTTTTCTGAGAGAAGTAGATTAATTTTCTGTTCACCTGCAGAGGTTGGGACAATGAAGTACCAAGAAAAAATAAAGGAAACCAATAAGGTTTCTATGGTTTAGATTCCAAAATGCACAAAACTGTTTTCTAAAGCTTTATCTCCACCTCCCACACACAAAGGATTCTCATAGTAAGCAGTACCGTTAATATAATTTAAATAATTTTAATGCATATTCTTTGAGTATGCACTGTAGTTCGGGAGCTATGACAGGAAACGGGGGCTAAACAAAGATGAAGGAGAGTTTCTTCCCTCAAAGATTTGACCATCTTGTCAACTTCCTGCTGTAGATTATCACTATAATATTACATCTAACCTTTCATTCCTCCTGTCAACCAGTAAAACAGTAACTAGATCATGTTGTTGTCGAGACTGGTAGGAAATCCCATTTATAAATCGAAATTCCATCCAAACAAGATCAAGTTCCAAACGAAGTTCATTTGGGAAACCAGAACTTTGCCTTGGATGGAAAATAACAAATATATGAGCGATGAGAAACTCAGATGGAAGAGGATGGACAGAAATGGGTGTTTTCTATGTTTCCAGGTATCCAAAGCAGAATTATCTGAGACACCCAGGAGATGGTATTTCTACAGGGGCCTTTAAGAAAGGTGTCAAAGGGTCAGGTTCGGGTCCAATAAACACTCCAGTACTGAGCACCTGCCACGCATCCACTGTCCTAGTGATGGATGTAACAGCAGAAGTCAGCTCTGTGTCCAGGGTCGAAGGAACGCACATCCAACACGGTTGGTAACACACTGTTCTGACTCTCTAACCTTAGAGTCCTTTACGGCCTTTTCCCACATCTGTGTACTTACCTCATCACGACCCCCCAGCCAAGTGTGCAAAACCTGAGTCCTCCCCTTTCCACCCAGAGCACCGCCCAGGCCACCTGGGGTCCACGAGGACTAACGGCTCAGGAGGGCAGCTCCACCTGCTGCTTCCCAAGGTGCTCATCTTCAAACACACAAAACACTGAATCAGCCATGTGGCTTTCATTCCCCACCCCAAAAAACAATTTACAAAAAGAGCTGCATTGTTTGGGATCCGTGAGATAAACCAGGAAAGGCTCCAAAACCTATCAGGTATTTCCGCCCCACTAACTTACTTGACCATCTTAGTTTGGGGCCTGGAAGAGGAGAAACAAGCTCCTGGGAAAGCTCTCCCCTGTTATCTCCTTTCCTGTGATCAGCGTCAGCTTTCAAATCCTCGTCTCTGGGCAGAAAGTTAGCTACTCACGTATCCCGTCGAGGCGAATGGGCAAAGCAGGATGCGCGTTTACCTCCAGTCGGTGACATGTGGTGAATGTAGACTTTGCCGTCTCTGATATTGTTGGGAGTAACTGACACCAAATGGTCCTTCCACACTTTGACCCGGTTGGAAAATCCAATGATATTGAAACGGTCCTGGGGTCGGAGGTCATGCAGAATCGTGAAAAGGGCATCTTTGGTCTAGACAAACACAAAAGCAAAACCAGTCACGTCTGAGTGCATGAGTCCATGCGTCCCCTGGCTTGGAAACTGCACACCGGGGACAATCCCAGGGTTAAAATTAAGTGCCTGCTACGTAATGGGGACTCGGATAAATGTCAAGGAACTTTGTCACCTAGCTGGAAAAAAAACCCCAGCATTAATATGTTACAATCTTATATAAGACACGAATGGGTGTTTCATATATGCACCATCACATCTGCGGGAATCCACGGTGCATCAAGCCTCTGTATCTTTCACCACTGCTATTCTCTAGACCTGGAATGTTCTTCCTTACTGCCTCATGCCTCTGTTTCATCTGACAAGCCCCTCGTCATTCAAAACCCAGCTAACATGCTATATTCTCTATTTGCAACATTTTCTAGCTTCTCTAAAGACAGTGCACATCTTCTCTCCTTTAGGCTAGCACTGTCCTCAACATACTCACACAGAAAAGTGCGTATTACCCGTCATGACTACAGTCTGCTTCATGCCTCTTTCCCTTCCTCCAGTGTCAGCTCTCTGAAGGCAGGTGCATCTATTTTCTTATCACCCAGAGCAGAGGAGAACTCCTGACACATAGGAGGCGCTAGAGAGAAGTTCAGAGGATGAACGAATGCATGGACACTTATGAGTTATAGATGAAGGGTACGAATAATAAATACCACTGGAATTTAAAAGAGAACGAAGCACTGCAGGCTGGAGTGATGTGAGAAGGTGTCACAGAGAAGGGGGAATTGAGAATGAGACTCAAAGGAACTGGGTAACTTGAGAGACGAGGGAGGGCATCCCAGAAAGAAGCAAAGGAGGTCAGAGAGACGGCTGGAGGAAAGCAGAGAGGTGACACAGGTGAGTTCTGGAGATGCTGAGCGAATGAAAGGTATGCAGGTAAGTCAGACGTGACTTGTGGAAAGAGGAAAGAAACACTGGAAACTGAAAACAGAAAAGCTCCAGGACTGCAAACGAAGCAACCAACAAGGGATTAATCTCCACAATATACAAACAGCTCATGCAGCTCTATATCAAAAAACAAACAACCCAATCAAAAAATGGGCAGAAGATCTAAATGGACATTTCTCCAAAGAAGACATACAAATGACCAAAAAGCACATGAAAAGATTCTCAACATCACTAATTATTAGAGAAATGCAAATCAAAACTACAATGAGGTATCACCTCACACCAGTCAGAATGGCCATCGTCAAAAATCTACAAACAATAAATGCTGCAGAGGGTGTGGACAAAAGGGAACCCTCTTACACTGTTGGTAGGAATGTAAATTGGTACAAGCACTATGGAAAACAGTACCGAGGTTCCTTAAAAAACTAAAAACAGAGTTACCATGTGATCCTGCAATCCCACTCCCGGACATATATCTGGAGAAAACCATAATTCGAAAAGATACACGCACCCCAATGTTCACTGCAGTGCGGTTTACAAAAACAAAGACATAGAAGCAACCTAAATGTCCATCAACAGAGGAATGGATAAAGAAGGTGTGGTACATATATACAATAGAATATTACTCAGCCATAAAAAAGAATGAAATGATGCCATTTGCAGCAACATGGATGGACCTAGAGACTGTCATACTGAGTGAAGTAAGTCAGACAACTATCATATGATATTGCTTATATGTGGAATCTAAAAAAAGGGTACAAATGAACTTACCTACAAAACAGAAATAGTTACAGATGTAGAAAACAAACTTATGGTTACCAAGGGGGAAAAGGGGGGAAGAGATAAATTAGGAGATTGGGATTAACATATACACACTACTAAATATAAAATAGATAACTAATAAGGACCTACTGTATAGCATAGGGAACTCTACTCAATACTCTGTAATAACCTATATGGGAAAAGAATCTGAAAAAGAATAGATACATGTGTATGTATAATTGATTCACTTTGCTGTACACCTAAAACTAACACGACATTGTAAATCAACTATACACCAATAAAAATGTTTTAAAAAAAAGAAAAAAGAAAAGCTCCAGGAGCCTGGACAAGAGTTTTTAAAACAATCAACTCGATATTGTGAGCAAGCACTGCCTTCTCTAAACAGCATTATTGCTAGACATTGAAAGAGATGCAGCATATGAGGTATGAGGTAGGGTATGCTCATTACATAATTGCCATAGCAACGACCTCTGCCACCTTTCACAGGGGTGAAGAGCACTTCACTGTAAGGGCAGGAGGGCTGGGGTTCACCCTGGATCCATCACTTACTACCTGTGTGGCCCTGACAGATAAAGACAAAGAAATACTATATGATATCACTTACACATGCAATCTAAAAACAGAACAAAACCCAACCTCATAGAAAAAGCGATCAGACTTGTGGTTACCAGAGGTACCAGGTGGGGGCTGAGGGAATTGGATAAAGGTGGTCAAAAGGTCCAGACTTCCAGTTACAAGATAAATAAGTCCTAGGGATGTAATGTACAACGTGACGACTACACTTAACACTGCTGTGTGGTATATTTAAAAGTTGTTATGAGAGAAAATCTTAAGAGTTAGCATCACAAGGAAAAAAAACCATTTTTGATCTATATGAGATGAGGGATGTTCACTAAACCTATTGTGGTAATCATTTCACAATAAGTCAAACCATTATGCTGTACACCTACACATACACAGTGCTGAATCTCAACTGTATCTCAATACAACTGGGGGGAAAAGATTAAACGACAAAAAATTAATGGCCCCATCCTCTGAGATCCTCTCTCAGCACACACATCTATTTTGCACTTATCATACTGCATTATCATTATTTCCTCAAGCCCTTTCCCACCTCAGGACCTCTGCATCTGCTGTTCCCCGTGTCTGGAATGCTCTTCCCTACAGTCTGCATGACCGCTGGCCCCTCCTCATCCTTTAGTTCTGGGCTCACTCGTTTCTCTGTCCTCTCAAGCCCGGCACTCTGTTCTCTGCCTTCACAGCGTCGATAGAGAGCATGTCATTACATATTTGTGCGTTTACTTGACTGTCCAACTCAGCTCCATGCCTCCGAGTGCAGGAGTTTTCTCTGTTCCATCACTCCTGTGTCATACCCAGCTGTGCCTGGCTACACGGCAGTCTTGATACATTTTTCCAGAAAAAAGTGAATGGTGAATAAACTGTCCATCTATCACGCTAGACTCCACAAAACAGCTGTCCCCTTGCTCCTTCTCACCCTCCCAATACAACAGTTGGCGCATTGTGGGCTGTCAGTATGTCAGTAAATATCTGTTGAATGAGTAATTGAGACAGAAAGAAGGAGAGAGAGAGAGAGAGAGAAGGAATTCTATGGCGTGAATACAAAGGAAGTAAGAGAGACACAGCCCCCATCCTTGAGAAGCTAAGACAGGGAACACTGAGAAGGTTGATGTGCAGGAAACAGAGCTGAATGATGGATAGCATTAAAGCAAAAATAAATAGATCAGATCGTGACAATAAACAGATGTGGGTGGAATGCCCTGAGCACTGATGCTGACGGAATTCCCGGAGGCTTGCCTCACCTTGACCCCTCATCCTTCCTTCCACTCAGAGCCAACACAAGCCCAGCATGAGCAAAGACGGGCTCGGCGTCATTCTCAGTCCAAGAGTCTAGACCTCTGGGAAGTCTGAAGGTCCACAACTGGAAGGTGACAGATGGGACCACAGCAAGCGGTGGCCATCCCCGAGATGACACAGTTTGGAGCCCGACACT
Source organism: Balaenoptera acutorostrata (assembly GCF_949987535.1). NCBI lineage: Eukaryota > Metazoa > Chordata > Mammalia > Artiodactyla > Balaenopteridae > Balaenoptera > Balaenoptera acutorostrata. Next base: position 24,558,547 of record NC_080066.1, on the reverse strand, counting down.
AAGGCAGGCACTTGGAAATGTTCCCGCTGCTGGGGCTCAGAGCTGGCTGGGCACCCCAGGGTGCAGGCTGGACCTGGGGAAACTCGTTAGAAGGCTGCCGTTTGTTTAGCTGCTGGCATCCTTAGGGATCCTTAAATAGTGTGCTAAAGCCCTCGAGAGGGGCTGGCCTGGCTCCTTTTTTCCCCATCGTGATGGATGCTCTGCTTTAGGAATAGTCCTTCGAGCCTCTCCACCCTCCTCCCCTGAGCTCAGCAACGACGGATTTCTTATGACCTTGTAAGGCCACAGCTGTAACTTATCCTCATGTGCACCAGGGCAGGCAGACCCGTGGGCTCCCAGTGGCTCTATTTCCAATTGCCTTAGAACCTTTGGTCTCCAAGTCCTCATCCCAAGAGACCTGGGCAGAAGCTGCCTGGAGCCCCCACCATCCGTTAACCCTTTCCGAGCTCCGACCATCTCCTCAGATGGCGGGTGGCCTGGGGAGCTCTGCTTCTGTAGAAGGCTGAACAGGCAGGAGGAAGGTAAGGGTTCAGATAGAAGAGTAAACGTGAGAGGGCTTCAGCTGATAATTCTGCACCCTGCGTTTATATGCTGAAGATGAACAGAAACCTGGTCAGACTTTTTCCAAGAGTACAGCCCAGAAAACAGGGTAAGCGCATTCCAGAAAGATCAGAGAAAGCCCAGAAAGGCAGAGAATGTACAATCCAAGCTGGTTTGAAGGCCTGAGCTACCCTGAAGGCACCAATTGATCAGATCCATTCCCTGTGGGTCCCAGAGGGCAATCTGCAAAGACCAGTCTGTACATGTAACAAGAAGGGATCCTTATGACATTCCAGGTTGTGTTTGGACTGAAGAAAGATACAAAAGGTACACAGATACAACGAATAGAGGAAAAACTTCTTATTATTCAGATAGTAAAGAAGCACCTTGGCCTGGAAGGAGCATTTAGACAAGATTCCTTTTAATCTGAGCCACGTAGAATCACAGAGAACAGGGATGAGTCCCTGCTTGAAACTATTCCATGGTGAGGAATCCTTCTTCTTCTTTTTTTTTTTCTAAATTTACTTATTTATTTTTTATTTTTGGCTGTGTTGGGTCTTCACTGCTGCGAGTTGCGGCGAGCGGGGGCTACTCTTTGTTGCAGTGCGCGGGGTTCTCATTGCGGTGGCTTCTCTTGTGGTGGAGCACGGGCTCTAGGCGCGGGGGCATGTGGGATCTTCCGGGACCAGGGCTCGATCCCGTGTCCCCTGCACTGGCAGACAGATTCTTAACCACTGCGCCACCAGGGAAGCCCGGAATCCTTCTTCTTATAGGTACTTTCCTTGGGTGGAAAGGAGGGGAAAGAAGTATTTCCTTTGAAAACTGTCTTAGAAGTTAATTCCAGTGCTGCCTTTGGTTTATTATTCAGTAAGCCTTTTCGTCTCTGTCCATTTAAATTCTTTCAGGAACAAGGCACATGTGAACAAATAAAGACAAGCTCTCGGTTTCAGATTCTCTATTCGTTCAACATGGTTGGTGATCATCCCTCTTGCTCTAGTGGGTCTTCAGGAAGCGGAACTCTGTAGGCTTCCCTGATGGTGTCTGTGGAAAGGCGCAGGGCTGGGCCCCGGGGAGGTACAGCCCCCTTTTCACCCTTCACTTACGCTGCCCTTCACGAGGGCTGCTCCCAGGGAAGGGAGTGTCTGTGGGCAGCTCTGTCCTGCGGGCTCTGGGCCCTGCATTAAGCCGTCCTACAGACAAGGGATAGCTCTTCCTTCCCCCTCCCTGCAAAACTGAGCCTGAGCAGCTGGAGGTTCTCGGCACAGCCTTGTGGGGGTGAGCACCCCCTCTTCGACATCCCCCAGGAGACAAGCATAGTGCAATCACGCCCTCAGGCTGACCCATCAGTGGAGCCCATGGAAAACCCAGCTGCCCGCCCATTCCATCGGGGTGCCCGCTGACGCAGCTTTCCTCAGACACTTCTGTGTCCCCGCCAAACCGCACTCACCAGCGACTAACTCTGACACAAAAGGCTTCTGTACCACAGACCCTGGGTTGTGACATCATAGAGGAAATCCAAGTTCAAGGGTACTAGATACTAGCCACGCCATGCTTTCAGCAGAACGGCCTTGCTGTGCTCCGAAGCAGTCCTATCACTTGCCTTGTTCTAAAATGTTTACCAAGGAGCTGACCTTTTCTCTTTCCTGGGTCCACACACTCCCTCTGGATGAACCCGAGAGAAAAGCATCTATGATTTTTCTCATCGAAAACAAAAGAAATCTAAGACCTTCTGAAAGTCTTGCTTGAGCCATGAAAGAGAATCATGATCAGCAGATACATACCCTGAAAACAGCCCTAAGTTTCTGAGAGGTAATACTGGGGAGTAGAATACACCAAATAGGAACTGGGCACAGGTGGGCCTTCTCACTTCCCAGGTGGGTGGAGATAAGGGACACGGGTGGGGACCAGAGGGAAGTGTGTGCAACTCATCCTCCTGTGAGCTGCAGTCCCTCCTGATGCCAGCAGGGGGACCCCTCTGTGCCCAGGACTGGCCATGGAGTCATTCCAATGGAAGGACAGACAGAAACAAAAACTAGTCTGTTATCCCATCAAAGTTTGCAACATTAGATGCTCCCTGCAACCTCAAACCACCTGTCTAAGCCGGCACTGAGGAGGACGGAGACGCCCACCATCCCGGCCTCTCTCTGTGCTCTCCGCAGGCATCCACCCCACGTCACCCTGGAGTCAAGGTCATGGCTAAGACCAGAGCAGCCACAACAAGCCAGCTGGATGCTGTCAGTCCCTGGGTAGCAATTATGCTTCAGCGGCAGTTATTCCAAGACCATGGCATTTCACACGGATTCTGCAAAAGGCAGCACAACCTTACATGGACATGCTACAGCTCTTTCAATGATTTGAAGGGAAGTTTTCCGAAATTGTATCGAGACTGACCCACCAAGTAATTAGGTTTTTTAAAAAAGAATCCTAATTTTAGGAGCAAGGCAATAAATTGAGTGAGAAAGACCATTTCTCCATCATATATTTGTGTCTATATCACTGTTACACTTTACAAGGAATCTAGCAACAGATTGGTTTCAGAGAAGAACCTGAAATATTAAAAATGTTACCCCACTGATGACAGTATAGGCACAGTTCAAGAGGTTATGTAAACTCATAAAGGAAAACAGCGATAACACAAAGGCTGGTGCCCTCCTGTCTCTTCTCTGCCATAAATAGCTCCTGAAATGGAACACATTATATAATTTGTATTAAAAATAAAAACTTTAAACTGTAATAAAAGAAACATAAACCATCAAAAGGTATCTCTGTCCAATATGAGGAATCTTGCTGAAAGAAACTAAAACTATTTTTCTCCTGGCCAAAGTGTTCCTTTAAGAGAAAGAGCAGAAACTCAGAAGCTTTCTTTATATAATTGGAAAATTGGGGATAGAAGTCATCATATTTTCCAATATTTTAAAACAGTTTAGTAAGTGCTAACTATTAACTTGAAATTTCACCTAGAAGTAAATGGAGAAAACTATTTCTTCGGTCTCTACATTGTCTGCACTATTATGAAGAGCATATTTTCAAAATTAAGCAAAATCATAAGGCTCCCGTATTTAAAAATGTTATTTTAAGCTATTTTAATTTCATTTACTGTTTGAATTCTAATTTCAAATGCTCTTTCAATGCAATACTGTGCTAAATTATGTTATAACTCTGGTTCTGATTACCCAATCTGTGTAAAAATGTTAAATGGTTGTTCCTTCATAGCAAGAGAAAAGCACTGTTGTAGTAGAAGTTCAGATCTAAATTCCAGTATTACTTCAGGACTGGTTCTAAAAGAGAATAGTTGTAAACAAGTAAATTCTGGCTAAATAAAAAAAGTCTGAATAGGTTTAGATATTAGAGCATCTTTTGCAATATAAACATAACTATATTTCATGAGTCTTTGTGTTTGGATAACATTATTCTAACTTGAGAAGCAAACTCTCATATGAATGCTCTGGATAACATTACAATCCATCACCTAATGTTTTGACTTTGCTTTGACAAATGTATCAGGTATTTACCTAATAACGTCATGGTACATTTTTCTAAAAAGCTCTTTGCCAATAACATTTCTTTGATTCTTTACGATGTAGTAACCACATCTATTTCTCGTGCTTGATGTAGAAATAACTCAAGACTCAAAAGAGATAATATTTTTCACTTCTCTTCACATGGAAGGTTAGTAGTTATCACGACTTGCTCGCGTGGCTGATCCCATCCCTCTTACTCTGGCCAAGAATATAACCTCACCACTTCTATCCAGGTGGTCATAGGCTCCAGGCGTTCATTCACAGGTATGGCTTCCTGCTCAAACAGGAAGTAGATAAGAGGATGTTAACCAAGAAAAGTTCACCTAAGTTTACAGATCTTTGTAAATGGAGTCCTTCACCCACGTTCTGACACACCTACTGACTAAGAGGATTGAGTTCTTGGTCCCCAGTGCCAGGTCTAGATTCTGTAGTTTATATTGCCCAACTGCATGCTTGGATTCTGGAGCCCTACCCGTTTCAGTCTACAGATTTTTGCGGTGTCTGACTCTCTGACCACCCCTTGACCCATCCAACTTTCCCTTCGGTATGAGTTCTCATGATTTCTGTGTCCCTGGCATAGGTCCACCTAGGCTACTCGCTTTAAATACCCAGAAATGTGCCCTGACGAACATCAAGAACATAACAGAAGGATGTGGGGAGGCTGTGAAAAAGCCACAGTCAGTGAGAAACAGTGGAACAGTTATGAAAGAAGTATACACAGCACATCAGCACATGAGGATCGTACACACAAGGAAATCGAAGAAGTGGAGTCACCCTCCAGCAGGGTGGGAGAGTGGCAGTGTCCCTCTGTCTGTCACCACTCTGCCCCTTGGTGCCCCTTCCATGCTGAGAATCTGTGGTGTCCTCTGCTTGCTCAGCTGTGCACCTGAGGACTTGTGACAATATCCCTGCCTCTCCAATCAGAATGGTTTTCAAGTTATCTAATCCAAAATATTACCACAACCTTACGGCTATAACTTATTCACTCTTGTCTCATAGCTTTCTTCATGTTTTTCCCCAACCAAGAATTCACTCCATCCTTTCCTGCCATCTTCAAGGACTAGCTCCTAGGTCACCTCCATCATTAATCTTTTGTCAAGTACCTCAAGCCCTTTCCTTCCCACCAAATTCTTTCCACTATCTAGAATACATGGCACGTTGGATTTGATTAACACCTGATTATCTATATTTCTTTTCCCCAGCAGAATTCTAAGGTCTTTCATTAAAGTGACTTAAATAGGATGCTTTTCTTTCTTTTTTTTAATTGAAGTATACTTGATGTATAACATATAAATTACAGGTGTACAATAAAGTGATTCACAGTTTTTAAAGGTTTACTCCATTTATAGTTATTATAAAATATTGGCTATATTTGTGTTACACAATACATCCTTTTAGCTTATTTTACATCTAACAGTTTGTACCTCTTACTCCCCTACCCCTATCTTGCCCCGCCCCCCTTCCCTTTCCCCACTGGTAACCTCTAGTTTGTTCTCTACCTCTGTGAGTCCGCTTTGTTTTTGCCACGTTCACTACTCTGTTGTATTTTTCAGATTCCACTGTATGATTTCAGATATCATACAGTGTTTGTCTTCCTCTGGTGCTTTTCTTATATATACTCTTCCTCTCGCCTCCGTGTTTTTGCACGTTCTCTCTCTCTCCCTCTCCCTTCTCATCCCATCCCTGAATTAACTTCTGAAAGACTCAACTATCCCCTCCCCTGTGAAGCATTCATTATCCCCTACTCCACCCCTCAAAGAAACTGATCAGCACCCCCATTGTGCCGTGACTGGACCCTCCATGTACCTCTATCACAGGGAACACTTGGCATACAATTTTCTACATGACTTTTCTTCTCTGGACCGCTTGGGAGAAAAGGCTCTGTCTTATTTATCTTTGTATCCCCTTGCCTCGTACCTCTCCCATAGCACATAATCCACATGTATTTCATTCTTGGAGAATCTGAAGCCTGGAGTCAAAGCCCAAGATGCCATCCTGAGGGAGAGTGGGGTCCTAAGCAAGAGAACGAGGTGGCTGTGATGCCAGACCTGGGCAGGTCTTAGGAACTGTACCCCCTTTGCAGCTTCCATCAGCCAACCAAGCGGATGCAATCCAGAAATAACAATGCTTTCTGACACTCTTGATCATCATTCCACATTTGTTATCTCATTTAATCCTCTTTGACTTATAGCATTTATCGCGTTGTTACTTGTAGCGTAAGTTTCCTACCTAGCCCCTTACAGAGAAGGTCTGCTGATCGGAATCTCCACTGGAAAGACGTAAGTGCAAGGTCAGGGTGCCAGGAAGGGGAAGCTAGGCTTTGGGTTATGCAAAGACCATGCTTTCAGATGCTGACCACAAGGCCCGCACTCTGAACAGATAATGCAAGAGTACTCGAAGCTCTGTATTGTTCATGTTTCCTTCCTACGACAGCCACATAGCACCTTCATTCAGAGGTCCTCAAAACTTTTTAAACATGACCTCATTTAGCTCAATCTTAACTGCCTCAACAAACTTTTTAAATGGGTGCCTCCAATTTATTTAAAATTATCTATATGATCTTTGTTGAAGAGCAAGTTTTTATTTTTTGAAACAAAAAAATTCAAGTTTTCATTGGTGGCCCAGGGTAAAAATATTTTGCCCTCTGCCCATCATCTATTTCCTCATATTCTGAGTCTGAGCCAAAAGACACCAGTTTCCCCCACTGCCTTCTGTTCACGGCCCTGAGTCCCAGACCCCTGTTTTGCAATGTATTTCTGAGACATGCATCTGTTAGTGGCACTGTCTGGGCAAGGGCAGCTCAGGAGATGAGGATAAATGCCATCAACTGAAAGAGCATTCCTAGACAACACCATTAGCCGTCACCCTAGATCACGGGTCAGCCAACCATGGCCTGGGGGCCAAATCCAGGCTGCTACTTCTTTTTAATAAGTACAGTTTTATGGGAAGATGACAAGCCCATTTCTTTGCACGTTGCAACAGCTGCCTTTGCGCTACAACAGCCGAGTTCAGTCATTACGACAGAGACCATCCAGCCTGTAAAGCTTAAGAGATTCACTGGTCTGTTACTTTTAGAAAAAGTTTGCTGACCCCTGTCCTAGAAGACTGGAAAGAGGGAAACTGGACATTGTGTTATTAACTGGAGTCATGCTTTCAGAGGCTAATCACAAGGCCTGCAGCCTGAAAAGGTAAGGCAGGAGGACCCACACCTTATACTGTCCATTTTTTATTTACGTGACAGATGCATGGTACCAACCTCTGGAGACTCCAGATTTCTCAGACGTGATCTCCTCTGTACGCCTGCATCCCTCCTTTCTGAGCTCCTTCCCGCGTGCAGGGAGCTCTCTCCTCCAACCACATCGCCTCCCCGAGGTCCTTCTGGGCTGGGCTGGCCCTGTCCAGCATTCTTCCGGGCTGCTCAGGGAAACTCAGACTGCCCTCCTTTGACCCCCACCACTTAAAAGGTACTCTCTCCACCTCTTGACGTCTTTCCAGCATCCTCCCTTTCTAACTGTGGCAGATCCACACGCTCCCGAAGAGAACGGCTAAAAGGAATGCACCAGCAGACACCACTGGACCTCATGGTACCCAGAGATTCCCCACACTCTGCACCTCTGTGGTCTCCATCCTCGTGCTCAGCCGGTCCAATGCAAATCATAAGAGGGAAAGCGGCTGGCATCCCTGCACACGCCCCAGGTGTGCTTAGAGCTAAACGAGGAAACGCTAATAGTTAATTCTGTGTGTCAGAGCAGCAGCGCCATTCACTTCTCACAACAGCACGCTGCTGGTTGAAGCCTCTCAGGGCAGGCGACCTCTGTGCACTCACCTGAGATGGGCAGCATTCAACTGATCTCCTCACTTGGCATAAGAATAGGTATTGTATACGAAATAGACAACCAACAGGGACCCCCTGTCTAGCACAGGGGACCATACTCAATATTTTGTAATAAGCTATAAGGCAGGGGTTGGGGACCCCTGCCTTATAGGGCGGGGAGTCTCCTGTTAAGAGCCAGCGGCACAGCAGGAGGTGAGCGGCGGCAGGCGAGCAAGCGAAGCTCCATCTGCCGCTCCCCATCGCTCGCATTACCGCCTGAACCGTACCCCTCACCCCCCCGACCTGGTCCACGGAAAAACTGTCTTCCACGAAACCAGTTCCTGGTGCCAAAAAGGCTGGGGGCCGCTGTTATAAGGGAAAAGAATCTGAGAAAGAATATCTATATCTGAATCACTTTGCTGTACCTGAAACTAACACAACATTGTACATCAACTATACTTCAATTAAAAAAAAGAAAAAAAAAAAAAAAACAGGAAAAAAAAAAGAACAGGTAGAGCCTGAAAGCCTGAGAGCTGGCCTGAAGTTACGCCTCATGATACAGTGAAGAATGTTATGGGGAAGAGCTTCACGGTGGGGTAGACCGGGCTTGACTCCAAACTTTTCTACATATAACTTTGTATATTTCAGTGCACTTACATCCCCTTCCTGTCCCTCACCTTCTCATCTACAAAACAGGGATAACCATGTCTGTTTCGATGGATTGCTGGAAGATGAAATGAACAAATGTATGGAAAACCCTTAGAGTGCTGGGTACCTGCTGGTCACTCAGGGGCTGTAGCTCCTATGCCTTTAAAAATGCCAGTTACATTTAATAATTTATGCTCTGGTGGGTTTTTCAGCAAAAATCACTACCCTGCTACATGCCAGGTACCGTGCTAGGAGCTGGGACTGTGTACTCTAATGATCAAAACCAAGGTGGTTCCCAAACCCGTGGAGCTTACAGACCATTTGCCTATAAGGTTACACATAAAATGTCCAAATAGCACATGGAGGCCCAATTTTGCACAGAGAAGAAGAAAGTGAGGTTCTGGAGCATGAAGTAAATAAGCCAGTGAAGGAAGCACGAATGAAATTCAGATGCGAGTTCTCCAATTCACAAGCTCACATTTCCCCTCGTTTTAGTTTGGCAATTACAGATAAGCAACACTGCGCTCGTTCTTTGCCCTCTAAAACTGTTGACTAAATTAAACAGAGAAACGGAGACAACCTCCCAAAGCCACATGGGAGTCTAGGATTGGCAGAGAATGGCTCCGATTATGGGAGCAAGTCTGCAGAAAGTTATAGCATGAAAGACATCTGTTAACTCATATATTAGCCACTGTTTGGTCGCCAAAGCGGGTCCCTTAGCCAAGCTCCTTAATATGAGGGCAAAATAGTAGATCTAATTATATAGATTAGGGGAAAGAAAGAGAAGAACATGTAGACCCTTGTCAAAGAAAACTGTATCTAACAGACACCTACTATCCTCAGTGTTCCCACGTATGTTTGCTTGTGCCAATCCGTTAAGCAGGTAACCAGACAGAATAAAAAAGGTCTAACCCGCTCACGGTTTTTGTTTCTCTTCAGATCCCCGTCTCACTAAGAAGTTGCACAAACTTAAGCTGGGAGGCAGAAATCTTGCCTGACCCAACACCAGAGCCATCTCAATATATTTTTCAGCAAGAGCAGGTGGAGAGAAAACAGAGCTAGCTGAGCCCTGAGCTGGCAGCTGCGGGAGATGCTGAAGCTGCCCCCAGGCAGGTTAAGTCCCGGCATCCAGGCTCACATTCCTACCAGGATGTGAGGACCAGAACCAGAAAATGCCAAATGCACACAGTTTTGGGCGCTCCCCAGGTACTGATAGACCCTTGACTAAGAATACATTTTAAGGTGAAATGACCTTTACAATTCCTTATAGATCAACTGTTTAAGTACTTACTCAATACCAACTATATGCCCAACATTGTGATAAATACAGTGAAGTATCTCGGGCCCTTCAAAGATGCGGGAGCCAAGAACATCCAGGATAAGAGTGAATGCATGATTCTTCACAGCATTCGAGTGGACCCGTGACACATGGCTGATGTTGCCACGCCTGCTGACATATCACCAAAGCCCTGTGCTTGGCGGTAATCTTCCTCTTCACCAGGGGACACAATACTGTGTACCAGACTCTACAAAGAGCCAGCTAAGCTGTTCACTCAGGGCTGTGGCCTTCAAGAAGCTGAGAGCTGCTAAAACAGTCAGCGATTTTCAAAACCACTCAAGGCAGCCACGGGCTTTAGAAATTGCCTGGAGGCTTCTGACATGTGTTTGGCTGCTCTAGGGTGGTTCTCCTGGAAAGCGGCCACACTGCGGCTCAGAAGCCAGCAGAGTGCATGCCAGACATTCAGTGCCTTGCAAGGAATGGGATTCCCTATCCAGGAATGAAGGAAGAGGGGAGAATAACAAACAGAGTGACATCTATCATTACACTGCACTTGGTAAGGAAATCCCTCCCTCTACGTGCAGCCTTCTCAACTGAGTCTTGAAATGTAAAGGCATTGACCTTGTTGCCATCTGCACATCTATCACTGCACATGGGAATGCTGTCTCATCACCCCGTTACTTTCACTGAGACCTCACAGCATCTTGGTTTGATTTATGGACTTCAGGGTCAGACCTGGCTTTGAAGCCTGGCCCTGCCATTTACTAGCTGTGTTATCTACCTTTGCAAAGCCTCAGTTTCTCCATCAGTGAAATGGGGATGACAACCAAATCGTTATAAAGATTAAATACTCATTAATTAAATAATTCAAGTAATTGCCTTAGCATATTGAAAATGTTTCATGCTCCATTTTTAAGAAGTGCCTGAATTATGTTATCATTAAAGGTAAGTCTAGGAGCCCCTGGTTCAGTTCATTGATTTTGTCTGTACAATTTGGGGCCGGATTTATCTTTCTGGGGGTTATTTGGTATGAAGGTCATTGATAGTTCTCCCATAAGAAGTGGGAGAAGACCCATGTGCACTGGAATGGACTGGGCTTGAGGTTAAATCCTGAAGTGACTCAGGCTCCTGAAGATGTGAGCCTTTCAAGCTGCTGTAGCTTTTGGGTGATGAATGGCCTTGTGACCATGCAGTAGAACTGATCATGCATTTTAGCATTTTGGTATTTCTTAATATTTATTAGGAAATCATTTAAATATTATACTTTTGTTGAGTTCTACAAATGCATACAATAGAAACTGTCATTATAAGTAATTTACATTATGAAGATGAAAATCGTATTTCTTTAAACTTACATTTCTTTAGTTACTAGTACAATTGACTCTTTTTCATAATCTTATTGAATCTTCTTATTTCTTCTCTGTAAATTGTTTCACATCCTTTGCCCATTTTCTTATACAGGATTAATTTCATTGATCTGGAGTAGCTCTTTATATATTAAAGATAAACTCCTTTCCTCTTCATATAGCACTTTATATATTAAAGATAAACCTCTTTTTGCTGCAAAGTTTTCCCCAGTCTTTTGTTCCCTTTCTATTTCAAATAAAAGTTTGAAATTTTTATATAGCTGAAGTTATTTTCTTCCTTTGTAATTACTTTCATTGCTTTTAAGTTTAGAAAGTCTTTTCTTACTTCAAAAGCAGTTAAATATGCACCTATATTTTCTTACATATTTTGACATGTGGTTCATTGATAACTTTTAACTGATTAATTTATTTAGAATTCTTAGTCTGGTAACAGGTTTAAATGTTATAAATTGGTACAGTCTTTCTGGAAAAATGTTTTTGCAATATGAATCAAAACCCACAAATGGGTTGGTGTTCCTTGCCCTACTTCTAAAAAATGTAACTAAAGAAAATGATCAGGCATACAGCCACCAAGGATTTCTACTGAAGACAGTCATTCCAATGCTGCTTATATTAACAAAAAATGGAAATAACTTCAAAGTCTCTCAGGGTGGTGGAGTAAATATTCTTTAGCTGCACTGTCCAATATGGTAACCACCAGCCACACGTGGTATTTAAATTTAAATGTATTAAAATTAAATAAAATTAAATATTCAGCTCCTCAGTTGCTCAAATGCTCAATAGCCACATGTGACAAGTGGATACCATACTGGATAGCAGTGGTACCAAACATCCCCATTCTCACAGAAGTTTCTGTTGAATAGTGCTACTCTGTGGCCATTAAAATCAGGTTTTGGGGCTTCCCTGGTGGCGCAGTGGTTGAAAATCCGCCTGCCAATGCAGGGGACACGGGTTCGAGCCCTGGTCTGGGAGGATCCCACATGCCGCGGAGCAACTAGGCCCGTGAGCCACAATTACTGAGCCTGCGCATCTGGAGCCTGTGCTCCGCAACAAGAGAGGCCACGATAGTGAGAGGCCCGCGCACCGCGATGAAGAGTGGCCCCCGCTTGCCACAACTAGAGAAAGCCCTCGCACAGAAACGAAAACCCAACACAGCCATAAATAAATAAATAAATAAATAAATAAATATTTAAAAAAAAAATCAGGTTTTGAAAGAATATTTAAAACCATTGGATAATTTATAATATGATGGTAAGTAAAAACGTCAAAATATAAAATATTTGATGAATTCAGATTGGTTGCAGCAACTTTAATCATCAATATCTTCATCAAATGATGTTTTCTACAGAGGAAACCCAAAACCTGCCTTCACAAAGCTTGTTGTCTTAAAGAAATGAGAAAAAAAAACCCCAGAAAATCTGAAGTGCAATAGGTGCATAGGGATTTAATGAGATACACAGGGAAATGTAGCACATGGCACCTACTCTGTAGCTGTTAACTGACTGGAATTCCAAATGGGAATTATTATACTGGATCAGATACAAGAGCTAATTAACACTGTGTTCTGTGGCCAACAGTGGTCTCAAAAGAAGCCATGATTATCCTTCTGTCAACATCTATTGATATTATCCACCAAAGGCACAAAAACAACTTAGCAAACAAATGGCATTTAAGAACCTGGAGTACATAAAGCAAAGAACTTTACAGAGTACTTAGTAAATATGGAAAGGTTATAAGGCCTCTGAAAAATCAACCACAATAAAAGAATGCTTCACTTATATGTGAATAAAACTTGGGAAAATGATGCCCATAAGTAAAACCTACACGCAATTTGTACTCAACCTTCCCACTAAGAACAACTGAAAAGTTAAACAAAATGTATATATTTTTAAATCTTGAAAGTATCAAAGAGTTAATAAAATAGTGAGAAAAATATCTGGGAGAAGATGAAAATTTAAAGAGGTGGACTCAGCATCTGGGATCACTTTTTAGCTTAAGAATCCAAGAGTTGATGTCCAGAGACCACCAAGGATAGAAATAAACCAGTTTTTGAAAGGACTGCAATCCAGCTCTGAGCCATCTGGTCTGCCCAGAAAAATCTCAAGCCCTGAAAATGGACTAAAATGATCCCAGATTGTTATTCCCCCAGGAACCTGATAGAAATAACTCAAAACTCTCTAGAGGAATAGATCCTGATCCTAGGCCTCAAACTATTTCTACAAAACATTTTTAATATAATTTCCATCACACAATTGAAGATAACCAGTCACACTGGAGAAAAGATGAGTGACAATCAAAACAGCTCCTAAGTGGCTCTAGAGTTTGTAATTATCAGATATGGACTTTAAATTGCTATGTGTATTGTGCTTGAGAAAAAAATATATTAAAAACTTAGTACATAACATTCTGAAAAGTGAGACAGCAAATCTGAAAAAGAACCAAATGGAAATTCTAGAACTAAAAAACACAATACCTGAAATAACTCAATGGGTGAGTTTAACAGCAGATCAGACCTGAAGGGAGAATTTGTGAACTGGAAGACAGGTTTGGAATGAAGCATGGAAAGGCAAAATTTGGAATATACAGAAGACATCATGGGAAACACAGAGAATATGGAGAAAAAAATCTAACATTGGACCCAGGAGGAAAAGTGAGTTGAAGCAATTTCATGGATGACAGCTGAGGCCTTTCCCATGAATCCCCAAATTCATGAAGCCTTACGAACTTCAGGGAGAAAAAAATAAGAAGAAATCCACACCTAGAACCATCATTTTAAAACTACAGAGAACTAAAGATGAAGAGGAAAATCTTAAAAACAGTTGACCATAAAAGATTACCTTTAGAGGAACGACAGTTTAAATTATTATTGACTTTTCAACAGCAACAATGGAACCCAGGCGACAATGGAATATACCTTCAATGGGCTGAAAGAAAATCATTGCCAACCTAGAATTGTTATCCCCAGTAATAATATCCTTAAAGAGGGAGAGGGAAATAAATCATTTCAGACAAGCAAAAACTGAGAAGTCTGTAAAAGCAGACCCACCATTAAAAAAACACCAGTGAACGTTCTTCAGGTGCAAAAAAAAAAGGAATCCCAGATGGAAGGTCAGAGATGCTGAATGAAGAAAAAGTATTAGAAAGGAAGGAGTCAGCAGGCTGACTGTACAAGAATGTGATGCAGAAGAACCAGGAAGATCTGGCTTACAGGAGAGGTTATCTTCCCCTTATACAAGTTAGAAATTATATTTGTCTATCCTCCAAAAGAAAAGAGCTAAAACAAATCCTTGTATCACATTTCGGAATATATTTTTCACTATTTTGGGGTGGGGGGAAATCAGACGTCATGGAGAAAAGATCAATATATTATACTGGGAATTCCCTGGCAGTCCAGTGGTTAGGATGCCACACTTCCAATGCCAGGGGCCTGGGTTCAATCCCTGGTCGGGGAACTAAGATCCCACAAGCCGCATGGTGAGGCCTATATATACATATAATACTGCATCTTTTTAAAAATATAAATGGTGAAAGTAACTACAGAGTAATAACAGAAAATGTTTGCAATAATTTATCAGCTAAGATCAGGTTCAATTCTATGTGGAGGGGCACCTAGGGGTGGAAACAGGGGGGACAGAGGGTTCCCAAGAGGTTTCAGATATTATTTTACTCATTAGACCACATATTTATCATTAATTGCTAAAAACAGATAATGAATTAAGAAAGAAACCTAAGAGACCTAATTCTTTGTTGAACGTAGAGATATTCGTTGGTCTGGCAACCAGTACAGAAAAAGTTCTGTTTTCTACTATGTGAGTTGGAAATATATTATAAATGCAAATTTCTGATATTTATGATACAAGAGTAGGATAAGGAATAGCCTTTTCCTACGGTTTGTGAAAAAATGTAAATAGTTGTATTTTGGGGATAATTTAATTTTTCAGCACAGACTACAGGTCCCCTTAATGTCCCCCCATCCCTGGAATTCTAAGATTCATCCTAAATACTGTGAGAATATTAGTCCTGAATTACTGAGATACAAGTCCTTGGTTCTAATCACAGGCCAAGGGGGCTGCCAATGATTTTATTCCATTGTTCTCAAAGGACATCACTACTGAAAGGAATTATTCCATCAACGATGGTGCTGTTGCGTGGCCTTCTCGTTGTATTCCCGTCTCACTCACATTATCTACCCTGCCAGTCCCCTTTATTTCAAGGTGTTTCTACAGCCCTCTGCTCTCCTAAAACCCCCAGGCTGAAATGATAATTTATGTCCATGGCTTAACTGAATCAGTTCAGGAAGGTTCCCCACAGGCAGGAACAGCTGAATGGTAAAGCAGACATTTGTCATCAGTTGAATTCTATTCACTGAGAACATCACTGTCCCAGGCAAATGTGAGAGAGGAAAAAATGGGCAGGAAGCACTCACTTACCTGCCGCAGTTTGGTTCCCACCATGGAGGCACTGCTGTCAAGCACAAACACCACATTCTTGGGTAAAGGAGGAAGGTCTTTGGGGGCAAAGTAGTGCACAAAATAGCCATTTAGAACCTGGTGGAGGGAAAAGAAAGTAAAAATGGTAGTACCCAGATTAGGTAGGAAAACAAACCAAAATGGACAGTCTATGGGATCTCTAATAAAAGTCAAAGGTAGCATGAAACAGAGTCTAGGGCCAGATTCCATACCCAGAGCAAAAGTATCCATGGTCCTGATTCCTCCAACTAATTGCAAATTAATTAATTTGTTTGTTTATTTATTTTAACATCTTTATTGGAGTATAATTGCTTTACAATGGTGTGTTAGTTTCTGCTTTATAACAAAGTGAATCAGCTATACATATACATATATCCCCATATCTCCTCCCTCTTGCATCTCCCTCCCACCCTCCCTATCCCACCCCTCTAGGTGGTCACAAAGCACCGAGCTGATCTCCCTGTGCTACACAGCTGCTTCCCACTAGCTATCTATTTTACATTTGGTAGTGTATATACGTCCATGCCACTCTCTCACTTCGTCCCAGCTTACCCTTCCCACTCCCTGTGTCCTCAAGTCCATTCTCTACGTCTGCGTCTTTATTCCTGTCCTGTCCCTAGGTTCTTCAGAACCTTTTTTTTTTTTTTAGATTCCATATATATGTTAGCATATGGTATTTGTTTTTCTCTTTCTGACTTACTTCACTCTGTATGACAGACTCTAGGTCCATCCACCTCACTACAAATAACTCAATTTTGTTTCTTTTTACAGCTGAGTAATATTCCATCGTATATATGTGCCACATCTTCTTTATCCATTCATCTGTCGATGGACACTTAGGTTGCTTCCATGTCCTGGCTATTGCAAATAGAGCTGCAATGAACATTGTGGTACATGACTCTTTTTGAATTATCGTTTTCTCAGGGTGTATGCCCAGTAGTGGGATTGCTGGGTCTTATGGTAGTTCTATTTTTAGTTTTTTAAGGAACCTCCATACTGTTCTACATAGTGGCTGTATCAATTTACATTCCAACCAACAGTGCAAGAGGGTTCCCTTTTCTCCACACCCTCTCCAGCATTTGTTGTTTGTAGATTTTTTGATGATGGCCATTCTGACTGGTGTGAGGTGATACCTCACTGTAGTTTTGATTTGCATTTCTCTAATGATTAGTGATGTTGAGCATCCTTTCATGTGTTTGTTGGCAATCTGCATATCTTCTTTGGAGGAATGTCTATTTAGGTCTTCTGTTCATTTTTGGATTGGGTTGTTTGTTTTTTTGATATTGAGCTGCATGAGCTGCTTATAAATTTTGAGGATGAATCCTTTATCAGTTGCTTCACTTGCAAATATTTTCTCCCATTCTGAGGGTTGTCTTTTCGTCTTGTTTATGGTTTCCTTTGCTGTGCAAAAGCTTTTAAGTTTCATTAGGTCCCATTTGTTTATTTTTGTTTTTATTTCCATTTCTCCAGGAGGTGGGTCACGAAGGATCTGCTGTGATTTATGTCATAGAGTGCTCTGCCTATGTTTTCCTCTAAGAGTTTTATAGTGTCTGGCCTTACATTTAGGTCTTTAATCCATTTTGTTTATTTTTGTGTATGGTGTTAGGGAGTGTTCTAATTTCATTCTTTTACATGTAGCTGTCCAGTTTTCCCAGCACCACTTATTAAAGAGGCTGTCTTTTCTTTGTTGTATATTCTTGCCTCCTTTATCAAAGATAAGGTGACCATACGTGTGTGGGTTTATCTCTGGGCTTTCTATCCTGTTCCATTGATCTATATTTCTGTTTTTGTGCCAGCACCATACTGTCTTGATTACTGTAGGTTTGTAGTATAGTCTGAAATCAGGCAGCCTGATTCCTCCAGCTCCGTTTTTCTTTCTCAAGATTGCTTTGGCTATTCGGGGTCTTTTGTGTTTCCATACAAATTGTGCAATTTTTGTTCTAGTTCTGTGAAAAATGCCATTGGTAGTTTTATAGGGATTGCACTGAATCTGTAGATTGCTTTGGGTAGTATACTCATTTTCACAATGTTGATTCTTCCAATCCAAGAACATGGTATAGCTCTCCATCTGTATCATCTTTAATTTGTTTCATCAGTGTCTTATAGTTTTCTGCATACAGGTCTTTTGTTTCCCTAGGTAGGTTTATTCCTAAGTATTTTATTCTTTTTGTTGCAATGGTAAATGGGAGTGTTTCCTTAATTTCTCTTTCAGATTTTTCATCATTAGTGTATAGGAATGCAGGAGATTTCTGTGCATTAATTTTGTATCCTGCTACTTGACCAAATTCATGGATTAGCTCTAGAAGTTTTCTGGTAGCATCTTTAGGATTCTCTATGTATAGTATCATGTCATCTGTAAACAGTGACAGCTTTACTTCTTCTTTTCCGATTTGGATTCTTTTTATTTCTTTTTCTTCTCTGATTGCTGTGGCTAGAACTTCCAAAACTATGTTGAATAATAGTGGTGAGAGTGGACAACCTTGTCTTTTTCCTGATCTTAGAGGAAATGGTTTCAGTTTTTCACCATAGAGAATGATGGTGGCTGTGGATTTGTCATATATGGCCTTTATTATGTTGAGGTAAGTTCCCTCTATGCCTACTTTCTGGAGGGTTTTTATCATAAATGGGTATTGAATTTTGCCAAAAGCTTTTTCTGCATCTATTGAGATGATCATATGGTTTTTATCCTTCAGTTGGTTAATATGGTGTATCAGATTGATTGACTTGCATATATTGAAGAATCCTTGAATTCCTGGGATAAACCCCACTTGATCATGGTGTATGATCCTTTTAATGTGCTGTTGGATTCTGTTTGCTAGTATTCTGTTGAGGATTTTTGCATCTATGTTCATCAGTGATATTGGCCTGTAGTTTTCTTTCTTTGTGACATCTTTGACTAATTGCTAATTTAATCTGTGTAAAGATAAAGTCATTCCTTAAAAGTATATCGACTACACTGACTAAATCAATTTAAATTATCCATCCCTTCTTGACCCTTGTCACTTGAGAATCCTGCTCCCTTCATTATCTGGTTTTTCCTAACCACCTTTCATGTTAAGACATAAAGACCGCTTACATTCTGGATGCACATTAATACATTTTGATATTCCCGCCCTGTCTTTGGAGCAATATAACCTAAGAAAAATGAGCCATGGGCCAGTCTCTCTAAATTAAAATTAAAGACGAACTATTTTCTAACTTCATCTAAAACACCACAGGGAAAATTAGATTATAGGTTTCATTTGCCTCCAGATTATTGAAGCAGGAAACAGATAACCCCAGCCTCCAGCAAGGGAACACTGCTGGTCTTCTTGGGAACATATTTGGGGTTAAAACAGATTTCCTAAGAATTGGTAGTTCTCTCTCCCTTAGGTAAGTATTGAAATCCCTAGTTCTGGGTGTAACTAAAAGTATCAAGCAACTAACATGAAACAGCAACAACGAACCCATTACCTGGATGTCCCCAATGCTCTGTTCCCTATTAACATCATATCTAATGATGAAATCTCCCAAAATGCCATTCTGGGCAATCTTGGCTTGTTGGACCACAGTAGGTTTAAAAACGACTTTGGCAAAAGTTTCGTTTTGGTTGATAACAGTAGAAGGAGGTGGCCCAGAATCATCTGTAAGCAAGATGTAAAGATAATTAATAACTGAATATATAATTTTTTTCTGAAAAGAAACAAGATCTATTTTGCATGGACACAAAGGGTTAGGCTTTATTTTAGTGCAGGTTTATATTTCATATGAACTCCCAAAACTTTGTACAGATAACATATCACAATGCACCAGGTATGTTAGCATATATTTCACTTCTATGCCTCCTTTTAAACCTTTTCTTATAAGAATTTTTAAAATATGCAAAAGTAGACAGAACAGTAAAATGAACTCCCATGTACCCATCACCTGACTTTAACAATTATCAACCTTTTACCAATCTTTTGCATCTGTTTTTATGTATCCTCTCACAACGGTTTGCTAGAATTTTAAAACAAATCTGAGCCATCATACTTCATCCATGAATACTTCAGTATATATCTCTAACTACAAGAACACTTTTAGTGTAACCACAAAACCACTGGCACAAGTAACAAAATTAATGCTCAGTGCTTTATTATCAACGTATAGTCAGTTTGTATTTAAATTTTCCTGAGTCTCTAGAACCTATCTTGGAACGGTTGCTTTGTTTGAATCAGGATCATAACAAAGTCCCCACATCACATTTGGTTTATGTTTCTTAAATCTCTTTTAATCCACTAGTGTCCCCCCTCTTCACCTTTTTTCTAATGCTACACATAAGTGTTGTAAAACACTGGTTATTTGTCCTATAGAGTTTCTTACATTCTGTATTTTGTGATTGTTTACTTGTCCTGTCTTTTAACTTGCTCTTCTGCAGCCCTGGTCCCCAACTTTGGATTGAATGTAGCATCTGGGGGAGTAGAAAACATACCAATGACCGGGCCAAGGGCTCATTTAATTGGTCTGGGACACAGCCGAGGCATCAGGATGTTTAAATTCCCCGTGGGAGTCTAATGCTTAGTTAAGGTTGAGAATCACAGCTCAGTCCCCTGTAGTTCCTGTGTTCTGGTGGGTAGAGCTAGAGACAGGCTAGCTCTCAGCTTCAGTGTCATGGACAAGAACACTTCCTGGTGATGCTGAGACATCAGAAAGTACACAATATCTAGTTGTCTACTTTTGGTTGCAGTAAGATTGATGGTGGGTTCTGATCACCCATGATAAAGTTCCTCATCAGTCTTTCCCTTAATAGTTTTGTCAATCACTGATGATGTCTGCCTGTTCACTATTTCATTAGAGTCGCAGAAGGCTGCTTTCTAATTCTATCATTCCTTCCATATGGAATTCTTCAGTAAGGAACACTTTTCCTCCATCAATCATTTGGTCGCCCTAACATACTGTTTGTCCAGAAAACTTATGACTCTTTAAAGAAAACATTTCCCAAAGCTTTCCCCAGCATGAATCTTAGGATATAAATTAGAATTCCAGAAAGAGGATAAATGGATTTTATGTGATTTAAGAAAAATTAGTCATGACAAAGAGCCTCTTGTTTTCCTCCTAACCTTCATTTCCTTTAGTAGGACACACTACAGAGAATTATTTCGTGGACTACCCACCTTTGTAAATCCATACAACACCATGTCTATATACCGAACAACAGAAATCCAAATTTTTGAGATCTGCATGCATCATGAAGAATATGAAAATAAAATGAGGAATTCGTAAACATCAGTATGTGGACTTTTTATCCAGATACTGAATCAAAGCTCGATTAAAACTGCTGCACAGCATCTGATTCTCTTTTTAAATCTATTCAAGTTGATACCATGGAGTAAGCTGACCAGCAATTTTCCATCCCTAATTAGCAAAATAAAAAAGGAAATGAGGCATAATTTGCCCATGGTAATTTGTGTTTAAGAATAAACTTCTTTCTGCTAAGGGCTTATTAGACAAAAGTCAAAGGAAGCTTAGATATTTCCTTCAACAGAACTGACAATTATTTTTTAGAGACCATTTAGGTGTAACCTTAATAGGAACCACCGGGCAGAACTGACTCTTGTATTATTTGTACTTATCAAGGGCAGGGATTTCAGGAGTGACCAGAGAGCTAGCAAACAGAAAGTCTGTTCTTACAGAAAGTCAGTTGTATGCAAGAGAACATACTTCCAACAGATCTGCTCATCTGAAGAAGGAGCTGTGAAAATCTCGAGGGCATGCTGACAAGTGCCAGCCTGTGTTCCCTGGAGTCAATCTTTCATTGTCATTACTGGTAAAGCCCCAAGAGTGAGAGGTATGATAATACATTATCTAAGAACTCAGGATCACAAATGAGTCAGAAGGACCTGCATTTGATACTGGGTCTGCCTCTCATCATCTCTGAGGCTCTGGGCAGGTTATTGAGCCCTGGTTATCTCATCTATAAAATGGATGAATGGTCTACCAAACACACTATTGAAATGGTTGTGATGTGATGTACCTAGCACCATTCTGATTCATGGTGGGCAGTCATGCTAGCTAACATTATCATCAACCATAAAGGGGTACAAAAAATAGAAGAGCCAGTGACTTCTAAAACAACACAACGTGTCAACCTTGGGATACTTCTTGCAACGAAGAGGAAAGAACTACTGCTATTCGCAACACGGTTGAATCAGAGAGTCATTTTGAGTGAAAACACAAGATACAAAAGAAAGTATTCACTGTGTTTCCATTTACACAAAGCTCAAGAGCAGGCATAACTCACTCATGGCAATTGAAAGAGCCTAGCAGTTCCCTTGGGGGGTGAATACTGACTGGTAAAGAGGATAAGGGGACCTTTTGGGGTGCTGAAAATACTCTACGTCTTGACCTGAAAGTAACTGGTTTGGTATATACATAGGTAAAAATTCATTAAATTGCACACATAAGATGTATACACTTTATTCTGGGCATAGCCCAATTTTTTAAAAAAATTAAACTCATTGAAAGCTGTATAGTCCAATAGATTGAACAAACAATCCCTGGGATGGAACACAGTATTACCTGCCAAATGAACCTCTATTTTAGGGTAAGTCTGTTTGTGTAGGCATTTATATGGGGATTAGGTATATTCACTGTAGTTCCAGCTGGCCGAATGAGGACCAGGGACAGAGTTACGAGAAAGCACTTTCGTGCAGCATCTCTAAGCTCTAAGAAAGATGTCCTGTTGGCAGAAGCAGCTTTCACAACTCATCTCGCTAGAAGTGTTCCAGCAAACCCTGGATGGGTTCATCCCCTGCAGGGGTGGTGCAGACCAGCTCTACCACGTAGTTTCGGACCAGCACCATCAGCATCACCTGGGAACTTGCTAGAAACACAAATTCTTGGGTTCATCCCAGAAACTCTGAGTCAGAAACCCTGGAGGTGGGACCCAGGAATCTGTATTTTCACAATCCTTCCAGGTGATTCTGGTTCCTGCACAAAGACAGTGGTCATGTGCCTTTGATATATGTAACTGGGCGCCACTAGATTCTAACCTTAAAATTCTACATGAATGAGATTTGACTCTCTTTACACTGTCAGGACATACCTACTATTTCATGTTGCAAGTCTCTCTCATTGAAATGGTCTTTACAATTACCCTGAATTAATACCATTCATGGTTGAATGAAAGTACTGAGGATTAAAAAGTATAATTTCTCTCTTCATAATTCATTTGACTAGGCTCTTTGATATAAGCCATGAGAAAGGATACTGTATTATTATTTTTGTTTCCTACTGACCTCGGATGTTTGCTAGTGCATGATGAAAATTCATGAGATTCCTCTAAATAGGCTTATTTTATGTGCCCAACGAGTGGGGTGATTCCCAGTTGGGTTATTCACCAAGAAGCCCGGTTCCTGAGGTTGACCTCTACCCACTAAGTACAAGACAGTCAATGTGACCCAAGGAATTTTCCACTACCTATCAAAAAAAAAAAAGGTCTGCTGGGAAAAATTCCAGAGTAGTATCTCTAGAAAATAAAATCCTCTTTTTATTAAAGAAGGAAAAAAATCTTAGTAAAAAATTTATTAGAGAACAAAACAAATCAATGAGATTAGTATAGGCTGCCCACAGTTACTGACCAAAATCTCAAAGCAGAATAGTACTATTTAGCTTTTCCTGACTGTGAATTGGGGCTCATCCTGGTGACCGCCACAAAATCGTAAGCACAATGAGCTAATTTATTAGCAGGGCCCTCAGCAATCACAGGATGTGTCCTAAACATAATGAAGAGTGCAAGGCAACAGGTTGGGAGCAGACCAAGAGTGAGAATCTAACCTACTTTTCTAATGAGAAACCACATATTTTTTCCTCCTATTGGTTTGCCCTCCTTCGTGCCCACTTGGTCAGGGGTAGCAGTGAACTTCGGTGATTGCTCTGAATTGAAGGAAACTGTGTCTTCTCATGTCATCGCCCTGTTTTAATCCAAGCATCAGTGGTCTTGTGCAAGATGACCTTTGGGGGCACAAGACTGCCTCTAGAGCATCCTTGAGAAGATTCACCGACTGCTCTTTTCCCACCCACCGTTCCCTGCTTCTCAGGTCACCAGCATCCCCACGATGCCCTCTTCCTGTCTAAAGCCCCATATTTTCGAACAAGAAGATACGTGTTATTTTAGAACCCACATAATACTGAAGGAAGTGGGCTCTAGAATTTGGGAGACTCAAAACGGTAGACTTAATATCTCTGAGCCTCAGTTCCACATCTTTTAAATCCACATCATAGAATCACAGTCAGAATTAAGTGACATCATATATAAAAGCAAGTGAGGATGGTGTCTGGCACATGATAGATGCTCAATACATAATAGCCCCCAGCCTCTCCCCGTTCAGAAGTACCTTCTTATTCTTTTTGTCTAGGATGAAAGGCAACTCATGAGGGAAAAAAAACTCTTTGGTAACACACAGTTTACATTTTCCCATAACAGGTTTCCCTACACCACTAAGAGCTTAGTAAAAACAAATAATCATTATTTGGAGGAAAAAAGGTACATCATAATGAACATTCTTAACAGGGAATTCAAGAATGTTGATACAGAGAACAATCTTTATAAAGAATAATGGAATTAGTAGCTTCCCAAGAGCTCCCTGAAATTATATACAGAATTTGGCATGAAAGTGTACATGTAGGGACTTCCCTGGTGGCGCAGCGGTTAAGACTCCGTGCTCCCAATGCAGGGGGCCCAGGTTCAATCCCTAGTCAGGGAACTAGATCCCACATGCATGCCACAACTAAGAGTTCGCATGCCACAACTAAGGAGCCCACCTGTCGCAACTAAGACCCGGCACAACCAAATAAATAAATAAAATAAATATTTTTTTCAAAAAAGAAAGTGTACATGTATTTTTTTTTCTGGAGAGATGTCCGTAGCTTTCACCAGATTCTCCAAGGAGCCCCCATAAGGTTAAGAACCATGCATACAAGTGCCATTAAATATTCCTATTTTTCCCATTGATTCTATCTTGTAATGATAAGGCATGTCGTCTATTTTGCATAAAGCATGAAGAGAACAGGGATGTTATTCACAAATAAACATTCCCCTCCTAGACAACCACCTGGGGGAAAAGGAAAGCTGACTGCTATGTACAGTGTCTAAAGGTGAAAAGATTTAGGATCAAAGAACCACAGTCAAGGTCATCAGCTGAAAGCTACACTTCTTTGGGTCAACTGATGGGGGATTTCCTGGCCTCTGTTTCCTGTGGGCCTTGGGTTGGCCAACTGTCGGAGAAAAGCAGCCAACACCTGGTGATTTTACAAAAGGATTTCCAAATAAACACTGTCTACTCATTTCCCCTTGGAAAAGAGGCTAAACTGTCTATACTTGTTTATGTAACCTTTTCACCTGGGATCCAGTGGGAAGATTTCTTCAATAAAGGGCAAGTCAAAAACATGTGAATAATTGGCCAACTACCCTTCAATGGTCACGATAAAGACAACATTCAAGCAAACTGGCAGAGTATTAAAAGAAAAAGTGATGGGGATGTAATTATGGCATGGCGACTATGGTTAATAATACTGTGTTGCATATTTAAGAGGTGCTAAGGGAGTTGATCTTAAAAGTTCTCATCACAAGGAAAAAAATTCTGTAACCACGTATGGTGAGGGATGTCTGCTAGGTTTATTGTGGTCATCATTTTGCATTATATACAAATAAATCATTTTGTTGTACACCTGAAACTAATATAATGTATGTCAACTGTACCTATATTGGATAGGTCTCAGGGGAAAAAAAAAGTGGTAAAGTTGAGGCAATGAAGACGGAAAAGAATTTAAATACCATCGTAAGTCCCCTATTATATGCAGTTTTCTTATTGGAAGGGGGCTTTCTCCTCTATATTGATAGTTGGTATTTTATATCCTTTTGGAAAATAGCATCATATAGATATGACAACATATAGTATAGAATGATAATGCAAATTTACAGCTGAAGGAGTTAAAATTCAACTCCATCACTGTATAGGTAAGCGGTGTTTACCCAGATTTCTTAGCAAATTAGCTTACTACTTCACTACTTACTCAAAGCTCTTTCTTTCCCCAAAATGATACATTACTGAGTCTCAGTTTTCCCTGTTTGATTGACTTGCCCAGAGAAACTACGCATGAAAACAAGTACAGCTACCTCATACATTCTAAATGCAGATAACCACTAAAAACATGAATTACCCCTTCCTGATACCATTTTGTGTCCATTGAAGACCTCCAACATTAGCTGCTCTAAGTGCTTGAAACTGGACCAAATGAAGGCCCAGCAAAAGCAGTGCTAGGGCAGCAAAGGAATATAAGACTAAGAGATTTCTGGTAAATTCCTCCTCTACGTTGTCCTCTGGCACTCAGGCAGAACACAGTCCAATCACTGAGAAAACCTGGGTGGCATTTTATAGATGCAACCTTACAGAGGGTGTCCTTATACTACTATTCAAAACTGCCAATTCTTCTTACCCATGAGGATGGTTGCTACCAAAAAAACCCCAAAAAACAAACAAACAAAAGAAACAAAAAAAAACCCACCAGAAAATAGCAAATGTTGTCAAGGATGTGGAAAAACTGGAACCCCTGTGCACTGTTGGTGGGAAAATAAAATGGTATAACGCTGTGGAAAATGGTATGGTGGTTCCTCAAAAAATTAAAAGTAGAACCGCCATATGATCCAGAACTGAAAGCAGGATCTCAAAGACCCTACACGCCATGTTCATAGCAATACTATTCACAATAGCCAAGAAGTGGAAGCAACCCAAGTGTCCTTCTGCAGATAAATGGATGAACAAAATGTGGTCTACATGTACAATGGAATACCAGTCAGCCATAAAAAGGAAGGAAACCCTGTTGTGTGCCACAGTACGGAGGAACCCTGAAGACATGATGCTAAGTAAAATAAGCCAGTCACGAAAAGACAAATACTGTATGAGTCTACTTATACGAGGTCCCTAGAGTTGTTAAACTCATAGAGACAGAAGGTAGATGTTAAACTCATAGAGACAGAAGGTAGAATGGTGGTTGCCAAGGTCTGGGGCAGTGGGAGAAGGGAGAGTTGTTAAATGGATATAGAGGTGCAGTTTGGGAAGATGAAGACATTCTGGAGATTTTGAATAAACTCAACACTACTGAACTGTACACTTCAGAACGACTATGATGGTCAATTTAATGTTATATGCTTTTTACCACAATTTAAAACTTCTGTTAATTTTTAAATGAACTTATTTACAAAACAGAAATAGACTCACAGACATAGAAAACAAACTTATGGTTACCAAAGGGGAAAGGCGGGGAGGGATAAATTAGGAGCAGGATGTTCACCAGTACCAAGTGAAAGAGAGAAGGCTACCCTCCCCGGTGTCTCTGAGCCATCCTGCTCAGAGCCAGCGCCGACCCAACTATAGCCAATGTCCAAACAGACAAGTAACATGGGTCCTCCTATCAGCATTAAAAACAAAACAAAAAAAACAAATCCAACTATGGAGCCAAATGATTCATACCTCAATAATTTCTGCACTGAACAATGCTGGAAACCCTCACATAACAACCAGATTGCTTCCTGGCAAATGTACAGAGGCCGAGAGGGGCCATGCCCTTCCAGCTGCAGACTGGAGACTGGATCCAGGGGAAAGACACACAGCAGTGGGGAACCAGAGCTGGGGGTGAACCATTAGTCACAATGCAGCCTTTAATAGGGCAGAGCACCAGATTTAGCAAATAAAAAGACAGGATGTCCGGTTACATTTGAATTTCAGATAAACCATGAATGATTTTTTTAGGATAAGTATGTCTCAGATACTGCACAGGATATACTGTTTATCTGAAATTCAACTGTAACGGAGCATCCTGTCTTTTATCCGGCAATTCTAGAAAAGGGAGGGATCTAGATTCTTGTAACCAGTCTTCTGGAACCAAATTCTGTCTCCTAATCCCTCCTTCACAACAGAATAAGAGCTACACCCAAGAGCTGACAAAATTGACCAACTTAAACCAGGAACGTATTGAAAATCCAATAGCATCTTCATTGCCGACAGTTATTTATTCCTAAATTCTTCTAACAAATATTTATTGAGCACCCATTCTATGCCAGGCACCACACTAGGTGCCTTGATTACAATCCTGAGAGCCTTCACAGCAAAAGGCAGAGTCATGAGGTTAACAGACCAAGCAAAGAAAAAGAGAAATAAGATTTTTAAACAGATTCAACCGACCCCTCATTGGGCATCTACGGATATGCAGGACACAGGCTAGTCTGCAGTCAAAAGTGACTTGATCCTGCAGGATGTGTGGCTGGTTTTTAGTTTATCCTCAAAGACCCCCGCAGTGTCAACAACCTCATCTGTCAACATAAAAGGTAATGAGAGTGTATTTTGAGTGTTTCTCTTCTTCCTAATGAAGCTTCCTTGGTTCTTCGGATTATCTTATGGGAAGCTTACCAGGAGTGATACAACTAAAAAGCAAGCTGTAAGCTGAGTTCCTGAGCAGGTAAAGGATGCAGACATAACTCCTGGAGAGCACAGCAAACATGGCTTCCAGAGCACCTGGGGGAAGCGGGATTCTAACAACCTAAAATGTAATTTTTTTCCAAAAAAAAAAAAAGATACAAATGAACTCATATACTAAACAGAAACAGACCCACAGACATGGAAAACAAACTTATGGTTACCAAAGGAGAAAGGAGGGGTAGGGAGAGGGATAAATTAGGAGGTTGGGATTAACACATACACACTACTATACATAAAGTAGACAATCAACAAGGACGTACTGTATAGCACAGGGAACTCTACTCAATATTTTGTAATAACCTATAAGGGAAAAGCATGAAAATATATATGTATGTATAACTAAGTCACGCTGCTGTACACCTGAAATTAACACAATATTGTAAATTAACTATACTTCAGTTTTTTTAAAAAATGGTTAAAAAATACATAAAATTAATTCATCTTCTTTAAAAAAAGCTGCTTCTGTAGGTCAAGATCCTGACATAGTTAACACCCCTAAATTCTTCTGGAAAGTCCAAAGTAAAAGTTCCTAACTTTTACCAACCATCAGAATCACCTGGGGTGCTTTTAAAAATGCAGCTGTCTGCAAATAGAGACAGAAGGTAGATTGGTGGTTGCCTAGGGCTGAGGTGGGAACAGGGAGTGACTGCAAGTAGGCACAAATGCCTTTTCGGGGTGATAGGAATGTTCTAAACTTGGATTGTGCTGACGGCTGCGTAACTCTGCAAATGTACTAAAAATCACTGAATTATAGACTTAAAATGAGAAAATTTTATGCTATGCAAACTAAGCTTCAACAAAAACTGCTTTTTCAAAAAGCAAAGAATATAAACGATAAACAATGAAAGTCATAGAACCATTATCTGTTTAGAGGTAGAAAAAATTTTCAACATTGTTCTTTAGCTTTACCAATAAATAAGCATGTTAAAAAGTGCTCATAAAAAATTTCAGTTTCGGGCTTCCCTGGTGGCGCAGTGGTTGAGAGTCCGCCTGCCAATGCAGGGGACGCGGGTTCGTGCCCCGGTCCGGGAGGATCCCACATGCCACGGAGCAACTGGGCCCGTGAGCCACTGCTACTGAGCCTGCGCGTCTGGAGCCTGTGCTCCGCAACGGGAGAGGCCGCGACAGTGAGAGGCCCGCGCACCGCGATGAGGAGTGGCCCGCGCACCGCGATGAGGAGTGGCCCCCGCTCGCCGCAACTGCAGAAAGCCCTCGCACAGAAACGAAGACCCAACACAGCCAAAAATAAATAAATAAATAAATAAATTTATTAAAAAAAAAAAATTTCAGTTTCTCATAGAAATTCAAATAATATCAACCCCCAAAAATACAGCTACCCAGGCCTCACCCAGATAAATTCTAATTCACGTGTTTGAGGTAGGACTCAGTCATCTGTATTTTTTTTTAACCTCTCCAGGGACTGTAGGGTATAGCCAGGTTTGAGCATCACTGATGTAAAGCAAAAGGGGATAAAAGAGGCAAGGTACCTTATTTCTTATTTTGTTTATCTCATTTTATTTTACTCCTAGCCATCAGGGATCTGATCATAAATGAAAGTTTTATGCCCCCCTCCAGTTTTTTAAATCATGGAAAGGGCAGTAATTTTGGTGCCGTAGGGCCATAAGAAGTTTGAGATTTTAACCTAGAGAGTGAAATAACCAGCTTTAAACCAATCACATAGATGGAATATCTATCCTGGTGTATGACTTGAGAAGATCACACATCCAGGGATGTTCCAGGAAAGTCTTAATTTCAAATACTCTGTTCCACTGAGCCCACAAATCATAAAAATATTTTAGAGGAGAGTTACTGGAGGAGAAGGGAGCAGGGTGATGGATGAGAGAGGGAGTCTGGTCTTGTACCGAGTACCAATCTGTATCCTTTTAGAGTTTGAACCACGCACGTGAGTTAACTATTTTAATAATCCAGAAAGTATAATGCTTTGGCTTCCAAAGTACATCTCACCGAATTGGCTTTCACATTGAGAAAAAGCCCATTCATTTACGATTCAATAGCCGTGGGTCCAATCCCCATACATCGGACAAGTAAACTGAGGCAAAGGTAGGTTCCACTGCTTTTAGCCTTTCTCTTTCTTTTTACGTAACTAGGGAGAGACTCGGAATTTGAACTCACACCCTCAGTATTTTACAAAAGCTCCCAGAGAGGGTTGTTCTAGAGGCTGAAGGAGATAATCTTGTGTGCAAGGGCCGAGTCTAGCAGCTATAGCACATAGTCATCTTTATCTAGAATTGCTTCCGTAAAGATGTCAATGGGGTTTCCCTGGTAGCGCAGTGGTTGAGAATCTGCCTGCCAATGCAGGGGACACGGGTTCGAGCCCTGGTCTGGGAAGATCCCACATGCCGCGGAGCAACTAGGCCCGTGAGCCACAACTACTGAGCCTGCGCGTCTGGAGCCTGTGCTCCGCAACAAGAGAGGCCGCGATAGTGAGAGGCCCGCGCACTGCGATGAAGAGTGGCCCCCGCTCGCCACAACTAGAGAAAGCCCTCGCACAGAAACGAAGACCCAACACAGCCAAATATAAATAAATAAATAAATTAATTAATTAACAAACATACTATTAAAAAAAAAAAAAGTCAATGGGTCCAACGGTCAGAGATTTGCTTAGAGAACATCCAGAGGTCTGACCTCTTAAGGACAGCCAGATCTATCAGAGGCATGTGCTGGCTCCGGCCCACATTCACACTATCACCGTCCACGTCCTGGTCTAAGTGCTACTCTAGCTGCATCTCTATCCTGGATGTTTTCTGGAAACACGCAATAGCGTCCAGACAAAATCACAACATCCTATGCCTCTGGCTCCTGGGGCTGCCGTTTTGCAGGAAGAGGAACAGCTGAGCTCTGGATGGGAATGAGGAGCAAAAAGGGCCCTGGTCCACTGCACCTGGCTTGGGTAATGGCCTGTGAGACCTCTCGCTCTGGAAGGCAAAATATCTACTCTGGTGCCAAGAGCCAGGAAAACAATTTTCTTAAAAATAAACAGATTCCCAAGAAATCAATGGTCTGGAAAAATTCCTCTGAGATTCCCACAGGCCCTGCAGAGAAGCAGTAAGCAACTTTACAACTAACCAACAGGATTCAGACCTGTCCCCTCCAAGCATAACCCACACACCACAACGCGGACACCTCTGAAGAGTCATGGTGGTTCTGAACCTGGCAAGACACACATCCATTTCATTCCTGCAACAGGATGACCATACTTCCCACGTGGGAAAATTTCCCACTGAATTGTGATTAGGGAGAAATGAAATTTTAAAATGTTCTTTGTTATTAGATTAGGTGTGTGTTTTTCTTTTTCCTTTCTTTTTCTTTTTTTCCTTCCTTTTCTTCTTTACTTTGCAGACACCTAATTAGCTATCTACTCTTTAAAAGGCATCATGTTTAATACTGTAAGGAGACAAAGGTTAATCAGACAAAGACCTGCTTCAAAATCACTTATGATCTAATAGGGGAGATAAGATTTGCAGAGAAAAAAAAGTAAATAGAAGGGGATAATAATAATTATGATGACTAAGCTCTTACTCGGCACCACATGTACACAAATGCTTCCCAATGACCCTAAGAGACAGTTACTATCCCTGTTTACAGATGTGTAAGCTGAGTCTCACATAGCCCAGGTCAGCTTTTTTCAAGGACATAGTTCATAACTGATTGAAAATCCACTAACCATACACACAGTGACCTAGATGACCTCAGAATGGTGTCATGTGTCTCATGCCATTTCTGAATGTCAGGTCCCTTGATGATATCTGTAACTTTTTGACGAGATCTGGATGGACTGCCAGCCCACTGTCTGGAGTCAACTTATAACAGACCTGAATCCACACTCCAGTCTTTGAGGGTGAACGACTTCTCACGTCCAGAGTCACTCACTGAACTGCGTGCTGGGGGCAGAACGCGTATGTTCCACACTGTTTACTCTCCCACATACCAGCTCCGGCTCTTGACTGCTTTTGCATCACGTAAGATAACGACATTCTGTTATTCCTCGTGTCCAGTTACTTCTCTCCTCTCCTTCCAACCTCATCCCTAAATATTCTTGTACAAGAAGCCTTCTTGGGAGACTCTGGACCCTCCTTGCAGTCACAGGGGTTGAATTCAGATTCTGCACATTCCATGATCACTTAGCACTCAGCACTTCCCTGACCTCAGTGTCACAGATATCTGAAATCTTGTCATTCTAACCCCAGTGAATTTGGGGGCACGTCTATCTTATCACCAATTTGACGTAAAGCCTTACTGATATATTTAGGATAAGGTACAATGCAAGTGAATATTTAATATAAACTATTAGTGGAAATTAATATAGTGGTTAAAATTAGATTAGATTGAATTTTTCATTATCATTTCAACAGAGTGCTATTTAAAAAATTTAAATTTGAGAAAACAGCAAATTGAGCAATCTTACTAATGAAGAAAAATGTCTGTGTCTTAAGTCAAACTGGCAGTACATATTTTTCATTATTTAAATTTAGAAAGATATAGCGCATTATTTAGATGTTTACGTTAATGTCAAAAGTTTGTTTTAAAAACAGAGTATTGGGGCTTCCCTGGTGGCGCAGTGGTTGAGAATCTGCCTGACAATGCAGGGCACACGGGTTCGAGCCCTGGTCTGGGAGGATCCCACATGCTGCGGAGCGGCTGAGCCCGTGAGCCACAATTACTGAGCCTGCGCGTCTGGAGCCTGTGCTCCGCAACAAGAGAGGCCGTGATGGTGAGAGGCCCGCGCACTGCGATGAAGAGTGGTCCCCACTTGCCACAACTAGGGAAAGCCCTCGCACAGAAACGAAGACCCAACACAGCCATAAAAACAAACAAACAAACAAACAAAAAAAACAGAGTATTGAGAAATAAAACAAAATAATAAAAAAAAGTATTAGAAAATGACCACATACTCCCTTACCCCTAGTATAAAATGATTATTTTATATAACTTCCTGGTCTTTTGTCAGCTTCACCGTTAACATATTTAACATTAAAGTGTGTGTACAACTGTGTCTCTTTTTTCTCTATCACGTGCTGAATTGTTTTGGTAACCCTATTTTACTAATCACGTCTGTGTGGTTGAATACTTAGGATGAAGGAATGTTTTTGCTACTACAAATATTATCAAACGGGTTTGTACACGTAACAGTACCTATATTTTAGACGTCTCACCGAGGTTAGATTCCCAGAAGTGATACGACGGTGTCAAATGATTTGAACATTTAAATCTCCTGATAGGGCTTCCCTGGTGGCGCAGTGGTTGAGAGTCTGCCTGCCAATGCAGGGGACACAGGTTCGAGCCCTGGTCTGGGAAGATCCCACATGCTGCGGAGCAACTGGGCCCGTGAGCCACAACTACTGAGCCTGCGTGTCTGGAGCCTGTGCTCGGGAACAAGAGAGGCCGCGACAGTGAGAGGCCCGCGCACCGCGATGAAGAGTGGCCCCCGCTCGCCGCAACTGGAGAAAGCCCTCGCACAGAAACGAAGACCCAACGCAGCCAAAAAAAAAAAAAAAAAAAATCTCCTGATAGAGCTTGGCTTAAAAAAAAAATGTACAGGGCACTGTCTTTGTTTTGCTGCTGTCCTTCAGATTCTCCCTCCTCCTGGGGCCCGTGCTGCAGGGGTGCCATCTGGTTTAACGCCAGCGCCCAGCCTGGAGTCAGCACAGGACACCGGAGTGCATCCGGCCAGCACCACTCACCTTGCCCCCGCCCGCTGCCCTGGCGACGGCTGTTCTGGAGCCCCAGCACCTCCAGCGCTGCGATGCCCGACCTCTCCAGAACGGTCACCTCCACCGTCAGCCGCCCCGCCAGCTGCTGGGGCCGTACGCTGACCACGTGCTCGTACTTCCCCAGCCGCCGCTGCAGGAGCTCCTCGTAACTCAGGAGGAAGGCAGCCTTGTCCTTGCTGGGAAGCACCACGGAGGCTCTGAAGGTCTCCGTCCCCTTCTCCCTGGAAGGAAGAGAAAAGGGAACAGGGGATCGGAGAAAGCCATGTTCCCTCGAGTCCCCCAGGACCCCGGCCAAACTCTCTCAGCGAGAGGCCTTAGCGTGGACCACAATGTTTCCCCATCATCAAGCCACCAGCCACTGCAGCTGCCCCCATGATGCATCCTGAGGGGATTCAGGACGGAGAAAACCAGGAGACTGGCCCTAGATAGTTAAGATGCGTATCTAAGGAATAATTTCAATGAGCCCAGACTCTTGCATCTTCCTATACACAGAAGCACTGAATTCATCAACTCGAGATGTCTGTTGTTTTTCAGTGTGTGTGATTAGCAGTAATCTTTTGATGTGTGACTACCTTTTTTTTTTCAGCAAAAACTCCTCTATGTCCTGGCATCTGTTTGGAACAGTCCCTCAGAGCTGAGAAGCTGTCTCCCAGGCTATAGTCTTCAGTAATGCCTCCAATAAAACCTAATTCTTGATTTTTAGGTCGTGCATATTTTTTCAGTTGACATTAGAAAGAAAAACTAGAATTTAGTTTTGGGAGGAGTAGCAAAGGCCTGCACTAGGGGAAGGTCACACAGGTTCAAGGAATTCTGAAGAGCAGAGAATTCAAAGACTACTGAACTCTCCGACCTCTCCTTGTGTCAGACCCGAGGGAGCAAAGGGGAGGGGGATTGACACAGGTGACCTCCAGGAAAAACAGATTCCTGCTGTGATCCCACTAAACGGAACTGTGGCTTGCCTGATTCTGAACAATTTATGAAGTGTAAGAAAAGATAATCCTCATAAAGCCCACACCTTTTCCTCTAGATACTAAGATCGTTTTTCTTCAAAGGGAACAGATGACTTTTTTTCAAATGGGCTGGTAGAGAGGGAAATTGATTCTCAGTATACTAGGTGGTTCTCTAGTTAATGTTATTTACGGAGTCATTAAAAGTGAATTGATTTATTGGTTTTCAGTGTTTAGATTCAGTTTACAGACAAAGAATACAAATACATGACAGATCAGAATTTTAACGGTGATAACTCTGATGATGCAAAAGTAAATGATTAAGTAGGAAGAGATGAGTGCTGGAAACGGAAATGAAAAGGTAGGATGACATGAAGGAGTCAGAATATCATCATTGAAGATAATAGGGCTCGTCTAAGATGGTATAACTCTGCTTAAATTAACTGAAGAAGAAAAAGATAATAATACAAAAAACTGGAATGCAGAGAGAAAGTGGGAGTATTGTAAATATGCTAAATCCTCTTTCTTCACAGCACAGAATCAACAGATAATATCTGATTTTTATCATGAAATTTTTAAAAAGCAAAACTATCATAATATTTAGAGTGAGGGAGGTAACTACCAGAAAACTACAGAAATATCAGAAGTGGATGTTTCTAGAAAGTGAGAACTGGGGAATGGGAGTGATAAAACATTCCTTTTCATCATAAACCCTTAGCTACTATATTGTTAACCAGGTATATATATGTATTTTTTTAAAAAGATTTTTTTTTTGATGTGGACCATTTTCAAAGTCTTTATTGAATTTGTTACAATATTGCTTCTGTTTTATGCTTTGGTGTTTTGGCCCCGAGGCATGTGGGATCTTAGCTCCCTGACCAGGGATCGAACCCGCATCCCCTGCACTGGAAGGTGAAGTCTCAACAGCTGGACCGCCAGGGAAGTCCCTAACCAGGTATATTTAATTATTTATTATGATGATAAAAAATAAAAAGATAAATCTTTGAAGAAAAGGGTGAGAACAAGATGGGTAGGCAGGGTAGAAAATTTGACACTTGGCTGAAGTGGACTTTTAATTCCTTAATTCAATGGTACTTACCCACTGTCTTCTGTGGTTTTATTCCTTTTCTCTTTTACCTTATCACCATTTTTCTTTTCCTTCTCTGTAATTTCTCCCTGATACACCTTGTCTCCAATAAGCCTGAAACACAAGACAGCTGCGTTGCCAGCTTGCCATCCAAGACAAACTCAAACATGGATCTCATAACAATGACAACCCTGGAAAATATTTTTATTTGCCTCTTGGGTGTGCAGAAAGAATGCATTCCAGCCCAAGGCACTCCCCTTGCATCACTCATCTCGTTATAGGGCAGTTTTCAACAGGTCCAAATGGGAAGATCCAAGCCACAGGGCCTCTGATTCTCCAGGAGGAAATCAGAAGACCTGCTCAAACTTCCAAGAAGATTCACCAACTTGAAC
Source organism: Balaenoptera acutorostrata (assembly GCF_949987535.1). NCBI lineage: Eukaryota > Metazoa > Chordata > Mammalia > Artiodactyla > Balaenopteridae > Balaenoptera > Balaenoptera acutorostrata. The sequence goes on along the minus strand of NC_080066.1, from coordinate 24,522,257 downwards.
CTTGCCCAGACCTAAAATTAAACCCATACACCTATTTTGCATCTCTTTACCTCTTAGTTCAGGAGAAAAGAAGAAAGATATTCTATCTAGCACATCAAAGGTTTCATGGTGTCTCGTCCTTCAGATCTCAACTTCAACACTGACTCCTCTGAGCCACCTCCCCAACTAAACAAGCCCCCTCAATCCTACTCGCCATCTTTACAGCATTCGCTACTGTCTGAAGTTATCTCATTTATTCATCTGTTTGCTTATTTATTGTTTCTCCCCAGTGGAGTTTCTGGAGCAGAGCAACATTGTCTTTTTCACAGAAGTAGACGAATCACCTTGAAGCACGCCTGGCCCAGGGTGGGTACCCATTTGTTGGAGGGAAAGAAAGAGGAGATGAAGGTGGGGGGAGGAAAGGAGGGAGGAAAGAAGAGAGTAATGGGATAAAAGAAGAGGTAATAAAAAGGAGGAAGGGGGAGAGGGAGAGATAGAAGGAAGAAGGGAGAGGAAGTGGGGGGAGGGAATCAACCTTCTTTCCCACGAACTGTCCGCTGGACTGAGAATTTATAAATTCTCACGGCCAAAGACTGTGGTCCTCACAGCATCTCAGCCTCCCCCTGACCCTCCCGCATAGAAATCTTCAACCCAGTGTCTCTGACCAGGGTGTTACCTACATAGTGAAGTTAGTGATGAAAGCTGCGGCTGGAATCTGCATCTGAAACGTGATTTCCTGGTCCTCAGATGCTCTGTTCAGCATCCTGCAGGCAACCGTAGTGAAGGCATAACGGGAAATAATGGTGGACTTCACCGAGAATTCTGTCATCAAGGGTTTGGTTTTCTGTTGGAATCAAAACACACAGTATGCTGTGCACCTGGAACTCTCACAACATTGTAAATCGACCATACTTAAATAAAAATTTAAAAAAACAGTATTTTCAATGGCGCATGAAAGCATGATTCAACTATTTGGGGGTAGGTGTCGTTTTTTTTTTTCCGTAAGAGAAATCATCTTCAATTTGCAAGCCCTTGACTTGTGATTGTTTTCTTCTTTCTTTGTCTTGTCCTGATTTTCCGGATTTTCCCCTCAATAGAAAACAGTCATGGTTGAACAACCAGTACATGACAGAGAAACAAATTATTTAGCCCAGTTTTAAGAAATGAACACAGTAGGGAGGGATAAATTAGGAGGCTGGGATTAACATATACACACTACTATATATAAAATAGATAATCAACAAGAACCTACTGTATATATAGCACAGGGAACTCTACTCAATACTCTGTTATAATCTATATGGGAAAAGAATCTGAAAAAGAATAGACATATGTATATGTATAACTGAATCACTTTGCTGTACACCTGAAACTAACACAACACTGTAAATCAACTACACTTCAATATAAAATTTTTTTTAAACTGTAAAAAAAAAAAAAGAAATGGACACAGTTAAGATTTCCAATTTAACAGAGAATATACTCTACTTAAAGAATTTAATAAAATATTGGAATTCTAGAAGTATGTGAAGTATATAACACTTTTCTGTTATAAATGTTTAGATCACATTTCTAGACTCACTGAATTGACCACAACATCAGATTACACCTAAAGAAATTCTCATATTTCCAAATTAATTTCAATATCCACTTAGAGAAACTATACTCTGGGGCTTTTCCATTCAGATGACAATCACATTATTGTAAAATAAGAATCAATACTGAGCTCAGGAAAGTATTTGGGGAATTAGAACCCAGAAATAGGGAAGTCTGTGTTAATTAAATTTTTCCCCAAAACTTCTGATAAGGGCAGTAGCTAGACAGTGAGAATTCAAAAGCTGGTTAAACTATTCACTGTTCTCTGTGCATCTATAATACATGCGTTTGCTTCTACCTCATGGTATTATAACTCCTGCTAAGTGTCCTCTTCACCGCATGAGCCAGGCCAGAGTGTGGGCAGTGGTGGCAGAGTTCCACCAGACTGTTCATCTGGTGGCTGAACCTGAAGCAGAGAAAAATCTAAATGCATCTGAAAGATTTTCCCCTAGAAAGAAAACAAGTTCTCCAATTCGGTCTGAGAAGGAGTTATTTCAAAACCATGGTTCTCGAGATGTGGTCCTTGGACCAGCAGCGCCAGCATCACCTGGGAACTTAGCAGAAATGCAGAACCTCTGACCCCATGCACCAAACCTACAGAGCGAGCATCTCAGGGGGTAGGGCTAGAAGCCTATGTTTCAACAAGCCCTCCAGGGGATTCCGAGGGTTGAGAAGCACTCTTTTAAACGAATATAACTAGGTGACACTTCATGTATTTCTGCTAGAATTTTATATCTATAAATTGAGAGGGCTTGAGTAAATCACCTAAATTATGTCTTCTTCTGAGATCCAAGAATCTAAGTCAGAGCCAAAAGTAAGGAATAAAACTTTGGGTTTTAGGAAATTACTCCTGAAATCAGAAATAATCGATGATTATATATTTTATATATATATATGATTTTATATATTTTACATAAAGAATATATAATCATATATATATTTTATATATACAATATATAATCATATATATTTTATATATTTTATATATTTTTATATATAAAATATATAATCATATATATATGATTATATTTTTTATTTTAAAAAAATTCTTTTTTAAAAAAATAAATTTATTTATTTATTTTATTTTTGGGTCTTCGTGGCTGCACGCAGGCTTTCTTTAGTTGCGGTGAGTGGGGGCTACTCTTTGTTGCGGTGCGCGGGCTTCTCGTTGCGGTGGCTTCTCTTGTTGCGGAGCACGGGCTCTAGGTGCACGGGCTTCAGTAGTTGTGGCATGCGGGCTCAGTAGTTGTGGCTCGCAGGCTCTAGAGCGCAGGCTCAGTAGCTGTGGCGCACAGGCTTAGTTGCTCCACGGCATGTGGGATCTTCCCAGACCAGGGCTCGAACCCGTGACCCCTGCATTGGCAGGCGGATTCTTAACCACTGCACCACCAGGGAAGCCCTCTTTTTTTAAAATTGGGGCATGGTTGCTTTACAATGTCATACAGCGTAAGTCAGAAAGAGAAAAACAAACATTGTATATTAACGCATATATGTGGAATCTAGAAAAATGGTACAGATGAACCTATCTGCAGGGCAGGAATAGAGACACAGACGTAGAGAACGGATGTGTGGACACGGCGGGGGGAAGGGGAGGGTGGTATGCATTGGGAGATTGGGACTGACCTATATACACTACCATGTGTAAAACAGAGAGCTAGTGGGAACCTGCTGTATAGCCCAAGGAGCTCAGCTCGGTGCTCTGTGGTGACTGAGATGGGTGGGATGGAGCGGGGAGGGTGGGAGGGAGACCCAAGAGGAAAGGGATATACATATGCATATAGCTGATTCACTTCGTTGTACAGCAGAAACTAACACAACATTGTAAAGCAATGATGACAAAACATTCTTTATGAACATCTAGTCTCTTTAGGACAAAATCTGCTGCTTTAGCCACCGAGTTTGGAGAAGATTTTCATACAGCAACAGAAACTGGACACCTTCCTCGTACACCTTTAGACATTTAGACCTGGACACCTTTAAGACATTTGAGTTTACAACCCTACTTTAGTGTGAGTTGCCCTTGAGCTGGATTTAGTCATTTTGTTAATTATTTCGAACTCTATGCTCTTTCTGATCTCTACGTGCTTTATTTATTTATTTTTGTTTTGGGAACTAGACTTCTGCATATTAGAAACACCCTTGAAATGAAGAAGTTATAGTAAAAGCTATCAAGACAAATATAAAGAAAAAGCAACTCTCAAGTCCAATCCCCTCGCTTTACCAACGTTAAGACCAGGATAGCGTACTTGCCCCTGGTCACACAGGTGGGAGGTAAGAAATCCAGCATGAGACTATGGAGTTGCTGACTTCCAATCCTGCCTCTTCTGTAAAAGGATTCCAGAGGTGGCCTGGTTGATCAAGGCTTTTCCCAGCGGTCACTGTTAGACAGCCAGTAAAATACAGAACTGCTAAAGCATAGTATATGTAATGCTGATTCAATTCAAAAGTTACCTGTAAACCTCAGTTGTCCCCCCCATTAAATTGTAAACACTCCAGACAGGGCAGGGAGCTGAATCCATTCTGCACTAGTGCCACATTCTGACATTTTCTAAAAATTTTTTTCTTTTTTTTCTTTTTTCTTTTTGGTTACACCATGCAGCTTGCAGGATCTTAGTTCCCTGACCAGGGATTGAACCCACACCCCCTGCCATGGAAGCGCGGAGTCCTAACCACTGGACCACCAGGGAATTCCCCCCCCCCCAATTTTTTTCTTATCAACTTATCACTTCTTTACACAAAAGTTGAATACTACTAGGGAAAAAATCTTGTTAAGTTTACGTCTTTGATAAACAGAGCATACAGCTCTAGCTGCACGGCATTCCAAACAAAACTGAGCTTCTTCCATAAAGAGTCCTTGCCCTGTACTATTTCTAAAGTATTTAAAGATCTTCTGCACTTGGTACCCTTGAGATTATCTTTGATGTCATGTTTATTTGTCCTCATTTATGAGATAATTATCACTTAAAATATCACTGCAATTAAAATGTGAAAATTAGAAGACGCCTGACAAAATGCTAAGTTTGACTACTATGGTATCTTCTTTTGCCTTAAGATTATGGATAGCAGAATTTTCCACAACATTACATCAAGAGGAAGCACAGTTTATGGTTTGTAGCCCCAAGAGACAGGGTGAGAAAAGTTCCAAGAAACTATTTTAGTTTTACTGCTCTGCCCAGTTAGTGTTTTCCCACGGGAGCCCCTGTGTTATTTACATGCATAGCCCTTGCCTTTCCGTGACAGCGCTGTCTGCTGAAAATCTATTAACATCAATTATGTGTAACTCTATCCCCCATCCCCGAAAGCTACCCATCCCTTCCCCTGCCCCTCCTGGCCTGTAAACACGTGGAAAGCAGGGGCCATGACTTATTCCTTTTTTCTCATCCACAGCTCTCAGCAGAGAATCAAAATCAAAAACATTTGTAAAACTGAATTTTCTGAATCTTGAACAATTAGAGAAAAATATATATCCTCCAAAGGGAAATAGTAATAAAGTAGAATTTCAGAAGCACGACTCTAAATTCTATGATGGATTGGGAAGAAATATTACACGTGATCTGTTCTCTCAAGGCACGGTGGTAAGAAAGTGCAAAAAAAAGAGAGAAACACAGGAAGATATAGGGAGATATATGTATTTACTTTTTTTTATGGGAATATAGTTGCTTTACAACGTTGTGTCAGTTTCTGCTGCACAGCAAAGTGAATCAGTTATACGTATACATATATCCCCTCTTTTTTGGATTTCCTTCCCATTTAGGTCACCACAGAGGACTGAGTAGAGTTCCCTGTGCTATACAGTAAGTTCTCATTAGTTATCTATTTTATACATAGTAGTGTATATATGTCAATCCCAATGTCCCAATTCATCCCACCCCTCTCCTTTCCCCCTTGGTATCCACATGTTTGTTCTCTACATCTGTGTCTCATTTCTGCTTTGCAAATAAGATCATCTATACCATTTTCTAGATTCTACATATATGCATTAATGTATGGTATTTGTTTTTCTCCTTCTGACTTACTTCACTCTGTATGACAGTCTCTAGGTCCATTCACGTCTCTGCAAATGACACAATTTCATTCCTTTTTATGGCTGAGTAATATTTACTCATTGACTAGAAGACTTTCCAGAGCTCAGAAGGAAGAGAAAACAGTGAAGACCATAAAAGTAAGAAAAGGCTTTTAAAGAGATGTAGAATTTATATGTGGTGAAAGAAAACAAAAAGAATATTCTAAAAACACAAAAGACATAGAAATGGAAATGAACCATAGCCCATTCCTGGCACAAGAATAGTGCAATTTACAAATCAAAACTACAATGAGATACCATCTCACACCGGTCAGAATGGCCATCATCAAAAAATCTAGAAACAATAAATGCTGGAGAGGGTGTGGAGAAAAGGGAACCCTCTTGCACTGTTGGTGGGAATGTAAATTGATACAGCCACTATGGAGAACAGTATGGAGGTTCCTTAAAAAACTAAAAATAGAACTACCATACGACCCAGCAATCCCACTACTGGGCATATACCCTGAGAAAACCATAATTCAAAAAGAGTCATGTACCACAGTGTTCACTGCAGCTCTATTTACAATAGCCAGGACTTGGAAGCAACCTAAGTGTCCATCATCGGATGAATGGATAAAGAAGATGTGGCACGTATATACAATGGAATATTACTCAGCCATAAAAAGAAATGAAATGGAGTTATTTGTAGTGAGGTGGATGGAGTTAGAGTCTGTCATACAGAGTGAAGTAAGTCAGAAAGAGAAAAACAAATACAGTATGCTAACACATATATATGGAATCTAAGGAAAAAAAAAAAGTCATGAAGAACCTAGTGGCAAGACGGGAATAAAGACACAGACCTACTAGAGAATGGACTTGAGGATATGGGGAGGGGGAAGGGTAAGATGTGACAAAGAGAGAGAGTGGTATGGACATATATACACTACCAAATGTAAAACAGATAGCTGGTGGGAAGCAGCCGCATAGCACAGGGAGATCAGCTCAGTGCTTTGTGACCACCTAGAGGGATGGGATAGGGAGGGTGGGAGGCAGAAAGACGCAAGAGGGAAGAGATATGGGGATATATGTATATGTATAGCTGATTCACTTTGTTATAAAGCAGAAACTAACACACCATTGTAAAGCAATTATACTGCAATAAAGATGTTAAAAAAAAAAAAAAAGAACAGTGCAATTTAGTTAGAAAGGAGGGCACATGGGGCGAAGAATACTGGCCAGGTACATAAAATCGTGAGGAGATGCACCACCCCAAGGCCAAGCACAGAACCTGGAATGGCAGAGGTTTACGAAAATGTGTCATAAAAGAGAGGATATAAAACCATGGTCTCGGTTTTTCCCAAAGCACAGTTCTTAAAAATCCAACACGCTTTCCATATTTGCATTCAACTCAGTATTTTGTTTAGGAATGTGGGCTGGAAAACAGGGGGCAGAAATCAAGTCTTCCTGTGACATAATAATGTCTTCATTATCTTTCCTGCAAAAGCAAAACAGATGGAAAAGCGTTTTTAGGCAGGGAGTGTCTTAATTAGCTGCTTGGGGGACCAGAGGTTTCTGTGTGACTCATGTGAGTCACTTAAGATCAATCCACCCAGAAGACATCCTGAATCCCCCAAGATGCCATCTGGAACTGTGACAGGGGAGTGTTTGCCACGGCCTTTGCCAGGAGCCAGGTCTCTTCCCAGAAGATTAAACTTCTGCTGTTTCATCCCGGTCTACGAGTTCTTTGTCGACCACTAGAAGAAACCAGCCCAAAGGTGGGAGAGAACCTCAGAAACAACCTCAGCAGCCCCTCTCACTTTACGGAGCTTGGCAATGGTCTGACTCCCGTCCAGAGATCTTTACTAAACCTGAATGCTTCTTCCTTTTGAGAAAAACACAGCTTATGCTGTTATTACGTGAAGCAGAGGACCTCAGACCGGGCACCTCCCTGATGACTGTATTCACCACCTTGGGGAAATAATTTTCCCTCTGTAGACAGAGGGTGTCATCAGCTCTGAATCGCCCATTTGCAGTAATACATTCTATAGGGCAATATTTCATTATGTTTAGAGAGGAAACACAAAATGCAATTATCATCTTTATGCAGAAAAAAAATTCCATTCTGTATACCCCCTAAAACAGGTAAACCATGATGGCTAGAGTTGGGAGCAGGGAGACAGACATGTACGTAGCTAGCTCTCAGTGAGGTAATGGTGTCCAGCACCACACTATCTGCTGAACTGACTATATTTTCTTATTTTCTACATTCTTGATGCTCTGGCATTTGGGGCTTTGATCTTGGAGAGGCTGCTCCTCCCAGGGCCAGCTGATTCCTAGAGATAGCAAATGACGCCCCTGCGAGCACACCTTCCAGATACAACCAATCAGCACGGAGCCCTCTCCCCAGACCACCTCCTTTACCAAACTCTCACACACCAACCAATATTACCCCTGCCCCGCATCACCCCAGGACCAGGTACCTGACCACTGCGGACCATCCCTGTAGTTCAGAGACTGCCAAAATTATTCCAACTACCCAATCCTAAGCTTACGCAGCATACCTAACCTGACTCATCAATTCCTTCCTGTAAAAACCTCAATAAAGGCTCTTAGCCGCATTCTCTCTCTGTCCCTGCTGCCCCCTGACTGACCCAGTGCTTCCCCACATAGCACTGCCATGCCTCTCATCCCTCGGGATCTCTGAGTATAAACTTCCTCCTTCGTGACGATCATTTCTGTGTCTGTGTGTCTCACCACATCTGCTCAAAACATATCCCAGCTACAAATTTTAGAATATCTGCTAGGAAGGGGATGCCAAGACACGACCCCTGCCATCGGGAGGTTAAAGGATGGCAGTGAATTATTTTAGGAAAACAGGCCAGTAGCTGTTAAGCACCATGGAGACTCAGAAAAAAAGATACTCCTGCTTTTCAAAACATACACATTTTTGGTGTCTGTGATACCAGAGAGCTTCATTAAAAGGGTATCTACTTAATTCAGAATAAAATCAAGGAAATCCCCAGGGGTCCATGAGCTGGCAGTGATAGGAGGGTACCAGCTGTGGTCACCACGTCCTCTTCATTAATTAGAGTAGAGAACATTCAGATTAGTGTGCTACGGCTAGAACACGAAATACAAGGAGACTCAGGTAAACGAGGGCTACAGAGGCAGGCAGGAGCCAGATCACAAGGGGCCATAGATGTCCTCAGAGTTAATCCTACAGGTGATACAAAGTCACTGAAGACATCTGCAAAAGAGAGTGATGCACCAGACCTATGCTGGAAAGATCATTCTGGTACTGTTTGGATGGGTAAATAAAGTCCACATGACAAAATTATAATACGTGTATCAATAAAAGTGAGGCTTTTAACATTCCTAGATTTCTAAGAAAATTTGAGAGATTGTATAAAACAGTCTAAGGCAAAGGGCCAAGGAAATCTTTGTAACCAAGAATGAAACCTTGAAGGGTATAAAGAACAGATAAACTTATTTATTACTCAGGAACTTAAAGCTTTTCTATGGCAACTATACTATATACAAAGTTAATAGACAAATAACAGATTTAGGGGAGAACTCTTCCAATTCAGAAGACAGAGTATGCATAGCACACAAAGATCTCCTACATACTGACAATTAGGGGATAAAAAAACACAATAGAAAAACGGGTGCAGAAAAAATTTCACAGAAGAACAACCCTGAATGGCCAATAAATATATGGGGAAAATTCCAAACTCAGGGAAATGCACATTAAAGGAACAATGAGGTATCACTTTAAATCTAAGAGACTGACAAATCAAAAGGAGTAATTATAGCACTGCTGGCAGAAATGTACATATTCATCACTGCTGATAGAAATGAAATTAAGACAGAAGGTACTAGGTGTATTCAAAAAGTAGTCTGACTACATCTATCAAAATTAAAAGTGTATGTGCACTCTGACTCAGCAATCCTCTTACTGAAAATCTCAGCCATAGAATTAAAAGCATCCACATATTAGAAAAAAAATTTTTTGCAGCAGCATTTACAGGGGCAAAAAAATTGGAAAAATATTGAAAGCTCATCAATAGTAGAACGCTTGATAAACCATCGTGTGCCAACAACCTGTAATATTTTTCACCATCTAAAAGAACGGATAGAGGTAGGCCAGGTGAGGCACTGCTGAGTGAAAATAGTAAGAAACAGAAAAATACAATCAGGTGAGAAGGCAGTTGGGTGTATGAGTGACAAGCACAGACTCAGAAGCTAGACTGCTGGGACTCAAAATCCTGGTTCAACCACCTCTTTTGGAAAGTGTAATCTTGGACAAGTGACTCAATGTCTCTGAACCTCCATTTTCTCATCTGTAAAACGTCTCTGTATTTGGTTGAGCTATGACACATGAGGCGCTCAGGACAATGCCTGGCACATGGTCAGCATGCAGGGAACAGTAGCTGTGGTTACATGGTCCCACTGTCTGAAAGCAAATACGAGAACTCTCCTACATGCCCATGTACACGAGGGTCCCCCACCTGCCTCTGCCATGTTGTTTTTCTCATGGCATCTTCTCTATTCCTAACACACTTAACCATTTATTTACTGACTGTGTCTATCTCTGCCCCGCTTTAGAATCCAAGCTCTATGAAAGACTGGGTCTTTTGCCTGTTTCGTTCATTGCTGTATTCCCAGTGCCTTGAACATTTCTGGGCAGATAGTAAGGATTCAAAAAAATAACTTGTTGGGAATTCCCTGGCAGTCCAGTGGTTAGGACTCAGCGCTTTCACTGCAAGCAGCACGGGTTCAATCCCTGGTCAGGGAACTAAGATCCCACAAGCCGCGTGGCTTGGCCAAAAACAAAACAAAACAAAAAAAGCCTTGTTGAATGAATGAATATGTGTATCTATGTCTTGCTGGGAGACTACTGTCCATGAGTCTGGTATTTCTGCACATCTTCCGAGCAGAGGCACTGGCTACCTCTGTTTTGTACTACATTTTCCAGGATATTCGTATAATCAGCAGCTTGGGAAGAGAGAGGTGGGGCTTCCCTTCAGGGCAAAGGGCGGGTTGGCTTAAAGTCCAGAGTAAAAAAGAGAATGTCTCCCTCCAGGGCAAAGATCAGGCAGGCTTAGCGCACATTACAAAAGAGTCAGGTTCCCTAAGCTTAGCGTTTCTCTCTTTTTTTTTTTTAACTAATATTTATTGGAGTATGGTTGATTCACAATGCTGTGCTCGTTTCTGCTGTACAGCAAAGTGAATCAGTTATACCTATACACATATCCACTCTTTTTTAGATTCTTTTCCCATATAGGTCATGATAGAGGACTGAGTAGAGTTCCCTGTGCTCTACAGTACCTCTCTTGTGATAAAACCAGCCACGTGTGTAGGTGTCGCCTGGCCCTCTCTGTATCACTACATGAGAACGGAGCTGGAGGAAAGGCACCAATCCTGCCACTCTGACTTCTGCTCTTACTGTGAGTAATAAATCATCCTTCATCTCTGACCCAGGAGTCTCTTGTTTGGTGCCAGCAACCATGAAACAGCAACAGACTAGCTTATTGGCTTGTAAGTAGGGTAAAAATCTAGACTCTTCACAATTCTTGACCCGTTTATGTTCACATATGTCTGTGCATGATGATGTGAACATGGACAAAAACATGAGACGATGAGGTCAGCAAACCTGGGGTATGGGGAGTCGGATTGGGAGAATAGGAGAAGGGAGGGGAGGAAGAGGCCATGCAGAAAACGATGAGAACACAAAGTTCTGGTCCAAGTAAAGATGGTAATGATTGCAACACTGGTCATGGTCAATCCAGCCTTGACTCAACTACCAGCCAGGAGTGGGGAGGCCTTAGGTAAATGGCTCATTCCTGAGGATGTACAGAGGAATCCATAGCCTCAGAGCCTGAAGGCGTGTCCCCACATTTTGATATGTCACGGCACACACAGTGGGAAGGAAGGACTGAGATCATTTCAGATAAATGCTTAGAATCCTGAACATCTATCTGCCCAAGTTCCATCTGGAAACCTCCAGCATGCACTGAGAGCCTGGACCAACTTCCATTACACAAAGCTTTAATCTACAAATGTGAATTCTTTGCTTGCTTTAGCTGTTTACTTCACAACACAGCCTTTATTTCTTGTGTAAGAACATCATAAAAAGTAAAGATTCACTTAGGTGTTGGGCTTTTTTCTAAGAAGGTCTTTGAAAACTTCACACTTCGTCCTTATAGTTCTACTGGAATAATCAGGTCTCTTTTCAGAAAAAAAATCCACTTAAAGAAAGCCTTATAAAAGCCTATAAAAGAAAGCCTTACAGAAGCTACACTGTTTCATGTTCGATTTCTTCTACATGCAATTTATAAGCTTTGGAGAAGCTGCGAACACAGTTATTGCCTGGTTCAAAATACACAGAACAGCGAGGGGAACAGATTTTTAAGAGAATATACGTGAATATACGTACCAGCCTTTGCAACAGCCTGACTTGCCTTGGGACCCTGAGTGCAACCTAGAAGAAGAAAAGAGACATAAAATATGATCGTGAGGTCATTCTCAGGTGAGTTACATGAGGGGGGTTAAAACCAATTCGAATTCACGCAAAGGGTTATCCATCCTGAAAAGCAGTTTTGACCTGTAACCAGGGAGCATCTAGGCCAGGATTAGAATTCATCCCTCTCAGACCTGGCTGACTGCTGAACCCACGATGTCACACACCCTCCTCACCTGAGGGTTCTTACATCTGTTAGGGGAAGACAGATGAAATGGCCAGGACAGAGTTCATTAGAAAATATCTGTTTTCGGTTTCCATTCACTTTTGGCTGGAAAATCGGCTCTTTGCTGTTGTGTCTGTTACGAGTAAACCTGTCAGCTCAACGCTGATGGGCTCATTCACTCCGCTCAAAACTCCAGGAAACTCTGGAAGCAAAACTGAACTTACCTTGAACTTTCTTACTGTGTTTTTTGTGGATGATTTGTTATACCTTGCCACATGCAGAGGAGGGGCATGGGACGGTAATAACATCCTTATTTTTAAAAATCATATAATAATTAACCAGCCCCTCTGGACTAATTTAAAAGTCCTAGCTGGTTGCTGATTATTTCTCATGACACATCACTGTTTAAAGAACAGAAGGGTTAACTACCGCTGCTGTGAGTGATGAATCGGCCTTTCTGGAGGGCAGTTTGACAATGTCGATCACAGACTTGGAAAATATGCTTAGACTGTATGCATGCCTTTTTCAACAGCTTTATGAAGTATAATTTACAAACAATAAAATTCATTCATTTAAAACAATTCAATGTGTTGTAGTGTATGCACAGAGTTGTGCAATCACCACGACTATCAACTTAGAACATTTTTATTATCCTAACAGAAAGGTTGCACCCCTTACCCACCAGCTCCCAACCCCAGCCTTTGCCCTGGCCCCAGGCAACCACTAATCTACTTTGTCTCTATGGATTTACTCATTGGGGGCATTTCATATACATGGAATCATACCATATGTGGTCATTTATTACTGGCTTTTTTCACTTAGCATAATCTTGTAGCATTTATCAGCACTTTGTTCTTTTTTACGTCTGAATAATATTCCATTGTGTGGATACACCACATTTTGTTTATACATTGGCCAGTTGATGGATGTTTAGGTTATTTCTACTTTTTGGCTATTATTTATAATGTGGAACTTGCATGAACATTCAGATAGAGTTCTTTGTGTTGGACATATGTTTTTAGTTTCCTCAGGCAGATACCTACAAGTGGAATTCCTGGATCATATGATAAATATAACTTTTAAGAAATAGATAAACCAGTTTTCAAAGCAGCTGTAACATTTTACATTTCCACCAGTATGCACGTCTTCTAATTTAGAAATCGTAGTTTCAGAAAAGCATCATATGGGGGAAAAATCAATAGGAAAAAAATGAATGTACAAAAAAATTCTTTGCAACTTTTAAAACAATTGCTAATCATTGGAAATAGCCTAACATATCCTTTAAAAATGGTTTGGTTAAATATATTATGATACATTGATTAATTAGAATACAGCTATTGAAAATAATAGTATGGGCCTATATTTACTGACATCAATGTTAATTTTACTGGACTTCTGTGCTGTTCACCAAATATTTCTCCAACTCTCTGCCAGAAGGATTGCATTTCCTGGCCCCCTTGTGGGAAGACAGAGCCACGGGACTGGCTCTGGCCAGTAAGTTATGAATGTTAAGTGGCGTCTGTCACTTCTGCGCCAAGGATTTGATCGCAGGTGTGAGGTCCTCCAGAACTGCCTTTTCTCACCGGCATAGTAATTAGCAACGTTTGATATGGTCACTGCTCCATCAAGCCCAAGGTCACACTTGCTGCACCGACAATCCAAGATGGACAAGTTATACAAGCAAGAAATAAACGTTTGTCATTTAAGTCACTGAGATTTGGGGGTTGTTACCCCAGCGAGGACAGTCTGGCCTGTCCTCACTTATACATTCAGACATATTTTAAGTGATTAAATCAGGTAGCAAAACGCTATATTTAACATGATCTCATTTTTATAATTGTCTACATGTGTAGAATGTGCCCAAAATGCTAATGGCTGTTACTTTTGAGTGATTAAATTCTTTTTCTTTAAACTTTTTTGTACTATCTCAGTTTTGGACAAATTACTGTGTATCATTTCCAAATAGGAAAAAAACAATAAAGATATTTCCATTTTGTTAACTAAAAGTATAACAGAAACTGGTTTAATCACTATCCTCTCCCTGATCCCTCCTGAAAATAGATAATGCTACTGTAAATTACCATTATAAGCCATTATAGAGTCTCCTATTCTACAGAACATGGAATAGAAAGAATCAGTACAGGATTTAGGTTTACATCGGCCCTAGCTCCTTATGAGAACCAAACAATGACTAGGAGGACACTGGTTTCTATTTCTAAAATGACATGGGATGATTGGGACCGTCCAAGGAAAGCCAGAAGAATCGTCCTGGGCAAGGTCTCCGTCGGGTCTGCAGGCTCAGCTCAGGCCGCTCCCTTCCTAAAAATGTGGAATAGGCTGGGGACCACTTAAGATAGCCATGGTCAGAAGGGAAGCTCAGCCCTGCTCAGGTATTATGTTCTCTGGTTGATCTAAAGTATTTCTTTGAAGTCTCCTCCTTTGTAAAATAGGTTTTCCAAGAAAATAAACAAGCATTAAGGAGAACAAGAGAGGTTGGTTTTTCATTTTTGAGATGACTATCTGACCTCTCAGGGGATCACGATGGCTACACTTCAGTCCAAATTTAGACTCAGACTGAACCAGAATCAAAACTTCCTGGTGCCAGCTAGGATTAGAAGTGGAAATGACAGCAATGTCATCTTCATTGTTTTTAGTTAGGAATTCCTGATCCCTTTTATTGTTGGAGAGTTTTCCCATGGCCTGGTAAGAACCTGGGAGTGTGGGTTAAGGACAGGTAAGTAACCGACTCCAGCTTAATGTCAAGGGCTGCCATGAAGAGTAATCTCAGAGCATGGACCCCCAAATAACAGACTTAAGAGATGGCTCAAATAGGATGTTTTGCTCCTACTGAGCTGAGCTTACTTCTCCAGCATCAGAACAGATGTCCAGACCACAGTGTTTATTGAGAAATATGAGCCACGATTTTTGCCATCAAGGACGATACTACCTACTTGAAAGAAATACACTCAGGAAGACTTAGTAGCGAGGTTATTTTTACAAAAGAAATGGAAAAAAGAAGAGTTCACTATGTTCTCAGATGACCATGAGAGGCTTTACGATGGAGGGATGGCTAGAAGTAGTTGTGTAGGATGTTTGTTGGAGTGGAATGAAAGGGGAAGAGAAATTTAAAGAGCATCCAGTTCAATATAGGAACCATGCTGAGAAGAAGCTCATCATCTGCCTCTTTAACTCACATGGACCAAGCAGCATTCCCTACCAGGATGTGCAAGGGCGGCTGAAGACTGCCTTTGCTCAAAGAATGCAGCAATAACACCATCAGAGCTGGGGGATTGGAATCTCCTCTACTCCATCATCGGGTAGTCCAACCAGAGGTAAAAAACAGCAGGCACTGCTTAATGTTCGTAATTTGGGTAACAGAGATGGTATTCTCACCCCAGGATCAATCACAGTGTTGGATCAGGATTGGGAGGGAAGAGAAACACCGTGAAAGCATTCCAGAAAATCCACAGATGGGAAAGCACAGGAAAGGAGAAGAGGAGTGAACCCTAATTCCACCCAGGGTGAGGGATGTTGTGAATAGGCAGAACAAACACATTCCCGTTAGGGATGGATGCTTTAGTGACCCGGGTCCACTGAAAGAGGGACAGAAAGGCGGGGTTCATGCCCTCAGGCTGTACTTAGGCCAGCCTCAGCCACACACCGCCAAACGGCTGAAGACATGAGTTCCCAGCGGGCTCTGTGCCAGAAATGTATCTACCCGCTGGGCTCCATCTTCTGAGGGCATTCTGAAAACCTGAAACCAAGAGCCAGGAGCTCAGGAGTCCGCTGCCTCAGAGATCTGATACAGGACCTGACACCAAACCCAGGGCTACAGGCTGGAAAGCACGGGAGATGCCACGCATCACCTGGACCGAGGACACTTAGTCTGGGAGGATCCCATCTGGGTAATTCTCTGTCACCCGCACAAAAGTTCTCTTCCTTTGGAGAAATGTTGCTGCAGGTTGTCCTGCTATGAACCTCTTGCCATTTGGGGGGCCCATAACCTCAGCAATGGAAGAAGAAACTTCTTTTGGGGGCTGAAATTCCAAACAATTTTCCAGGCAGCTGGAAAAACAAAAACAAAACCCAAACCAACTAACCTTAGGCAAGTCACCTTGTTTCTTTTAACCTGTGAGAAACAAGGGAAATGGATCTGGCTTGTGGGAAGATAATCAGGAGGTTGGGACCACCCCCCAACCCCACAAAGAAAGCTCAGGTCTCCATCCTATGGCCCCATTTTCCTAAACGGACCCTCTGCCCCTTAGATACAGAAAGCTTACAGGACCTCCAGCTGGACCTCTGACAGCACGGGGGGCACGGCTGCTTTATGTTAGCGCAACCAGGACCTTGGGAGAGCATTCGTTAGGAACACGAAGTCACATACGACTCATCGCCCAGCTCGCAGGACTCCCCCATCCTTCTCCCCACCTCCCCCCAAAGAAACCAGATATAGCTGGTTCTGGTTCAGGAGTGAGTAAATCTCTGGAATCTCTCCCGTAATACCCCTCTTCCCCATCCAGCCTTAGGACTCCATTGCAACGATCACACCCGTGCACATAAAGGAGACATTATCGAGTGGTCTGGAGCTCAGAGAATCTTTCCTTGACTTTACTTTTCAAAGCGTTAAAAAAAACCCAAAACTGGTCTTGATTTTCTTTGTTTTCCCAAATGCAAAGGTTCTGAGTGAGAGACTATAAAACTTAAAACTGCAGAAATGCTCGATTCAGGGAATTAGAAATGTATCCCCACGGTGAGTGTGGTACCAGAAGCCTACGCTGAACACAATCTATGTGCCAGGAGCTACAAATTAAAATCATATTTAAACAAATTACATTACATTGTAAACATGAAAGTGGCGGTCTTTGGAGGAGTCACTGAGAGCCCGGCTTGGCATGCAGCACTCCTGGGTTCTAATCTAGGCTCTGAAATATCACTTGCATGCATCACTTCCCCTGGGTGGACTTCCATAGTTCTCCTGGAGCATAAGCTCGCTGAGGCCTTCCTTGCAGTGGCAGAGATTCAACCAGGCTGTACATAAACAACCAAAATAGCTAATAGGACCTGAGTGCTTACTATGTGTAAGTGCTGTGCTGAATCAACTCATTTTATCCTCACAACAAACAGGAGCAGAAGTGGGTTTGTTATTTTTTTATTTAATAGTTTATTATTGTTTAGAAGCTAATAAAAGGTAAGCGTCAGGATCCTTCACTTGCACGGTCCCTTAACAAACGGTGGTATTCGTAGTGTTTGTCAAAATGTGTCATTTGCTGTGATTTATTTATCATTCTAAATAAATGTTTATTTTAGCACTTTTAGCATTTGGCATTTTTCTTTAAGAGGGCTTTGCCCATTAGGTAAACTTGACTCCTCTCTCAAAACTTAGATCCACCCCCGTCTATGAGGTAGGAACCATTAACAACGCCATCTTGCAGGCGAGGAAACGGAGACCCAGAGAGGTTAAGTTACTTGCCCAAGTACACACAGCCAGTAAGTGATGGGATCCAGATTTGAACCCAGGCAGTCTGGTTCCACTTGGGGTGCTCTTAACCATACACTTTATTGTTTCTTATTATTTTTACATAGAGCTCCTAGCAAACTCTCCCTGACACTCAACACTTGGTGCCTACTATTATCCTGTAAATTAAAAACTGCTTTTGTATAATGGGAACGTAGCTCCATCCTTAGTTAAAGAAACCATATCAGTTTGAGGGACTTCCCTGGTGGTCCAGCAGTTAAGAATCTGCCTTCCAATGCACGGGACGCGGGTTCGATCCCTGGTCGGGGAAACAAGATCCCACATGCCGCTGGGCAACTAAGCCCACGAGCCCTCATGACACAACTAGAGAGAAGCCCGCGAGCCACAATGAAGACCCGACACAGCCAAAAATAAATAACTAAATAAATATTTTTTTTTAAAAAAAGAAACCATATCAATTTGAAAGCAGGCTGATTTTATACAAGAGCCTTGCTTTTTAATATTGATTTCCTGAAAGGTTCTTTCAAAGCTGAATTAGTCTAAGTGTGGTCCATGCATCACCTGCATCAGGATCATCTGGGTCCCACCCAAACCTAGTGGATGGAAATTAATGGGGGTGGGGCATAGGAATCTGAATGTTTAAAGAGCCCCCGAGTGTCTTTCTGCAAGATGAAGTTTGAAAACCACTGCTGATAGTGGGTTTATTACACTACGGGTAACACTGTTTACAGATGAGGTGTAGAGGGAGGAAGGGACTTGAATCTAGGATATTATTAGTAATATTTTCAATTAAAGGTATATAACAAGCTAATAGGCAAGTTGCAGCACAAGAATTGCCACACAAGCTAATAGGCAAGTTCAGGTACATTAAAACTTACATATTCATTGACATTTAAACATTGTTCACCAAATACCATATGATATCACTTATATGTGGAATTTAAAACTGGACATAAATGAACCTATCTATGAAACAGAAGAGAATCAGGGACATACAGAATAGACTGGTGGTCGCCAAGGGGGAGGGATGGTGGGAGAGGTTTGGATTGGGAGTTAGGGATTAGCAGATGCCAACTATTATATACAGAAAGGATAAACAACAAGGTCCTACTGTATAGCACAGGGAAGTATATTCAATATCCTGTGATAAACCATAATGGAAAAGAATATGAAAAAGAATGTAAATATATATATGTATAACTGAATCACTTTGCTATACAGCAGAAATTAACACATTGTAATTCAACTATACTTCAATAAAAAATAAATTTTAAAAATTGTTCACATATAATTTTGAAGACCATAATTATTGAGACCAGAGCACTAACTGCATTGCCAGGCACCATTCTAAGTTCTAAGTATATTAACTATTTTAATCTTCAAAATCCTTTTAATTAAGTAATCTCATCATCCCCATTCTCAAGATGGGTAAATAGGGGCTCATAGATGTTAATTAACTCCCCAGTAAGTGCAGAGCCAGGATTCAAACCCAGGAAGTCTGGTTCTGGAGCCTGTGCTCTCAAATCCTACATCTTATACACACACACAAATTTTTTTAATACAGTAGGGATAAAAAGGTAAAATCGCAAATTTTCACAGAACTTTATATTTGGAGTCTTTTCTGATTTAGTCATTTTCCAGATGAATAAATAGTGTCGTGAGTTGACGACTGCATGAAGTCACTAAAATGGGCTAAACCTGTGTTCTTCTATTCAGGGAAGTTCAGTGTTAAGCCTACTTGGACTTGCAGATGTCAGAGCTTTAGTCCCTCCTCCTAGTTCACAAACAGAATCTTTGTTTCAGTGCTTCCCACATTCTTCTCCCTCCGCCCCCTAAAAAAAGTTTTAGGATCTTTACCCTAAATTCCTACCCTCAGCATTTCAGCTGCCCAAGCCTAACAGCAGCCACCAACACTAAGTGCTGACTCCGTTCCCAGCACCTTAGGTGTATTAACTATCCAATCCTCATCACCCTATTCTCTCCCACTTTTCACAGAATTGGAGATTGAAGCACCCAGGACCTTGCTCAGCGTCACAGAGCTGGTAAGTGCCAGAATCAGGAATCGAGCCCAGGCACCAAGTCTATGCCCTTAACCACTGACCAAAACAGCTACCATTTCTTGAGCACCCACCGTATACCAGGTCCTTTACATAAACTAACAGCTGGATCCTTACAAGTATGCTCAAGAGGAGGTGTGTTCCGTGCTGTGATGGACAGTAAAGGAAGGCTCAGAGAAGGTAAGCAGCTTGTCCAGGCCACACAGCTGTAAAGGGCAAAGGAGAGACTAGCCTTTCGCTCTGGATCCCAAGCCTGCATGTTTCTCCTCCGCCGCACAGCCTCCTGGAATTTTTATGGGTTATTTCTCCTGATAGTCCTACAAGAGAATGACCATTTCTTCCATTTCACAGATAAGCACATCCTTGAGGGAGCGTCAACATGAAAGTAACTACGGGATGTTTAGGTAGATTCTGTTTTCCAGATCTGCTCTTCAAACCAAGGTGCTGGGAAAGGGGACAGAAAGTATACTTGCTTATCTCTTCTTCCCATCCTGTGAAAGCATGCTATCAGCTAAACAACTTAAATACGTGTGTGTAAACAGCACCAGGAGCCTTTAATCAGGACAGAGACATTTCTCCCTATAAGGTCTGCGCTTTGAAAACTGTTCCAACCTGTTTTATACTCGTCAAAGAGCTTTCCTATCCATGGGGCATTGTACTGAGATTTCATATTTGCAGGTTTCATTCACCTGTGAGGTTAAGCCATTTTAAAAACCCTGGCAGATACACAGAGTATTAACCAGGGTAACTGAGACCCTTTGGTTCTTGATCCTCTGCCCATCATCTGGCCACCTTTAAACTGCTAAAGCATTGATAAGAACCTGATGGAAAGTCGTGTTCTCCCTGTTTTCAGATGGGAAAAGCAGAGGCTTCCAGGAGTTTGGAATTTTTCCTAGATGTGCTTTCTCTCTGGAACAACTAGGAACCGACAGCAACAACACACTACCCCACACACGAGCCTTAAAGAATCCTGTAGTTAACCTGGGGCTCTGGCTCAGAAATGAACAACAAAAAACTAGCAGAAACCCGCGCAGGTAACAGGAGCCAAGGAGATTTGGTTCTGCAGGATTTTGAAGTGGCAGACACAATTCTGCAAGAAACTTCGCCAGCCAGACGCTCTCCTCGAGGGACCAGTAGATGGGGAAGTTCCCGAGCAGAAGGCTGGGGACAGAGAGGAGGTGGAGGGACGATGTGACAGGAGATGGGGGTGAACCCTCCCTTCTTCGCGTCCAGGAGCCTGTCCGGCAGCCACGCGCCCGAAGGAGGCGGTGGGAAAGGGCGGCAGCCCGCGTCCCGGGCCCGCCCTGCGGCCCCCCGAACTCCACTTACTTGCTCCGAAGTGTCCCCCCAGCTCTGCGCCTCTTCCAGCGACCCCGCGCAGAACGGCAGGGCCAAGCACAGCCCGAGCAGCGGGAGCATGGTGGGGCCGCGGCGGTGGCACCGGGACGCGGCGGGACGTGGCGGGACGCGCGGGGTACAGCGCTGGGTACAGCGCTGGGCTCGCGGCTGCGAACGCGCGCGGTCCCGCCCCCGCGCCCTCTTGCCCCGCCCCCGCGCCCCACAGGCCCCGCCCCTTCACGCCCCGCCCGGGCCCCTCACCACCACAGACCCCGCCCCACCGCGCACCTCCCGCCCGCGCCCCGCGCACCCCTCCCCGGCCCCGCCCCCGCGCCCTTCGGTCCCGCCCACTCGCCCCTCCGGCCCTGAACTCCCGCGAGCCCCCCGCTTCCGGCCCAGCACTCCCGCGAGCCCCGCCCCCGTCCTGCCCCGCCCCGCCGCACGGGCGCCGGGTATTCCCCCCGCCGTCCAGAGCGCACAGCTCGCACCCCCTCCCTTGTCCCCTTCCCCACCACCCATAAGCCCCGCCCCTCCCTCGGCTTCTTTGCCTCCCTTCTCCATCCAGCCTGTGGCACCTGCCTCCACCTCCAGGCCCCCAACCCTCTCTTCCTCTCCTGCTTCTTCATGGACTGGCTTCATTCCTGTCGCAGGAGAACACGGTAAGGGCCAGCCTGACCCTCGGTACACAGCCCACCCCTTCACCTGCTGTATATACCCCCCCATATATACCACCCTCCCACTGCTAATATATACCACCCCCTCACCTACTGTATGTACCACCACCATTCCCCCACCTGCCAGCCTAAAGGCAACAAGAGACCTTCTGCCTTCTTCCGAGAGAACAGCGCATTCCCCTTGGCATCCAACTCTGACGCTCACAGGCCCAATGAAGGGTGCTAATTTGTAGTCTAATGCAGAATGGCATTAGCAATGTGGTCCCGTTTTATGTGGCTCTGGCATAAGGGAACAGAAAAGAGGAAGCTAGGATTGGCACCATGTCGTAGTATTTCTGATTTTTTGGTTGTTAATCATGAAAGTGAATGTCATTGTTATCACAGTTACAAACTATCGGTGATGTTTCTGTCCTGTCATAGATAGAATAATTATCTGGCAACCACTCACCCACTGACTGGCCTTTTAGAGTCTGGGCTCCATCTTTGTACCTGGTAGACACACAATGAGCTGGAGCTGTTTGTGTCCTCTTCCAAAAGACAGACACCTCAAAGACATTTTTTATGTCTCTGTAAAAATTGCATCTAAGTCAATACACTGAGTAATAGAAGTTGGCATCAATCTCAGTGGCCAAGAACAGGGAAATGGTTAACTCAAATGATGGAACGTCCATCCTGTGGAATATTATGCAGCTATTAAATAATAATAACGAGGTCTATGGAAACGGAAAATGTTTACAGCATAATCTAAAGGAAAAAGATCACATGACGTATCGAGAGTATGAGTGTAATTAGGTAAAAATACATATGCATGGACATCAGAAGCAGGGAAAAATGAAAACAGTCGGTGTGTTAGCTTATGGTGATATCTCTTTTTAAAATATTTTATTTACTCTTGTTGAAATGCTGATTGTTTAAACAAAGACATTAAGAGAGGGGGAAATGTTGCTATGGTAAAATAAATGAAAGGAAAATCATCGTCATTAGCAGTTGAACATTTAATAGCCTAACCACTGACTAATTTTTTTAAATGCCACCAACACGAAGTGACAGTAGCTGGTCCAGCGGGGTTTCTGCAACAAAAACACTGGTAAAGGAGAAGGAAGTCAAAGGATTTTTATTTTTAGTTCTTTACTAACTGTGAGTTACAGATGTATCCCAGGCGCACTTAGAAACTTTGCAGCGTACAAAGCCTGCCTACCCACCTCCTCATTTTAAAACTAAGGAGGAGAGCCCCAAATCTGGAATCAAGGTTTGCCTATTCCCCCCACCACCTCCTCACCGCCAAAGGGAAATACCTACTGGTGAAATGAAAGTTGAATTTGGACAAAGCCGGGTTATTTGAAAGGAAACAATAACAGCTACTGTTATTTCCATCAATCCTCCAACAGGACTGGGACCGGTCTTGGTCTTTCTACCATCCCTGTCCTACTGGACTCTATTTTTGACCTTATATCTGCTCTTTGTCCCAATTTGTCCCAGCTGGTTTCAGCAGAGGTCAAACAGTCAAGAGAAGAGTTTTATTTTCTTCATCTGGTAGGACTCTCCAATTCTACTCTAGGCTGTGGTGCTAGTGCGTTGGTACATTGTTTTGTGGCCCCTTTGACCAAATGGATCCCACCTTCCCTGAGGGCAAGCATCTTCCACAACTTGTAACACTGTGCTGAGGGTATAGTTAGCATTGAAGAAGCATTCCATGAATGGAATTAGGAGACTGGAGGCCTGGGGGTGCCCCCAACCCCTGCCGCCGAGCTGGCTGTGCTGGGGCAGAGGAGGCCTGGGCTGTATTCACTTTCTAGCTATGTGACTTGAGAGAGTTTCTAAACTTCCCAGTATTTGCAGACTGTAGTAGCCTAGGCTTCTGTGTGATGTCAGAGCGTCTGCATGACCAGATAGGGATGATCTTTTAAAACTAGATAGTGTGATACAAATAAAACCCAGTGAGACTTCTCTGGCGGTCCAGTGTTTAAGACTTTACCTTCCAATGCAGGGGGTGCAGGTTAGATCCCTGGTCGGGGAGCTAAGATCCCACATGCCTCGCTGCCAAAAAAACCCACAAAAAAACCCAAAATAACCCTGTGAAAGGTTTATAAAACTCTTGAAAAGCGTAGATAATTATTTATATTGACCTTATAAATATGGATGAAGAAAAATTAACTGTCCTCCCCCAAAAGGGGCTGAGGTATCCCCACGCATGTGTCCTTTGATGCCAGGAGTTGATGACTTTGCAGTTTGAGACCACAAAGCTTCTAGAACCTCAAAGCCAAAACCCTATCCTGACTTTTCCAAGGAGACACGTCAGGGGCTTACCAGGCCCACACTCCAGTTAGGCACAAATCTCCAGCCAGGACCCAGGTGCTCTTTGACAGAATCTGGGTCTAGGGCTCAGCAGCAAGGGCTTCGTAGTGCAAGAACGAAGAGGAGCTGCCGGTCAGAGAGGCCCCCGTGCCGGCTCTTGCCAGGAAATGGCTGCCCTGTGTAACTGAAGAATGGGCCAGGGATTCCAAAATTTTAGAATCAGACTCATTAGGGTTAGGGACTTTCCCCTGGTCCCCCACTTGAGACCACCAATTGATGGGCCCAGCTGGCATAGCCAGGGCAGAGACTGAAGAGAGAAGGCAGGCTGTCCATTTGGTTTCTTTTCTTCTCCCTTGAACTTACCCCCGATGGTCACCCCCTGGTCCCTCTATCCAGCTGCTCTGAGATTCAAGCCCTTCCTCCGGCCCCCACCCTCAGTCCCTCCCTCGCCTGTGCTCCTTTCTGAGTGTTTGCAAGGCCACTGTTCTATTCTGGGCCAGCTCTTTCTCACCTCCTTGGTCTCACCTTTTTATCTACTTACATGGCCTTGTGTTTCTCCTGGACCCCTGACAACTTTGCATAATCCTGACAGTTTCTTACAACTTGCCTTTTTTTTTTTTTTAATCAAAAAGACTGGGGAGGAAACGGATTCCTTTTGGCTTTGGCTCACGGTTTCTCAGGAGCCCTTGATATCTTGGGAGTCTAGTTATACCCACTGTTCACCTAGTTTACAGACAGTGAGTTTTACCCAGACAGAAGATTTGTGAAACTGGAGGCAGAGAATACAGTTTTCCAATTTCTTCTGATTGATGATTTGCTAAATTTATCAACTATTCACAAAGTGTAACACATCATATTTTATTTTAATTATCTGCTTACAGATTTGAGACCCTAATTAGACTTGATTTGCTCATGGGCAAGGATTGTCTCATGCTCATTTTTATATTCCCAGTCTGCCTGGAATAGAGTCGACATGCAGTGTGTTTGATGGATGGTTGAAAGAATGTGTTTCTGTCTTTATGATGCCCTGTGCTAGCTATGTTATAACAGGAGTTTTAGACACGGTCCACAACCTGGAAGAATTTACCATTTAGATATGAAGGTGGAACTAACAGATAGCATAATTTGAGCTCAGTGGTGAGATGCTAAGTGGAGAGGAGGGTGAGATTGTGATTGTGGTCTAGAATAATTAGAAAAGGCTTCGGGGAAGAAGTGGAAATTATTCTTTGCCTGAATCAGATTTGATTCCAGGTGGAGAAGACAGGGCATTAAGGAGACAGGGGAAGGAGAAGGTGCAAGAGTGGAAAAGGCTTTGACATCGGGGAAAAGAACACAGAATGCTGGGGGAAAGGCCCAAGTTTGGGGAGTTACCTGTAGAGTGTTCCTGAGCTAACAGGTGGGAAAGGAGATCGCAGTAGTCCCCAAGGGCAAACCTGCAGACCAGTGCAGGCTTGTGACAATGTTTTGTCCAGCCCCTTGCAAAAGGAGATAAGTAAATGGAGGCATTATGGTATATTTTTTTCATCAAGCTAATTTTTTTTAAAGAACTGTCCTTGACTTCAAGGTTTTTGTCACCCTTATTAGTGATAGTGTCTCACTGGGGGTCCTTGGGGTGGGAGGGTGAGAAGAATATGTCCCTGGGGGTGGTGCGGTGGAGGGGGTGGTGAACCAGAGCCTCAGGAAGGCGTTGGGGGGAAAACATGCCATTTGGGAAATCTCCCAGATGATTCTGAAATCCCGCCCACACCCTCCACAAATGGTACCGTATACCTAGGTGTTATAAAAATTATTACTGTTGCAGTGACCCATGCTTGCTGCCATTATTAATACTATAAAGAGAGTAGTTAAATATATATTTTTTTGCTTTTTTGAATAAACCTTTCATGCTAATGAAACTTTAAAAAATACATTTTTACTTGATAAACATGTGGTCTAACCTTCTCATGTAAGGAAAAAGTACAATTGCAAATCAAATAAACTTGACATTTCAGTACAGCCACGTGAAAGTGAGCAACCAGTTGTAAATCAAGTAAGTTGTTCTTAGTAAACCATTAAAGTTAAATTAAATGGCTCATTGCCACATGCTGTATTGATAGGTTATGTTGTTTAGGAATCTGACAGAGACATTTACACAGCCTCCAAAGCTCTCAGTGTAAATTAGGCTCAATAAACATTTCATGTGATGCATTATGCATTTGAAAGAGCACACATACTTTTTTAAAAATTTATTTTATTGAAGTATAGTTGATTTACAATGTGTTAATTTCTACTGTACAGCAAAGTGAGTCAGTTATACATATATATACATTCTTTTTCATATTCTTTTCCATTATGGTTTATCACAGGATATTGAATATAGTTCCCTGTGCTATACAGTAGGACCTCATTGTTTATCCATTCTGTATGTGACAGTTTGCATCTGCTAATCCCAAACTCCCAATCCACCCCTCCCCCACCCACCCCCTCCTTGGCAACGACAAGTCTTGAGAAGAACACACATGCCTTTTAAGGACACCCATGCTGTGGACTCCCCACCTAGGATTCATCTGGGCTAAGTGACTGTGACGCCAGTCTATAGTAACATATATGTAGAACTCTCTCTAGATTTACGTGGTAGGCCCACTAATGAAAAGCCAAAGAAACGTAACCCTCTGGCAGCAATCTCTACCAGATCTGGACATCCATCTACTCTTTGACCCATCAATCCCACTTTGGGGGATTTATCATACAAATAAACCTGCTCACATATAAAATGGTGTAGGTACAAGGTTATTCATCACAGCATTGTTTGTAATGCCCAGAAATTGGAAAGAATCCAAACGTTCATTAACAGGAGTCTGGTTAAATATAACATGATAGCATGAAGCTGGAAGAAAGGATGAGGCAGCTTTCTCCGTGTTGCTATAGAAAGATACCCAATATATTATAAAATTAAGAAAAAAGAGCAAGTGTAGTGTGTGCCGTCTTTAGTGTTAGAAAGGAAGAAGATAAGAAAGCATATTCATAATCCCTTGTATTTGCACAGAGAAATTCTAGGAAACATAAACATAGAAGAAGTGTGTTTGGGGAAGGCAGAATGGTGAGAGGGTGGGAACAGGTCAGAATCCAGGAGAAGAAGGGAGGAATTTTGTTTTTACACATAATATTTGATTTTTTTACTTTTGAACACTGTGAATATATTACCTGTTCGGACTTAATTAATCAATTAATTTAAAATTGTAGCTGCAACAAAACAACAATAATAATGGAAAAGCTGACTCCTGAGGGTTCTCTCACATCAGACTTGATCTCGCTTGGGCTTGTTGGGTTAATGCTAGCCTCAGTAGCACACATGGGAGGGACCTGTACGCCCCAAAACACAGACACACATACACACACACACACACACCATACTCAATGACTTCTGGTTTCCTATACACGCTCTTGTTCTGTCTTTCTTCCTTGCTTTGCATGGATTCATCTCTTTGCTGGAATGCATTCCACTGACTCATCAGGTTGGTGAGTGCGGTTTACGCCTCTAGTAGAGACCTCATCTCTTTGTTTACACGTCTTTCTTACTAAACCAAGACCCAGTGGAGGGCAGGCTCTGTGTTCTGTTCATCTTCGTATGCTTCGTCAGCCCCCAGCATGTCCTCCAAGCTTGAGAAATATTTCTTGACTCAGTAAGGAAGACTCAGAATGGCCTGCTCTGCATGGTGTGCCTTTCATTGGGAATTTCTACCGCACCAGCCTGCATGGCCATAAGACCTTAGACAAAGTGTTTACCTCTCTGGGGGTGAATATTTTCCAAGAAAAAGCAGAATATTGACTTTCAATGGCTGAAAATGTTTTTAGCCCACAATTATCTCTCTTTATTATTTATTCATCTTTGTGAGAGTTATAATTAAAAGAACAGGGGAAAGACAACTGAATTTGACCCTCAATATAACATTCTATCCGATGTTTAATCTTCTCTGAGAGGATTAGATCCTGATAGGCTTGAGTTCTCATGGTGAGAGAAGCGAGTTCTAATCTGTCACTTTCCCCACTCCTACCTCTATTTTTCTATGCTGGAGACCCTTGCCCCTTCAAGGATCCCCCCAAAAAATCTGCTCTCAGAAATTGCTATCATCTTTCTGCAAACATACAGACTAAGATCATCGCCTTCCCTTGAAAAATTTTAAGGATTATATGTAGTAATATATTTTTATTATTCCCGAGGTCATCAGAAGGCACAACTAGCATGAATTTGGCCTTATTTCCTGAAATGCACACACACACAAAAAATCAAAGCCAGTTCCTCACTCTTCGGTATTAGCTGTGGATGGCTGTCTTTACTTTTCTGCATCTGTGTTAAAGAGTAATTCAAAGCCAGGCAAATCATTCTGAAGAAATACTTGTTCGTTGAGCAATGGTTTATCTCTGTAGAAGTGCTCACTAAACACCGAACAAGCTCAGTGCAAAGTTAGGAATTAATCTTATCTTTTGGAAGGATGCCTAGGGCCCCGAGAGGTGTCCTGGTTTTCTGGGATTTAACCTGGGACCACAGAAGACTTGAAATAGCACAGAGACTTTGCTGATGCTACAACAGGGACGGAGGATCAGTTCAACCTGCCTCAGTGCCCAACGTGAATGCCCCACCAGGCTTTTTCTTTCTCTCTGAGGCACTGAAGATGGAGAAGCCAGCAAAACTTGGAGTTCATCCACAGCGTGAGTTTTCTCCCTGATGACCTGCTGGATCCTTTCCAGACAGATGTTGGGAGATGTCCAGAGAACTTCACTGAAAGCCACAGGTATGTCTTTGGAAGGGTTTTGACTAAAGCAAAACAGTGTTGGGTTTGTGGTTGATGCCAAGAGATAGATCGCACTCTCTGAAATCAAGACTTAACAACAGAGCTGTCATCGAGTTTTTCTTCCGGTGCTCACAGGCTTGCTGCCTGGCTGGTGAAGGAGAAATTCTCTTGTCTCTGGAACACATGCAGCAGGTTTGAATCTCACGGGTGCAGACTCGCTGAACCAAAATATGTAATCCTTTTTCCCCTGTATCTCAAGGTTTTCTCCATGCTGAGTTCCCATCCTCCTGTGTAGAATGAACTTTACACTTGCCTATTCATGATAAACCATCCATATGCATCTTTTAAAAATCAAATTACTGTTTTCTTAGTCAATTTAGTGTTCTTTGCCTTCCTTCCTCTCCGTTGGATGGGTCCTAAGTTCCATCAAGTCATTAGGGAATGGATTGGGGGTATAAGGAAGAGTCCACTGGTCCTCAGTCATCACCTGTGTTATAGACTGAATGTTTGTGTCCACCTAAAATTCGTATGTTGGAGCCCTAACCCCCAATGTGATGGTATTTGGAGGTGGGGCCTTTGGGAGGTGATTAGGGTGAGATGAGGTCATAAGGGTGGGGTCTCCTCCTTATAAGAAGAGGAGGAGACACCAGAGCTCTCTCTCTCTCCACTGTATGAGGACACAGTGAGAAGGTGGCCGTCTTGAAGCCAGAAAGAGAGCTCTCACCAGGAACCAAATTCGCCGGCACCTTGATCTTGGACTTCCAGCCTTCAGAACTTGAGAAATAAATGTCTGTTGTTTAAGCCCCCAGTCTGTGGAACTTTGTTACAGCAGCCTGAGCTGACTAACACACCCATTAATGTTGGCACGTGCATCATCCCATCTGGTTGCCAGGGTCTAGGGATGCAGGGAAGGGCTGAGCGATGGAGGGATTGGGTGTAACTATAAAGGAGTAACAATTCAAGGGACATCTTTGTGGTGATGAAACAGCCCTGTATTGACTGTGGTGGTCATTACACACGTCTACATGCGTGATATAATTGTAAAGAACTAATCCCCCTTCTCTCACACACACACACACACACACACACACGTGTATATAAAACTGGTGAAATCTAAGTCTGTGGATCAGACCAATGACAATTTCCCTGATTTTGATCTTGTACTGTAATTATGTGAGATGTTACCAACAGGGAAGTCGAGTTAAGGGTATGTGGGACTCCACTCCCAGGGTACCCGCCTTAGGATACTGGCATATAGAAAGTATTCAGTAAATGTGCCTTGCTCGACTGGCTGATTAGTTTACAGTAAGTAATTATCCATATCTTCTGTTTTCTAAGTGCAGCTCCTGAATAAGACTTAGAAGTGAATCTCTCTTGGGTATTTATGAGTTTTATGTGTTGTATGTCAGGATCAGTATTTTTTTTTTTTTTTAAGGACACCAATTGTACTTGAACATTTGTTACTTTTTTTAAAAAAATTATTTATTTATTTTTGGCTGTGTTGGGCCTTCGTTTCTGTGCAAGGGCTTTCTCTAGTTGCGGCGAGCGGGGGCCACTCTTCATCGCGGTGCACGGGCCTTTCACTGTCATGACCTCTCTTGTTGCGGGGCACAGGCTCCAGAAGCGCAGGCTCAGTAGTTGTGGCTCACGGGCCTAGTTGCTCTGTGGCATGTGGGATCTTCCCAGACCAGGGCTCGAACCCGTGTCCCCTGCATTGGCAGGCAGATTCTCAACCACTGCGCCACCAGGGAAGCCCAGGATCAATAATTTTAATACATGACGATGCCAGCGTTTTTGGAGGGAACACTGCATGGTTGACTGGTGATATTAAGCGTGTGCTTATGCAGTGCCACTACAGTAGAGCTCCTATGATTATTCTAGAATGACACGGGAGTTCGTTTCCACCCACTGCCTGGTCAATGCTTTACTGTTCTTGGTCTCTATTTTGCCCAAGGGCCTTTGGATCACCTCAAAATAGGTGAGCACCTTGCGCCATCTAGTGGAGACACATATGAAAACATTTCCGGTTATTTACTGGCTGAGATTTGCAGATCCACACCTTCCAAAAGCCACTTTGGTTAGACTTAGGAATCGCGGTAAAAACAGAAACTTCGAATAAAACTAAAATCTTTTCCCCAGTAAGCAGGAGCTCTAAAATCATTCTTCCAGACTCTGCCAGACTGTTCTTCCTGATTTCGCACAGCAGCTTCCTACTGAAAACACCCCCTATGTGTCCTAGAAGAGACCACTTTGCTGATCATTTGACCCCAAAGATTTCTTTCCTTCACAGTGTGGTGAAGGGGCTCCTGGCAAAGTCAGCAGTGCTGCTGGGTGCCCAAGGGCGGGCTGCAGGGTGTGATAGGAAGCGCCAATTCCTGATTCCTGGTCACCCCTTGTCAGCTACTCACCTTTGCTGATTGAATGTGCTGTTCCATGCTTGATGGGAAGTTCAAGGGCCTCCCCAAATTTCTGCAAATTCTGGGCCTTATTCTTAGGTTAGTATCTACTTTTTATTCTGCTGAACCCCCAGTCTCAGTTCTAGCTTTCCTCTGCTGGTAGGCATTATTCTATACCAAAACCCAGCTTCCTTCTACTTCCAGGCATAAGGAAAGACTACAGTTCCCTGCCCCACTGAAATTAAGCCTAGCCATGTGCCTTCCTCTGGCCAGTGAACTATGGATGGAAATGACGTGTGTCACTTCCAGATAGAAACATCTGAACAATGTACTCCTCCTCACTTTTTCATTCTCCCTACCATTCCTCTTTCAGCAGGTTGTCTGAGTGAGGCAACAGGGAGCAGAGCCCTCTGCCCACCTGCAGTGAACAGGTAGTGAGTGTATCCATGAAGCACGCAAGATTTTGTTGCTTTAAGCTACAGAGATTTGGGGCTTGTTTGTTACCAAAACATAGCTTAGCCTATACTGACTAATACACTCCCCAAGCAATTCTCTCTCTTCTTCTCACTCTCTTTCTCTCTCTCTCTCCTTCTCTTCTGTACTGATCTATTCATGGAATATGTCTCCCTCTCTTTTTTAAAATTCACCAAAATGCCACTTATTAAAACCTTCCATGAGTATAGGGAACTTTTTAAAATAAAGCGTTATATATTCTTGTTATTAAGGATTCTGTGTCCACTCTGTGGTGACCTAAATGGGAAGGAAGTCCAAAAAAGAGGGGAGATATGTATACGTATAGCGGATTCATTTTGCTGTACAGTAGAAACTAACACAACATTGTAAAGCAACTATACGCCAGTAAAAATTAATTTTAAAAAGGGAATCAGGAAAAATTTTTTAAAAAAGATTCTGTGTCCACACTCCCATCACTAGAACCATCCTTCCACCTTTTTCTCTTCTCCCCTCAACTCGTGCTGCACACACAGCACTTCAGCAATTCCTGTGTCTGTCTCCTTCTAAACCAATGGTTCTCAACTCTGGCAGATCCAGTATTCTGTCCTTTATAATAAACATTTTTAACACTCCCTTTATTATCTTGAAACAAAATTCATAGCTAATATAGCTTACCTACACACATGATTTTTAAAATTCAATATAAACTCTTCCCTGTAATAGAAGAGAGAAATAATCCATAATAAAATATGATTTTCAGTAAGTTCATGCTCAGAACCAACCACAGGAGAAGGTGTGAGGAAGGAGTCAGATGCTTGCACGCATATTGGTCACTGTGACCTTCACACTACGGAGTCAGGCTGATAAAGATACAGATTCCATAAGCACCATTGTCATCAATGATGCTGTTTTCCAAAATGGTGCAGACTTCTTGGTTCAAAGTACAGTCATTCATTAATTTGCCCAGTAGTTGCATTCCCACAAATTCAATTACATTAAAACATTTTTAAACTATCGCATGAAATAGAATTAGGTTGGAAGACCAAATAATTTTAAACATGCTTTTCACTTACACAAATGTCTGGTGGGGCATTCAAATGCCCTGTGGCCCTCACTGTCCTGTGCAAAGCAGGACACTTGTTATTCTTGACCTCACCCACCAATTGCTAGCAGCACCTTGCAATCATTAAGACAACCAAAAAGTGCCCCCATAAACTCCCAAAGTAGCCCCTGGTGGAGGCCCACTTCATGGTTCTAAAACATTCCAAAGGGGGCCCCATTTTTTACCATAAAGCAAACTATTGTGTACATGTGTATGTGTGTACATATTTATTTTTATTTTCATATTTACACACACAGAGGTGGTCCTCACTTTGCAATGTGAGACCATAAACATGACCCTAGATGCTGATACTGTGCAAACCAATCAATAATAAATGGGAAAAATGATGATTATTCCTTGACCTTTAAAATTTTTTTGTCAAAACATTAAAAACTCTCTTACTGTTGGTTACAAACGCATAGGAAAATTTAAAAAGAGTAAAACTAGTATTTATTGAATACACCATAAGTTCAGACATCAAAAACATTGAGAAAGTGTTTCACTTTTTGGTAAAAACTTACCAATAGTAGTTGAACAGTGCTGGCTTTCTTTTTCCCGCTGTGTAACTTCTGACATTAAGTGAGCATCTTCTCTATGCCTCGGGGAATTGCCCTACCTCTTTCTAAGTTTGGGTTCGCTTCCAAAATTTCTTCCTTTGAGCTTTCAGTGCTGTGAAACACCTCCAAGGGTTTCTTTAAGTGTGTTTTTTTGGCAGTGTCACTTTCTCTAAGAGACATCCTTCTTTCCATCACGACTGCTTTCCTCATTTATGCAATAAATTCACCTTCACAGAATTTCTCTGGCTGCCCAGCTAGAATGTCCACATCCCCCATGTCAGCTTTTCGTTGTGACTCCATTTACGTTCAAATCCAAATTCCGCTCCCAGCATGATTGCTTTTCATTTTCTTCCTGCACTTTCATCTTTTGGGCCAATTCTCTCTTTCGATCATCCATGTTTGTAAAATGTCACATGGGTTTATCACCGGGAGACAAGGAGGAAACACAAGTACATGCTTTGCTGTCTGTGTTTGAACCCAATAACAGACGCTTAGCAGCCAATCACAGAAAGACTGTGAAAGAAGTGACGTGATTGATCATTGATTATGATGCACCTGCTGTTTACAGAGTGGAATTCTTTCCCTTGAATCTGGGGAGCCTGGAGACTCTCTTGACCCAGTAAAATGCAGCGGAAGTGTGACTGTGCAACTTCCATGGACGGGCCTTACGCATCTACAGCTCCCACTGTCACACACCAGGAATACTCCTGTGGAAGCCGCGCAGCCATGCAGGGAGAAGTGCAGGTCACGTGGGGAGGCCACAGAGAAGAGAGTCAAAACGCTCTGGTCAACAGCCCCAGCTAAGCTCCAGCCAGCCGCCAGCGCTGCCTGCCAGCCGTGTGATGATCTGTTGTGGATGTCATAGCCCAGCTGAGCCCCAGTCGACCGCAGCCCCAGCCAACACCGCATGGGGCAGAGTCCGCCCATCAGAGCCCCGTCAACCCACAGACTCAGGAGAAAGGTTAAACCCATGTGCTAAAGCACTGGAACATTCCAGGTTCTGCCCTCTGGGAAGACAGTGATTCATCCATCTCCACAGGGCAGTTAGGTCCAGTTTGCCACCAGCAGAACCTTGTCCTGGCCCAATGAGTCCTGCTGAACGGCGCCTCCAGGGAACGTGCCCACAGGCGCTCAGTGGTCTTGGGGTCAGTTCCAGAATGGCCTAGCTCCATCCACTTGACCCTGCCTCTGCCCACAGCCTCCCTGGGGCAAGGTTGGTCTTGCTCATTCTCCTGCCCCAGAGATCGGCCACCTGCCCAGCTCCTTCCAGTTTGTTAATTCTTTTCCTGGGTTCTGAATTTTTCTCTCCATCTGGCATGGCATCTCCGTAGAACA
Organism: Balaenoptera acutorostrata; assembly: GCF_949987535.1. NCBI lineage: Eukaryota > Metazoa > Chordata > Mammalia > Artiodactyla > Balaenopteridae > Balaenoptera > Balaenoptera acutorostrata. The sequence goes on along the minus strand of NC_080066.1, from coordinate 24,487,538 downwards.
ATAGCCGCATGAATGAACCTCCTCTCTGGCCAGCAGGCTTCAAACTTGGCAGCTGTCATATCCATGCCTTCGCCTCATTTTTGAGCAGCTCTTTTCCTAAATGATGTATAACATCAAGCTCTCTTGTGACACAGTTTTCAAATCTCTAACAATCCTGACTACCTTCCAGTGGTTTACCTTCCAATTTATTAGAATCCCTCATAATATTTCATTCAGAATTGAATGCAATATTCCAGGTAGAGTCTACATTGGTGAATGCACTGAGTCTTCACTGCTTCTGGAATTTATTTTGGCCTATCAAGATGTCTTTGAATTCTCGATCTGTCCTCCAGAATATTAGGCATTCTTTCCAACAACCTGTCATCTGAAATTTTGTCCAGTGTTTCATTCAAGTCTACTTCAAATATATCTTATTTGAACAAGTTCTGTGAGTTTTTTGTTTTTTGTTTTTTGTTATATTTATTTATTTATTTTTGGCTGCGTTGGGTCTTTGTTGCTGCCCACTGGCTTTCTCTAGTTGTAGTGAGCGGGGGCTACTCTTCGTTGCGGTGCGCGGGCTTCTCATTGCGGTGGCTTCTCTTGTTGCAGAGCACGGGCTCTAGGCGCGCGGGCTTCAGTAGTTGTGGCACACGGGCTTAGTTGCTCTGAGGCATGTGGGATCTTCCCGGACCAGGGCTTGAACTTGTGTCCCCTGCATTGGCAGGCAGATTCTTAACCACTGTGCCACGAGGGAAGTCCTTCTGTGAGTTTTAGAATGCTGTTTCTCACCACAAAATCCATTTCTTCAATTTAACATCAATCTCTTCATCAAAGCTCTTCTGCTTGGATATGTTCAAACAACGGGTTCTGTAATTAAGCAGTTGAAAGCTCATTCGTTTTCATTTTCCACCTCATCCATGATAAGCACATTGGAAACCATCTGTGCTTATAAGAAGTCTGGGTCTCTAGCGTAGAAACACTGGGGTTAAAAAAAAGTGAAATTAGTTCAGTCAAGCACTGCATAATCACTGATCCTTTAGGCAGGAAATGGCCCTTTGCCATTCACAAGCTCACAAATCAAGGGGAAGAATTAGGCTATGATGCATGGTACGAGCATGTTAATGGATTATGTGTGTGTGTTACCAGCCCCTGACTCTGCTGACAAATTAGTTTGCATCTCAGTGCTGGACTAGGCTTGGGCCCATGCCTCGGGTCTCAACTCCAGCCAACATCAGCACGCACCTGAAGGTGGCTGGTTCCTCCTGCTTCCTGACCCTTGAGAAGTTCTTTACAGTACTCTTGCACCTTCCCGTGGTTTTCAGACTCCCCTTCTGCCTCCTGGGTGCCCACCTCCCAGGACTTCAGAGCCCAGGCTGTCTTCCTCTGCCATCTCTGGTCCATCTACCCCCAGATCTCACATTGATTCCTCCCACTTTATTCCTGTCCCATAAAATCTAGCGAGCCTTAGTCACCAAACCCCTTCTGCACACATGACTTTGTCAAAATGCTTCCTTTTCAAGAGTTCTCAAACCCTCTTTTGAATGGTTTCATTCATTCATACTTTTTCTAAAAAAAATAAAGTCAACCTCAAGCTCCCCAACCTATAATTTATAGAATCTAAATGGCTTCCTTTTTGGAAATTGAAGGAGCCAAATGAGCATCATTTACAAGCTCTTTCTCCAGAACTTCTTTTGGTTCCCTGGCATGTAATTAGTCTTGGGCCGAAACACGATTAATTTGAATTAGTTCAGTGCAGCCTTATTACCGGTACATTCCTCCTGGGTTTTACCCATTGCTCATGCTACACCTTCCAGTTGATGATCCTGTTCCAAGGAAAAACCAAGCTAAATAAACTCCCAGTTAACATTACCCCTTCTTTCCCCGGCTGTAGGCCTGGTATTGTTCTTCATTGTCCCCCACACGCTCCAAACACAGTTGTTTTTTTGTTTTTGTTTTTGTTTTTTAACATCTTTATTGGAGTATAATTGCTTTACAATGGTGTGTCAGTTTCTGCTTTATAACAAAGTGAATCAGTTATACATATACATATATCCCCATATCTCTTCCCTCTTGCATCTCCCTCCCTCCCACCCTCCCTATCCCACCCCTCTAGGTGGTCACAAAGCACCAAGCTGATCTCCCTGTGCTATGCAGCTGCTTCCCACTAGCTATTCCAAACACAGTTTTAAAGGTGCATTTTGGTGTTGGTATCTCTCACACATCTATTTATTCTTTTAGACTTCCCAGCACTGCTTTCAAAAGTGTGCTGGTCCTCTTGACCCCTTCATTCCACCTCTCCTTCCAAGTTCCTTTCACCTTCCATCTCATTAGAAAAGAGGGTGAGAGTTTATCCTGTTGCCCCGACACCAAACTGCAAGAAGTACGTTAGGGATGAGAGTGAGGGAGGCTCATGAGGCCCCTCCTTGATGCAAGGCTAACAGGACAGCCTTTCTCCTTGGCTGTGTTTATTCCATTTGAAATACCCTTGAGACACCCTTGAGGAGACAAGAGATGTAACATGAAGTGGAAAAAAAGCACCGAGTACTTACCTGGAGATCAGAATTCCTTGGATTAAATGTGCTTTGATATCACTACTAATCATCGCTGACATTAACTGAGCACTTAATGTGTTGCAGGCACTGTTCTAGGCCCTTTATACATGCTCAGAGATGAGTACTATTTCTTATCCCCATTTTTCAGATGAGAACATGGAGGCATGCAGAGAATTGCCCAAAGTCATGAAGACAGCTGGTGAGTTAGCAGGCTAGGGTTGGGGTTGGAAATGAGGAACTAGTCTGCCCAGTTCAGACACCGTTGCCACTACTAGTCTGTTCCCCACCCTATATCACTCCTCTGTCCATGACCAGCTTGTATCACTCTAGCCCCGGACTTAGCTTCTCAAGCCTCACTTTCATCATCTTTTAAATTAGACTCTCAGCTAGATGACTTTGAGCATCCCTTGTGGCTCAGATACCCACATACTCCTTGCCCTATTTACACCTCAGAGGCAACCACAATAACTCATAAGGAGGTGCTTCCCAACCTGGGACAGCAATACCAGCTGTCAGTGTCATAGTGAGAGCAGCTTCCAGATGTGGTCCCTTCCCCGCCATAAACACCCAGATTCCCTGGGAGGGATGCAGGAAGCCGCTACACTGGAATTGACCTATAACGGCTGGTCAGTCCCCAGGCACCCATGGACCCAACTGTCTCCTTTCTGGCAATGGGTTTGAATGCAAACTTCTGAGACAGGGAACACAGAGCGGAAAATAATGGGAACGACTCAACGGCAAAGCCAAGTTTTCGTGGCTCAAGAATTAACGAGGAATAGAAAACCATAATTTGAAAACATCATATGCACCCCAATGTTCATTGCAGCACTATTTACAATAGCCAAGACATGGAAGCAACCTAAAGGTCCATCAACAGATGAATGGATAAAGAAGATGTGGTACATATATACAATGAACTATTACTCAGCCATAAAAAGAGAATGAACTAGGACTTCCCTAGTGGCACAGTGGTTAAGAATCCGCCTGTCAATGCCTGGGACAAGGGTTCGAGCCCTGGTCCGGGAAGACCTCACGTGCCTTGGAGCAACTAAGCCCATGAGCCACAACTACTGAGCCCACGTGCCACAACTACTGAACCCCACGTGCCTAAAGCCCGTGCTCTGCAACAAGAGAAGCCACCGCAATGAGAAGCCCGTGCACCACAACAGAGAGTAGCCCTCGCTCACCGCCAACTAGAGAAAGCCTGCGCACAGCAACAAAGACCCAACGCAGCCAAAAATTTTTTAAAAAAAGAGATAAAATGAAATAATGCCATTTGCAGCAAACATGATGGACCTAGAGATGATCATACGAAGTGAAGTAAGTCAGACAAAGACAAACATCATATGATATCACTTATATATGGAATCTAAAAAAAAATGACATAAGCGAACTTATTTACAAAACGGAAACAGACTCACAGACTTAGAAGACAAACTTATGGTTACCAGAGGGGAAGGGTGGGGGGTAGAGATAAATTAGGAGTTTGGGATTAACATATACACACTACTATATAGAAAATAGATAATCAACAAAGACCTACTGTATAGCACTGAGAACTCTACTCAATACTCTGTAATAACCTATATGGGAAGAGCATCTGAATCTGTATATATACATATATATGTATATATATATATGACTGAATCACTTTGCTGTACACCTGAAACTAACACAGCATTGTAAATCAACTATCCTCCAATATAAAATAAACAATTTTTTAAAAAGAATGAACAAGGAAATCAGCCCCCCACACTCTAACTTTGTGTTTTTGGCTCATGAAACCTCTACCCAATGTCTAACATTTTTCTTCTGAAATCTCTTTGTGTTCTGGTCCCAAATTACAGCAGCCCACACCTACACCTAAGAGAGAGGAAAAAAGATGTGACAGAATAATGGAGTATCATCTTGAGAAATTAAAACAAATAATCTTTGAAGAACCTAAGACAGAACATCTTAACCTGACTACTCGAAGGAAGGTGTGAGAGTTCAAATACGTGTAGACAACAGACCTCCATATCACGCCCCATCTGAACTCGCGAAACAAGCAGGTAAGGGTCAGATACAGCTATTTGTACGTTAGCTCACCTTTGACTTTGGACTTTTAAAAATAGACTCTTTCACAATGGTAGAACTAGAACTGGATTTTGTAAATGTGCGATAGTTACCGCCTCACCGTTATCTAAGCCACCATGCCTTACACCCAGAGCCACAAATCCCAAGGGTATTGATATTCCTGAGAATTCTCATTGGGCACGAAATGAGTTGTTCTTTTATTTAAACATTATGAAGTGTACTGAAATTTTTTTTCTCTTAGATTCCTACTGATTCTCACATCTATGAAAGTGAATATTCTGGCAGCATTTGTGGTAGCGATTTCCATGCTGTAAATCGGGAGAATGTAAGTACCAACCGATACTTTCCATTCACCAGTGACAGCTGCCCAGGGCCAAGGCTGGTGGAAGGGCCCCAGGTGCAGGACCCCGTGACCTGAATACACACCTGCCCTGATAGGGAGCCTGGCGCTTCTGGACAGCAGGAGAGATCAAACGTGGTGGGTTTTTTCCCAAGACCTTGGAGTTTGGAGATAGCCTATCAGCATAAAAAGAGAAGCGTGACCCAGGCTGCCCTTAGCTTGGCTTGTCCTGAGGTCATTCCAAATATCAGATAATAGTCATCAGAGATGAAATGACCAATGGAAGGGGCCAGAATATTGGAAATCATCCTTATATTTGCAAAACATGCCATAAGGTCTTTTTTTTTTTATTAGACCAACAAAAATGTTCCACATTATCCTTGCCCACAGCCAACCACCGCCAACACACTAGAAATCTCAGAAAACAGCAAAATGTGCTAAGTAACTTTCTTTTAGACCATGTTAATTTTACTTTCTCAACTTCAGTATCCACAGTATACTATGGAATTTATTTCAACATTAATAACTGTTAAAGATATCCAGCGAGAGATTATCTTAGACCTCTTAGTTGAGAAAAAAAAAGTTGTGAATGGTTTTGTTCAAATTTTGGAGATTCTGTTTGGTACTCAACCCATAAGGTCTTAATTGTCTTTATCTCAGCAGAGAATGCAAAGCTGTGACAGGGTTTTTCTGTGAGGGCTAGGCTGAGGCACCCACTGGGCTGGGAACTCCCCCAGCTCGTCCTACACAAGGGAGGGGAGGGGTGGTTTTCCCACTTCCGGTATCCAGAAGATACATTTTTCCAGAAGGTATAGCGCTGTGCAATTTCAAAGGCTGAAGGGAAAACTTAGGCAGAAAAATAGAGACAACTCTCAGTTATATGCCCCTTGATTCTGTTTTACATTCCAAGCTGGTTTTCTTTTGCTGTTTAGAACAGTGACAGTAATGATACAAACACAGAACAGCCACTAGATTTGCACCAGGCACCTATCTCGTTCTTCACTTACTCTTCCTCACAGCCGCCCTATGACGTGGATGGTATAGCCCCATCTTACAAGTGAAGAAACTGATTTACAGAGAGATAAAGTAACCTGCTGCAGTCACTAATCTAGTAAGAGGTAGACACTAGATTTTGAAGATGGCATTGAATATTATGTTCCATTATTGGGAGCTAAATAGCTCGATGTGAACATATTTTGAAAAGGACAATGTATGAAAGGAAAGAATTATTACTCTTGGGCCCAGGTCACCTTCCAACAGTGATTCAAGTCACTGTTGATACTTAAGGGCCAGTTGTGTTCAAAGGCACTGTGGTGAGTACTGTCCACAGTGCTGGGCACATTGTAGGCTGTCTATAAAGAGTGGGTTTTTTAGTTTATTTTATTGACGTATAGTTGATTTACAATGTTGTGTTAGTTTCTGATGTACAGCAAAGTGATTCAGTTATACATATATGCATTCTTTTTTAAAATATTCTTTTCCATTATGGTTTATCATAGGATATTGAATATAGTTCCCTGTGCTATACAGTAGGGCCTTGTTGTTTATCCATTCTATATATAATAGTTTGCATCTGCTAATCCCAAACTCTGAATCCTTCTCTCTCCCACCCCCCTCCCCCTTGGCAACCACAAGTATGTTCTCTATGTCTGTGAGTCTGTTTCTGTTTTGTAGATAAGTTCATTTGTGTCATATTTTAGATTCTACACATAAGTGATATCATATGGTATTTGTCTTCCTCTATAAAGAGCGTTGAATGAAGGAGTGTGTGGTCTCTACACTGGAGAAAATGTAGCAAGGCATGGAGGTGTGTGTTGCAATTATGCCCCCAAATGACATGAATGATGAGTGTCAGCCAGAGGAATCTGCAAAATGTTGGTGACGGAAGTCGCAACTAAGACGGGCTTTGAAAGAGGGATGTGGTTTTAATAGAGAGACATTGGAGGAAAAGGTTGGAATTCCAGACAAGGGGAACTGTGTCAGGGAAAGCACTTGGTTGAAAGGTTTGGAGGTGAGCCAGTAATCTGGCTTTGTGGTGTGAAGGCTGGAGCTCAGGCTGAAAAGGTAGAGCACTGACCACCATGAAAATCAGTCTTGGCCGGATCCTCTATAGAAAGAGAGTGAAAACTTTGGAGCAGGGAGTAAGCGCTTCACAGCTGCATTTGGACGCTGCTTCAGCCGTGGTGTGATGGATTCAGAAACAGCAGCCAAGACGTCTCTGGAAAACATCGCTATTATTCCAGAAAAATTCATGAGAGTAGTGACAGTGGAAATGGAGAGAAAGTGCAATCCATATCGGTTGGTATGTCCCCAGAAATGCTTACCACGTTCACTCTTAGCTGAGACCAAGCATTTGGGGGGGGGGGGAGGGGCGTGTAAATTCAGTACCCAAATCATGCAGTACACACTTAACAAAACCAAATCAACGTACATGATCCGAACCCACGTCATCTTCATTCGTAGCAAACGCCGCTCTACCTTCAGCTAATAGATTTATTTGTTTAGCTTAGATCTCTATTCTATTTAAACAAAATTAGGTGGCACGTAAAACAAGGGATTTTCTTTATTCCACCAAGTTTACCTTTATTGCTTGCTGAAAATATTTTTAACTGATTTGAAACTGATTTTTATTTGCTCTTTAAATTGTGTTTAAAATGTTTAGTTATGAAGTATTTCAGAGAAAAGTTTAAAAATACACTTGTTTAACAAACGCAGCCTAAGTGTCCATAGCAGGATGAATGGATAAAGAAAATGTGATATATACGTATGATAGACTATTATATTTAGCCTTAAATAAAGAAGGAAGTCCTGACAGGCGTTAACATGGATCGACCATGAGGACGTTATGCTAAGTGAAATAAGCCAGTCACAAAAGGACAAATACTGGATGATTCCACTTATGTGATGTATGTAAAGTAATCATACTCATAGAAAAAGAAAATAGAATGCTGGTTGCCAGGAGCTGGGGGAAGGCAGAACGGGGAATTATTGTTTAATGGGGAAAGGGTTTTAGTTTTGCAAGATGAACAATTTCTAGAGAGGTACTTCACAGCAATGTGCATACAATTAATAATCTTAGATTTAATTCTCTCTTCTGACTTTCTTTTTACTATTATTTGCTATGACATCTATTTTAACCCGATACCAACTTTGTAACCCCCATTTTCAAGTATTTGAAATAAATAAGATAGATTTTAATGCTATCTCAACTTTCAGTCTGTTTTTGTCTCTTGGAGATAAAGTGTAATTGTTAGAAACAGCATACAGTTGAACACTTTTTAAAAAATCATCAGTAACCTTTCATAATCTTACAGATAAATTTAATCTATTTGCATTTTATATTACATTTGAACCAGCACTTCCAGTTATTTGGGGCATGTGCCTGGATTTAACAAATAAATTTGTAGTTTTTTAAAGATCATTTTGCATATTTTAATGTCAGTTTATCTTTTTTGGCATGGTTTTTGATTTCCTCTTTTCACTTGCATTGTTTCTGAAATAAACTTTAAACCGTGTCCCTTTGACCAAAATCAGAGGGCAATCTCAGAGAAGTGACCTATTTGTCCTGGGTTCACTGTAATCCTCAAGATGAGTGTCTGAGATCCACAGAAACTAGCTGAGTCTGGTCGGCACGGATCTGGTGGAAACAGCCCTACATCACCAGGTTTCAAAGGCCATCGCAGACTTCCTGTTTGCATGTGGGTGCAAGTTCCCCTGTGGGAGTGATCTTTGAGAAAGTAGAGGTTTTTTCAGCAGCAAGACCCGGACCAGGTGATGGATCAGGGAACCTCGGGCAGGAAGCCGTAGTTCCATCCTGGCAAAGGAAACTGCCAGAAAAGACATGGGAGCTGGCCAAATTGGGGTCCACAGTATGGCCCTGTTCAAGCAGATGTCTGGAGTAGAGGCTCAAGAAAAAGTTTCATCAAGTACACTGGCCACCCAGCTTGGGAACTACAGGTAATTGTTAGTCTAAATTCACGCTTGGAACACTGATCCCAGAGATGGACCCCAGGCTGCCTCTCCTGGACGTGGTCATGAACAACAAAGGATTCGAGGTCAGGCTGACCTTGAATTAAGTCTCCACGTGCTAACTATGAAATGCGGAATCAGTGATTGTTACTTAACCTTACTTTCCTCCATTGTGAATGAAGATAAATGTAGTACACGTCTCACATGGCTCTTTTATAGCTGAAAAGAAAACAGGGGGTTAAAGTTAATGTAGGTAAAAGTGCATGACACCACAAAGGGCTCAATACATCCTAGTTAACATTGTTATTAGGATTCATGACCATGAGCGGGAAGGGATTCCAGGCTGGGCTGTCTCTGGTTCTGGGATGGGGAGAACTGATTTTCCACTGACCTGAGTGAGGCTGACCAGGGGCAGTGGGAACAGACTCTGTTCTCTTAATCAAAGAGGTTCCTGAAACTTCCTTGCTGAAGGGGTGCCTAACCTCCCACACTGCTGCTTGCCCAGTTCTCTTATGAAATAGGTTCTCGGTTTTCGAAGGAAGAGGGAGAAACACTGCCAGTGAGTGCTTTGCTCAGAAAACCGTGGGGTTTCTTCTCCCACTTTTCCTAAATTCCTCCTGCTTTCAATCAAACCAAAGGATTTTGTTTCCAGAAGCTTTTCACTTTAGCTTTTTCCTCTCTGACTCGATTTCTCAGTCACGTGCCTCACCTGGTCTTTCAAAGAAGATGATGCTGATCTTTAGGTCTCTCTGATTTTAAGATGAACAGAAATCAGCAAAAGGAAAAAAAAAAAAGCACTGCATATCTGTCCGACCCTGCCTTGCTCTCACAGCCCAGGGACGGCCCCCAGCTCTGCTGTTTGAATAACCTCTGGGTGTGTGATCCACCCCCCCAACCCCAGCTTAAGTTTGAACTCCAGAACAAATATTTGTCCTGTTTTGGAGCAAAGTTTGAGAGCTCTCTTCTTCTCTTTTCTCTCAATTCTCTTTTTGAAAACCAACTGTACGGCTCTGTTGTCCCTCTGATCGTGGCTCAGGGAACAGTGGGCTCCTTCCAGACCCGGTGCTGGAGAGCTGGGCAGAGCAGCCTAGCACAATGAAGGGGCTCATGTGCTTTCTTGTCTGCTTCCTCCTTTCTGAATCACAGGGCTTCGAAATCCCCACCAACGGACTCTCAGAAGTAAGTACTTCCAGAAGACTTCCTTGCTGTCGGCCCCATATGTTAGCTTGGTAAATAACCTGTTACCTGTTGCTATTCAAGGACGGTATTCTGTGTGGAATGGAAATTCATGATAAAATTGATCTGAGTAGACGTGTTCACTATTATAATTACTGGAACCTGTATTTACCCTTTTTCTGATTCAATATTTGTATATATTGGAAAATGACCACCACAATGTCTTTAATATCTCTCACCATACATAGTTACAGTGTTTTCCCCTTGTGATAAGGATTTTTAACTTTTTATTTTATATGGAGTATAGTTGATTACCAGTGTTGTGATAGTTTCAAGCAAACATCAAAGTGATTCAATTATACATGTATCTATTCTTTTCCAAATTCTTTTCCCATTTAGGTTGTTGTATAATATTGAGCAGAGTTCCCTATGCTATACAGTAGGTCCCTGTTGGTTATCTGTTTTAAATATAGCCATGTGTACATGTCAGTCCCAAACTCCCTAACTATCCCTTCCCCCCTCCCTTCCCCCTGGTAACCATAAGTTCTGGAACATATATTTACCCTTTAAAGCATTAACAGGTTTTGCATGAGAACCAAGTTCATAACCCGGCCCCATAGTGTACCGTTTACGAAGTACAGCTGCCCCCTCCTTATCTAAAAAATTGGGGATAATAATTGATCTAACCCAAAGGGTTGTTATAAGAATTAAGTGACATATGTAAACTACCCAGCACAGTGCAACCTGAGGAAGAACTTAATAATAATTAGCTCTCATAACTACTATTCTGAAATATCATTATCACTCTTTTACTTAAGAGTATATAGAAAAGTCATTTTCAAAGCACTTTGTTTGTCATACCTAAGTGAAAATGATTTCCAAATTAAGGACACTTAATATTCCTGTTAAAGGGGAAGATTGGGCAAATGGACGGGCAGAGTGTAGGAATTACTCCTGGGGAGCTCAAGGTCTTCACTTCAGACCCTTGATCATCCCCAACGTATTGAAAGTCTTGGACTGAAAGTCATACAAGAGCTTTTTTTTTTTTTAAATAAATTTATTTATTTATTTTTGGCTGCGTTGGGTCTTTGTTGCTGCACGCGGGCTTTCTCTAGTTGCGGGGAGCGGGAGCTATTCTTCGTTGCGGTACGTGGGCTTCTCATTGCGGTGGCTTCTCTTGTTGCGGAGCACGGGCTCTAGGCATGCGGGCTTCAGTAGTTGTGGCTCGCGGGCTCTAGAGTACAGGCTCAGTATTTGTGGCTCATGGGCTTTGTTGCTCCGCGGGTTGGGTGGGGTCTTCCCGGACCAGGGTTCAAACCCATGTCCCCTGCATTGGCAGGGGGATTCTTAACCACTGCGCCACCAGGGAAGCCCCAAGAGCTATTTTGATGCCAGAAAAGCAGCATGTATTCTGGGAATATCCTAGAAGGCGCAGCGGCTTGTGATACTTACAGAGTGGATTACCTACAAAGATGCCAAAGAACACGATGGCATATTTGCAAGAAAAAAAAAAATCACCCTGTCTGCCTAGAAACCATCATATTTTCTAACACTTAAAAAACTACCAGAGTATGTTGGAAATCTCATTGACGAAGCCAGGAGTTGGAGGCAAGATATCCAAATGTGTTTGTGCTTTTTCAGTCACTTACTGGCATTCCTTTCACATCGCCATTTCTAACTCAATGGATAATGGTCCACATTTACCTAGTAAGACATCTCTGATGCCCCCAAGATCTACCCAGTACTTCTGCCAGGCACCTACCTGATCACTGGGCTACTGTAACCCCTACTTGGATATCCCATCATCTTCAGGCAAACTCAGAAATGAACTCCTGCATCCAGCAAATTTGGAGATACTAACTCTCATTTACTCACCTCTGAGATGTAACTAGCAAACAAATATATTAAAGAAATCATTGTAGGGACCTCCCCTGGTGGCGCAGTGGTTAAGAATCCGCCTGCCAATGCAGGGGACACGGGTTCGAGCCCTGGTCCGGGAAGATCCCACATGCCACGGAGCAACTAAACCCGTGCACCACAACTACTGAGCCTGTGCTCTAGAGCCAGCGAGCCACAACTACTGAGCCCGTGTGCCACAACTACTGAAGCCCGAGTGCTATAGGCCCGCATGCTGCAACTAGTGAGCCCATGTACTGCAACTACTGAAGCCTGCATGCCTAGAGCCTGTGCTCCGCAATAAGAGAAGCCACCGCAATTAGAAGCCCGCACACTGCAATGAAGGGTAGCCCCTGCTCTCCACACTAGAGAGAAAAAAAAAAAAAAGAAATCATTGTAACAGACACAGAAAACAATAGTTCCAAAGGGAAAAGGGGGGAAGGATAAATTAGGGATTTGGGATTAGCAGATACACACTACTATATATAAAATAGATAAATGGCAAGGACCTACTGTATATATAGCACAGGGAACTCTACTCAATACTCTGTAATAACCTGTATGGGAAAAGATAGTGAAAAAGAATAGATTATATGTATATGTATAGCTGAATCACTTTGCTGTACACCTGAAACATTGTAAATCAACTATACTTCAATTTAAAAAAAAGAAATCATTGTATGAAAAAATGAGATTGCCCAGAGATATAGAAAACAAGACAAAATAATATATTGAATACAGTACCTTATGCCTGTCACCAGCTCCCTGTTTTTTGTTGATAGAAATAAACATCCTAAATTCTTTTTTAAGTTTGCAGAATATGGAGACCTTGTGGAACTGGCCCCAGGCAAATTTCAATTTGTGCCAGAGAACCGGAGGTACCAGGTACAGTAAACCTCAGTTGCAAAAGGGAAAATAAGTGAAAGAGATCATGATTGAAGAAATAAGAACAGGATTGAGGTGATTTTTGCTACATGTTCTCAAGAGCATGTTTTTTTAGCAGCAAAGAGTCGGGTGGTTTTACACCCAGGGGAAACACTGTCCAGCTGAAATAAAGGGAAACCTCCACATGGCTGTCTGTTCATCTTCAAACTGTAATGGTCACCTTGGTCCCTTAGAGAATACATGGCTACGTGTTTTCTTCAAAGTTTAAGATTATGGGATAGTTTTACTGCCTTGTATGGAAGAGTTTCCTCTTAGGACACTTCCTATTGGGGCCGCACATGCTCTCCTACCAGTCTGGGTCACTACTGTCTCGGGGAGTTGCTCAGAGAGCACAGGGGACCTGACCATGCTGGCGGTCTCCTCCCGCATGCCAGCAACAGCACAGACAAAATGCTCTAACTCATGGGGTGAGTTCTCCAGGGGGCCAAGAAGGGTTTGGCTTCTCCCATGTAGAGCCCAGGTGCTAAAAAAGGAGGTATTTGTGGAAGCAACTCTAAGCTGACCTATGACATCTTTTGTGCGGGTACGAATTTTTGACCTGCTGCAAGTCCAGGCTTTTTGTAGACTGATAATATTAAAACCCAGTAGGCAAGTCCTCACGTCAGGGTCTTCATCTAAAAGGGAAAACTTCATTGTTGGGAATTGCATTCAAAAAGTCCAAAAGACCCACAGACATAGAAAACAAATTTAGGATTACCAAAGGGGAAAGGGGGAGAGGGATAAATTAGGAAGTTGATTAACAGATACACACTACTATATATAAAACAGATAACCAGGACATCCCTGGTGGTCCGGTGGTTAGTACTGCACGCTTCCACTGCAGGGGGACAGGTTCGATCCCTGGTTGGGGAACTAAGATCGTGCAAGCCGCGCAGCACGGCCAAAAAATAAATAAAATTAAATAGATAACCAACAAGGACTTACTGTATAGCACAGAGAACTATACTCAGTATTTTGTAATAAGCTATAAGGGAAAAGTATCTGAAAAAGAATAGTTATATATGTAGGTATAACCGAATCACTTTGCTGTACACCTGAAACTAAACTACCACTGCTTCCCTGGTGGTGCAGTGGTTAAGAATCCACCTGCCAATGCAGGGGACACAGGTTCGAGCCCTGGTCCCAGAAGATCCCACATACCGCGGAGCAGCTAAGCCCGTGTGCCACAGCTACTGAGCCTGGGCTCTAGAGCCCGTGAGCCACAACTACTGAAACCAGCAAACCACAACTACTGAAACCCGCGCACCTAGAGCCAGTGCTCCGCAACAAGAGAAGCCACCACAATGAGAAGCCTGCGTGCAGCAACGAAGACCCAATGCAGCCAAAAATAAATAAATAAACTATGCTTCAATTAAAAAAAAGTCTAGAAGAAGGCAGTCGTTGGCCTCACTATGTCACATAATACCCCCTAAAATTTCAACTCACCCCAAATCAGGCAAGCTAAGCTAATATCCCACACCTTAATTATTACTTTAAAATCCATCCGACATTAAAGGTTCACCCATCACTCTAAAGCCAGTCAGTTTTCCATGCCCACAGGACAGTCATTCATGTGGATACAGTAAGTCCCCTACATACGAATGAGTTCCGTTCCGAGAGCACGTTGGGCAAGTCCAATTTGTTCGTAAGCGTGACAAAGTTAGCCTAGGTACCCAACTAACACAATCGGCTATAAACCTACTGTAATAGGTTTATAATACTTCTCACACAAATAATGCATAAAAAACAAACACATAAAACTTTTAAAATAATTTTTTTAATTTTAATTTTTTAAATCAATTTATTTATTACTTTTGGCTGCGTTGGGTCTTCATTGTGGTGCGTAGGCTTCTCATTGCCGTGACTTCTCTTGTGGAGCACGGGCTCTAGGTGCGCGGGCTTCAGTAGTTGTGGCACATGGGCTCAGTAGTTGTGGCTCGTGGGCTCTAGAGCACAGGCTCAGTAGTTGTGGCACACGGGCTTAGTTGCTCCACGGCATGTGGGATGCTCCCAGACCAGGGCTTGAACCCATGTCCCCTGCACTGGCAGGCGGACTCCCAACCACTGCACCACCAGGAAGTCCCAAGAAAACATTTTTAATCTTACAGTACAGTACCTTGAAAAGTACAGTAGTACAGTACAACAGCTGGCATACAGGGGATGGCATCGAGTGAACAGGTAAGAAGAGTTACTGCCTGGAGGAGGGAGAGGAGGTGGGAGATGGTAGAGCTGAAGGATCGTCAGAAGTAGGAGACGGAGGGCAAGCTGCGATTTCACTTATGCCTGATGTTGATGGAATGCACGTTCGCATCTTCAGAAGTTCGCAACTTGAAGGTTCGTATGTAGGGGACTTACTGTACTTCTTTAGCATAGCGGTTAGAGTACAGAATTTTCCACCGTGCTTGACTCAGGGGCTACACGAAGGAGGAAATGCATCCAAGTCTCTGCTCCCATGTAGCTTCATCTAGTGGAAGAGACAGACACGCCTTCCCGCTGCCTGGCTTTGAGGAAAGACTCTGCTGCTGAGAAAACAATCAGTCAGACAAATAGGATAAAGGTGATCTGTGCTACTCAGCTTAAGTTTGGTTGAACATTTTCATTTGAAAACATAGGTTTTAGCATTGTATCAAAGGATGATGGGCATGCAACCAAAAAGTGACTGAGACATTTGTTCACAGAAACACACCAGTGGGAAAATAGCATTCAAGAATATTTGATAATTATGTCTTGGTTCCAGTGAATGAGTTATAGCTCAGCACTGAAGGAAAAAAATATCTTTTGAGAAAGTATATTTTGAGAAAACAGTTTTTGCCCTCAAGGTAATAAGCAACACGCTTCTGAAGAATGATTATCCAACTTCCTTTCACAGAGGAGTGTTTCTGGAGAATCTGGAGAAATTATGGTAAGTTTACTTTGATTTTGTTAAAAATTGATGTCTGAATGACTTTTCTGTTACCTATTATCGAGAAATCAATACGGGTGCCTCCTTTGTCTTCATCACTGAGAACGTTTACCTGACTTTCGAAATACCCTCTTGCCCCGTTCTGTTTGGAAGTGTGTCTAAAATTCAGCATGAAAGGGTGCAGTTTGTATGCAGCCGGGAGAGCTGTCCCCAGGAGCTGAAAATGTCCCTTCTCTTTACTTTCGCAAGTTTTGCCAACAGTGTAGGTGTTTTTGGAATAAAAACTGTTGTATTTATTCCAACAGAACAGTTTTGATTTAAAATAGGACACCTAACAGCTTTGGAGGGTAAAGCCGTGAGTGTGGAAAAAGCACTCAAACATGAAATGGCCCCATTCCCTGAGATGTTCGGAGTAGAGCTTCCTGTGGCAAGAAAACATCAAGAGGAAGGGGTTCCCTGGGCTTCCTGCTCTGAACTGACAACAACTGTGAGAAGCTCTGGGTTAAGGGGGAAGAAGGACAAACAATGTAGCCTGGGTTTTATCTCAGCTTGAGGTGGGCTGGATGTTAATGTGTTGAAAGGTTTAATCTTGGATGACAAAGTTTAGGGATATGACACCTAGTATTGAAATAAGCAAAACCTTTCGGAGAAAAAAGCAAAACCTAGTGGGTCACATCACTGCCATAATCCTGACAGTTTAGAGTCACCTCCTAAAAGATGTGCGTTTGCAGTACTTTGTCTTTGAGCATACGGATACTGGAACTGCCTTAAATCAGTAGAGAAGGTTTGGGATTAGGGGTCCAGAGTACTGGACTGCATCAAAACAACCTCTGCAAGATATTCTGTTCTTTGCTCACATCCATCAGCATTCTCATGTTTTGTTTTAATTTGGGAAGGGACAAGAGGACTTCGAGAAGGTGAAATTACAATAGATAAGGTTGAAGAAGGTAGGTGGCACTGTGGGACTTTGGGGACCACATGTGTCTTCCACCCCACCGTACCCCTGGAAGTGCCCAGGTCCCCTTCCAACGCTGCAGTCCTGCATCCTTCCTTCCCTCTGGCCCTGCATTCGAAGTTATTTCCTGCACTTTCGTAGTCCAATCTTGCTTCCCCACAACCATTTTCTCCTCGTATTCTAACCTTTAAAATCATTTTTAATAGACTCATAGCGCTTGAAAGGCACTCAAGATATCTCAGGCCTTTTGTTATTAAATTTTATTTATTTTAATTTCATTTTTCCTCTGACTTTTAAATTTTTATTGTTGTTGATATTTATTTAATTTATGACTTTGCTTTTTTAATCTTTGATCTGTTTGGTTCTGAAAAGGGCACATTAAAGTTTACTAATGACAAAACAAAAAAAAAGATATCTCAGGCTTCTGCCTGAGGGGTATTCCAAGAAGTTGGGAGAATGCTTAGTAATACCTGAGTTATATGCTTAACGATGCCTTAGAATTGTTTGTAATAAAATGGACCAATGTTAGCATTGAATACGTAGTGAAGTTCTGTGTCATTTTTCTCTGAGTACAGTTGTATTTTCTTGCCAATTACAGGAAGATGTTGATCAAGTGACTCTTTATAGCTATAAAGTCCGTTCTACTATCACTTCCCGAATGGCCAACACTGTCATCCAGACCAAAGTGGTGAACCATTCCCCACAGCCTCAGAATGTCGTGTTCGATGTGCAGATTCCCAAAGGAGCCTTCATCTCCAACTTCTCCATGTGAGTAACTCCTGTGCAGAACCAGAAACTGGATATGCTCTGCTCACAGAATCGAACCCCGTCGCAGTTAGGATGGACCTTAATGGCCACCTATTCCAGTGGTTCTCGCTTTCAGAGCTGTGGACCCACTGGACATCAAGAGTCATCTTGGGGTGGGTCCCAGTATTTTGCTTCTGTTCAGAGTAACAGAATTTGTGAAGCATTTGCTTTTCTTTTCTAATAAATTAAAGCATCCTTAAGCTATCTCTGTGGTAACAACCTCCCACTTACTTGGGGAGAGAAAAATATATGGAGTTGCCCTGGGTTACAGGAAACCATATATGAGTGTGTAGGAGGTGGCAGGTCAGCATCATCTATCACATGTTTCTTTATGGGGAAGAAAAAGTGGAGAACCGCTGATTAAATCCAGTCACGTGTCCAGCGCTTGAATTCCTCTGTGTAGCCGCTGACAAGTGAATTATCCAGGCTTGACTTGAATATCTCCTTAATGATAAACTCACTACTTTCCAAGGCAGTTCGCTCAGTGGTTGGCAGCGCTTAGAATTATTTCTGCCACTTAATTGAAATCCATTCCATTTCCTACTCGATGACTCTAGTTCTATTCACAAAAGAATTCTTAAAAAATTCCCTACAAAATGCATACTGAAGTGTTCAAGGATGAGATGGTCAGCTATCTGAGATTGGCTTCAGAATAAATGAGGTGGAAGGAGGGGGTATAGACAATGGAGGTTGGCTGAGTATTGATAATGGTGTAACTCAGTGATGGTTTCATGGAGGTGTCTTACATTATTGTTTTTTTGTTTGCTTAAAGATTGCCATAATAAAAAAATTTTAAACCACCCCAATGTCTTTCAAATAGTGAAGGCCAGTTATTTTGTTCCCACCCTGAGGCTTCATTCATCAAGGGTAAACTTTCCCTGTTCTGCCAATAGAGGAATAAATAAAATAAAAGGTTCAAATACCAAGCACTTTGGCTTCTAAAAATGACAGAGCCATTTTAATTACATTTTCTAAACAAAACAAAGCTTCTAAACAAAACAAAGGTTAGGGGGAAAAAAGGCAATTTGTGACTTGGAATTGGACTTATTGGAATTGGAATTCATGGATTTTGAATCCTTTGAATTGTCTGAGAAATTTATTTCCAAAAAATATTTTTAGTCAGCCTTTTCTAAAAAGCAAATGTAGAAGGAAAAGCTTTTATGTAGTGGTATTATATGACACTGTCTAAAAAATTATATTAAAACTAGTTTAATAAATTCTTATTTTTAAACTCTATGACTAGATATTCCAGGTATCTCATCTTTCCGTTTTCCTTCATTCTTTCAATTCGTCCCCATGTCATTCCTTAGAAGATTTGAGGTGATGAAAGACAGAATTGTGAAATATATGTTTAATTTGATCTCTCTGTACTCCCGGCTGAATGTATAAGATCAGAGAAGATAGCTCCTTACATCACCACAATTTAACATGAACTGCACAGACCTCCATCTCCAGTCAAAAAACTTCTCCTGCCTATTTATCAAGGTTCCGAATATTCCACCATTAGAGATTATTTCCTTTTGTCATCGAACCTTAGCATGATTTGATGGAAATAGTGCCGACCTGGGCACATGGGGTCCAGTTCTAGCTCTGCCTCTGAACAAGTGTGTGACCTCAAGCAAGTCGCTTGTCTCCTTGGCTCTTATTTCTCTCACCTACAGAGGTGAACCAAGCGTGCTCGACAAGCGTGCTGTTGGCATTTGGGACAGGAAACTCTATACCTCACGTTGCAGAATGTCTAGCACTCTTGGGGTCGTCCCATAATGCCAGTAGCCCTTCTCAGTCATCAGAACAGCCAAAAACTTCTCCACGCACTTCTAAATACCTCCTTGGGGAGAGATACTGCCCATTTGAAGGCCAGATGTTCCATTTTGCTTCTAAAATCCTGTCATTCGACTGCTCCAACTAATCATTATTGGGACAGATTAGGTGACGGCCAGCTAAGAGACAGAGGTGACATGAGCACACAGAGGTCCCTGAGGGAGATGTTGGAGAGATAAACACAAACTTTGCAAAGAGATTGACAAGCACCTATCTTCATCTTTCTTTGCTCTTTTCCACCCTCACAGGAGAGCGTAATGCCCCCAGGCCACCCCAGATCCTTAACACACGGGAGAATGATCTTATAAACCAAAAGTCAGCCAGATAACTAGTGACTTATCAGTCACCAATCCTAGGCACATTTGTCATTCCAAAGGGATGCACAAGAGAACAACCCTTAATCTGAAGGGTAAAACTGGAAAATGAAGAAAAAAAAATTTTTATATTGGAGTATAGTTGATTTACAATGTTGTGTTAATTTCAGGTGTACTGCCAAGTGATTCAGTATTCAGAATTTTTCAAATTCTTTTCCCATTTAGGTTATTACAGAATATTGAGTAGAGTTCCCTGTACTATACAGTAGGTCCTTGTTGGTTATCTATTTATATGCAGTAGTGTGTATATGATAATCCCAGTCTCCTAATGTACCTCTCCCCCTTCCACGTTTCCCCTTTGGTAACCATCGGTTTGTTCTTTAAGTCGGTGAGTTTCTTTCTGTTTTGTAAATAAGTTCATTTGTATCATTTTCTTTAAATTCCACATATGAGCGATATCATATGATATTTGTCTTTCTCTGTCCAACTTACTTCACTTAGTATGATCATCTGTAGGTCCACCCATGTTGCTGCAAATGGCATTATTTTATTCTTTTTTTATGCTGAGTAGTATTCCATTGTATATATGTACCGCATCTTGTTGATCCATTCCTCTGTCGATGGACACTTAGGTTGCTTCCATGTCTTGGCCGTTGTAAATAGTGCTGCTATGAACGTTAGGAAGAAACATTTTAAACACTACAATATGCGAGAGGAAGCTTTTAGGACGGGAGCCCACCTCACCTCTCTTAATCACACCATCAGATAAAGGGACTCCTGTGAAATATGCAAACGTCTCCGTGTTTCCTGCAGGTTCAGAATGATAATTCAATAATTCATTAAGTCCACCTGGTTGGGTTGTTGGCTTGTTGTTTGTTTGTTGTGCTAAGACTACTGTTCGGACCAACTGTAGGCCCTGTGTCATTTTTTAGGACTGTGGATGGCACGACATTTACTAGTTCTGTTAAGGAGAAAACGGTGGGCCGGGCCCTCTACTCGCAGGCCAGAGCAAAAGGCAAAATGGCTGGATTGGTGAGGTAAGGGGGGGGGGGGGTCCTCATCCACTGCTGCCCCCGCTCAACCCCAAAACCAGCCTCCAGGAAGGCACAGAACCTCACCCTCAGGGGGCAGAGTTAGGTATCGCCATTCCTGTTTCCCTAAGGCCTCCTGCAACACATGAGTTTTGGATGATCTCACACGTGTTAGCCTTACATAGCTTGCCTTGCATGTAGATGGCTGTCCTGTCACTAAACACTGATTCCCAGCAGAGTACAGAGAGAAACTACAGAAATATTGGTGATCTTGTTACAGCACTGACCACATGCACAGAAAGAAAGGTTTGGAATTTGTCTTAATGATTTCCTTGGCCTATTTTTATGGGGTGGCACCTTTTTCAGCACCAGCTACTTAGTTTAGATTCTGTTTATTTTTTTCCCCTTATGGTCTGAAATAAGACACTGGAAATGCCACGCCACCCTCAAAGAGGCAGCCTCTCCCACCAGAAATGTCAGAGGAACGTTCACTGATCCCACACTGTGTATCTAAGCTGCTCTCAGATCCTGCCATCTTTTTTTCTTCATCTCCTCCTCCTCCTCCTCCATACGCCCAGATTTCCCCTTAGTTGAAGTTCTTTTCATTTCATTCATATGTCCATTCACTCAAAAAAATGCACTGAATGTTAACACTGTACCCAGCTCTGTCAAAGGTGACAGCAGCGCTGCAACAAACACCGTCAGGCCAGTGGAGGAGATGGCCACGGAACCGACAGTGTATAGGTGACTATAACATTTAGGTGACCATAACATATGTAGCATATAGGTGACTATAATATATATATCATACGGGTGACTGTAATATGTATAATATTTAGGTGACTATAATACATATAACATACAGGTGACTATAATATATGTAACAGATGACTGTAATATATATAACAGGCGACTAATATATATAATATATAGGTGACTATAACATATATACCATATAGGTGACTACAGTATATATATTATATAGGTACGTGTAATATATATAATATATAATGGGGTAATATAGAATGGTATAATGCACTAATGTAGAGATGGTACAAAGCCCTATGGGAGTTCCAAGTACCAAGTGAACAGTTCTGCCCGGGGGTCCAGAAGATCATCACAGAAGACTCGATGTTTGAGCTGAGCCCAAAGAGATTAATAGAATTCAGCCAGGAGAAAGGACAGGAGAAATTCCAAGCCAGGGGAACATCTCCAGCATGCATCCAGGTTAATAAGTGCTTTAAGTATCATTTTGCCGTCTTTACCCATCACTTTGACCACATCATCCATCCATTTATTATTTCTTAATTCCACAAATATTTCTTTACAGCAGAAACTCCTCCAGGTACTGCAGATACAGCAGAGAACACGGAGCTCGCATTGTAGCCTGCCCCCCCCCCACCCAGATACATCAGGCCTCTCACCCCACGCTCTACTCCTAAGCTCTGTACCCGGCCGTGCTCGTCTTTTTCTTCAGCTGCCCTGTATCCCAAGCTCACTTCTTCATGGTACTTCCCTGATCCCAAACGATCCGATTATGCATGGTCTCACCTTGCTTATTTAGCTGTTTAATTTTATTTTTAAATCACCCATTGTTTCTCCTAATGCTCAAATCTCCTTCATTTGACAATCCTGCTGTTTTCTCTTTAAAACCATAAACACCTCAAGATTAATGATCACATTGGACTTGGTGGGTATGGGACTAAATAAGGCATTAGTGCTGGAAATACACATTCAATCTGATGAAATAAAAGATGTCTTCTTTCTGAAGACTTTCAAAATATAAAGAATCTCTAGAACGAGTCTCAAAAGCAGTAGAGGAAAGGCGTGCTGTCTTTGGAATCATCTAAACTTGGGTTTGAGTTCCTACCATACAATTGACTCACCGTGTGGTCTGGAGCGTTTACTTACCCTTTGTGAGCCTCATCTGTCATCATTTGATAACTGAGGGTTTTGGGATCCAGCTTGCAGAGCTGCTATAATAGCAATGATATGTGTGTCCAGTTCCTGGCACATAATAGGTGATCAATAACTAGTAGCCCTTTGCAGATGACACTCAAATCTGTAAGAAGCTCTGGAAGAAAAAGATCAGGTAGGAGAGGAGAAGAAAATTCCAGGCTGGTGGAATGAAATTTATCTAGAAGTTGCAGTTACCTCTACTGTACCTACCGTTCATTCTTCCGAACATTGAGCAGGTTGCTAGCTCAGGGAAGCCCGGCTGCCCTCTGCGTAGCTTCTGCCTGTGATGACACACGTGGGGGGTTCGCACCTTTAGGAGCAGAGCCCTTGATATGGAGAACTTCAAAACCGAAGTGAACATCGCCCCCGGAGCAAAGGTGCAGTTTGAACTTCATTACCAGGAAGTGAAGTGGAGGAAGCTGGGGTCCTACGAGCACAGGCTCCACCTGCAGCCGGGACGACTGGCCAAGCACCTGGAGGTGAGCCCATCCTCCTACGGCTCTGTCCCTCATCTGTGCTTTCTGCCTGTCCCCACTCCTTGTGGTGTTCCATGCCACTCGGCACTGCCGGTCAGGGTGGCGTGCAGAAAGGATTCTGGGTTTAGAGTCAAGCAGGCCACTTCCTTGCGGATTTCAGTGCCAGCTCATCTCCTTATTAGCTGTGTCAGCTTCCTGTGGCCTGCTGTAACAAATGACCACACACTGGGTGGCTGAGAGCAACAGAAACGTCTTCTCACACAGTTCTGGAGGACGGAAGTCTGAAATCAACGTGTTGGCAGGGCTACGCGCCTAAAGGCTGCCAGGGAGACTCTGTCCTTGCTTCTCCTGGTATCTGGAAGCTGCTGGCATTCCTTGACTTGTGGCCACATCGCTCTAATCTCTGCCCCCCTGGTCACATCACCAGGGTGTGACCTCTTCTGAGTGTCTCGAGTCTCCCTCTGCCTTGCTCTTATAAGAACACTTGTCGTTGGCTTTAGGGCCCATTGGGTAGTACAGGATGATCTCATCTCAAGATCCTTTATTGCATCTGCAAAGACCCTTTTTCCAAATCAGGTAGTAGTCACAGCTTCCAGGGATTTGATGTAGACATGTCTTTGGGGGGGGGGCTCCATTTAACCCACTACACTGACCTTCCAACATGGGACAAGTTATCCTGAGCCTCAATATTCTCACCTGTGAAAAGGGTACTACAACGTTCTTAGATTCCTTGGTTACAAGTGAGATGAGCTTATGGAAGTAGGTGGCAAATAATAGGAGTCAGTGAAGGTTGAGGTAGTCGTCTTCATCTGCTCCACGTTCCCCACATTGCACCCCAGCTCTCTTCACCTCGAGAGCAATGCCTGTGGCAGGGCATTGGCTACCGATTTGAACTCTCCTCTGCTGTAATCTTCACCTCTTGCCTTGAGAACTGAGCTGCTCTTTTCTTGGCTCGATTCTTATTGACATCACGTGAACACTTGTGTAAGAGGCAGAGCAGAACTGGAAGAAACCCAGGGAAGTGCACAGTTCAACCTGCTCTGCATTTGACGCATAGGAAGGTGAAGCAGACAGGTTGTAATTTGCCCATTGATGTAGAAGATTCAAGGGGATGAATGAATGGATCATGGTAAAATTCTCATTCCATTCTTGTTTCTAAATAAGAATAGAATGGGGATCCCCCTGGTGGTCCAACGGTTAAGACTCTGCGCTCCCAATGCAGGGGGCCCGGGTTCGATCCCTGGTCAGGAAACTAGATCCCACATGCCACAA
The DNA here is from genome assembly GCF_949987535.1 of Balaenoptera acutorostrata. Classification (NCBI taxonomy): domain Eukaryota; kingdom Metazoa; phylum Chordata; class Mammalia; order Artiodactyla; family Balaenopteridae; genus Balaenoptera; species Balaenoptera acutorostrata. The sequence continues at coordinate 24,463,089 of NC_080066.1, read as the reverse complement.
CTAAAAGATCCCGCATGCCGCAACTAAGACCTGGTGCAGCCAAATAAATAAATATTTTTTAAAAAATAAATAAGAGGGCTTCCCTGGTGGCGCAGTGGTTGAGAATCTGCCTGCCGGTGCAGGGCACACGGGTTCGAGCCCTGGTCTGGGAGGATCCCACATGCCGCGGAGCAGCTAGGCCCGTGAGCCACAATTACTGAGCCTGCGCGTCTGGAGCCTGTGCTCTGCAACAAGAGAGGCCGCGATAATGAGAGGCCCGCGCACCACGATGAAGAGTGGCCCCCAAACTTGCCGCAACTAGAGAAAGCCCTCACACAGAAACGAAGACCAAACACAGCCATAAATAAATAAATAAATAAATAAATAAGTTAAAAAAAAAATAAATAAGAATGGAATGGAATAGAGTAGACGAAAGGGAATTAAATCCCAGAGAAATGAAGCAATAGAAGGGGAATACTAGGTTGCCCAAAAGGTCTTCAGCCTACATGGTGAGATGCATTGTGTCACACAGAATTTAAAGAACTTGCAGAAGTGATGGTGGAGCCATGCTGGGTCATCTTTGGGAAATCCTGAGGATGAGAAGAGCAGCAGAGGACTTAGTAAGTGTGCTTCTTGCTCAATCTTTAAAGATATTTTAATGCTTTGAGTAATTTCTTTCCCACCTCTAGGTAGATGTGTGGATTATTGAACCTCAGGGAATGAGATTTCTTCATGTTCTGGACACATTTGATGGGCATTTTGATGGAGTTCCCGTCGTATCTAAAGGACACCAGAAGGTACCGCAAGCGTTGATGTTACAGAGTCTAAGAGGCCACTGGCTCCTGGGTTCTGCTCTCCTCCTCTGCTCTGGGGGATAGAAAAGCCATCAGGTGCTGAGCTGAGGGAAGTATGTGAAGGAACAGTGATCCCTGAGCAAAGTCTAGGGTCTCCCACAGGATATACAGAATAATATTACCGATTGTTTCATTGCATTTTGACCAGAGTCTGTCCCTTTTGGAGGTCCTGTCCCATTTCCCCCAGGTAATTTCACTTGACCAGTAGCTAAAAGACAGTTTTCACAGGGACTTCAAAACCACTGGTCCAGTGGTTAAGACTCTACGCTTCCACTGCAGGGGGCGCGGGTTCGATCCCTGGTTGGGGAACTAAGATCCTGCATGCCGCGCGGCGCAGCCAAAAAAAGACAGTTTTCACATAATACACAGTGGATTTTCATTAATCACAGCAAGAAATACTCAGCCTAATTCTCTCTGCCTTAATGGCCAATAGTAACCACCTTTGGAGGGATCGAAGTCCTCTAAGAACCTTTCACCAACTCTTTCTAGAGCTGGTGGCTGTTTCTTCCTTGGGGGGAAAGGGAGGAATTCTTTGAATCTCTTATGAAGGACTGAAACCAGGCCAACAGCACCGCAGGCTGTTGGATGCCCCCTCACATGCTTTGGCACCATCCCTTCCATCAACAACGAGACCACCGATGCTGCCCGGATGCAGAATGGCCCTGGACCTCCACCTGTGTGCACGAGAAGGTGCAGCTGTCAACTCCTCACCTGGAGAGGGAGGGGGGCCGAGACCGGGCTGTGACACTACTGTTCTTTCCAGGCACACGTCACCTTCAAGCCCACGGTAGCACAGCAAAGAAAATGCTCCAACTGCTCTGAGACTGCGGTCGATGGTGAGCTCGTGGTGATGTACGATGTGAACAGAGAGGAGAAAGTCGGTGAGCTTCAGGTGGGTGAAAACAGACTCTGGGAGACTGGCCCCGCCAAAGCCTAAGAACTGTTTTTTGTTGAATAATCCCCCCTCATCCCCCCCCGGAATAAACCTTGCCAGCCTCTGGTTAGTTCCCAGCTGCCCAGGCGAGTGTCAAGGCTGCAGACAAGGGACTAAAAGCATATTTCTCTAAGTGTTGCTGAGCATTTTATGTCAAGATAACTGAATAAAGGTCATTGGGTCTCATGCCTTTGTACCAGGAAGGTACGTCTAGACCTCGAATGAAGAACCATAGGAAATCACAAAATGGGAATTTTCTATAACCTTCCAAGGCCCTTTGCAATGAGATGATCAAAGAAAGCACAGAGATTATGTTCCTTGTGAGATTTCTTGAGCATTTCCCTTTCCTCTTTTGTCATGTCTTAGATGTGTGTGCATATTTCCCTGTGCTAAAGTAATGAGGCCTTAGTAGCCAAGAGCCTCTCTCTTGGGATGAGAGAAGCACTTGAGCCAAGTGCTTCTCTCCAGGGATGGGGGGGCGGGTTGGGAAGTGTCCACAGCTACACACCTGAGAGCTGGACACTGTAATGTCCTGGGGGAAGCAACCAAAGGGCAGTGGAAAGAGAATGAGGTGAGCCAGTCTTTAGCACCTACAAGAGAAGACAGAGGCGGGGATCAGGAATCCAGCTCCTCCCATTAACTTCTAGAACAACCCAGACTCCCCGGGGTGCACATCAAGGTCATTCATGGTCTGCCCAGTGGGTTCTCTGCCCTAACTCCTTGAATTCATCGTGCTGAACCACTTATAGAGCCCTAAGTGTGCCAAGGGCTACCCTGTCTGGAAGTCTCTTCCCCGGCCTGGCCCCCACCCCCCAGCTCAGTCCAACCCCGACGCTGGCAGCCTAACTGCAAACTCACGAACCCACGTTCAAGTCCAGCGTAGTTGCCCTTTCCCTGGGGAAGACTCCCCTGTCTGACTTAGATGCACCGCCACTGGGGGTGTTCTCGGAGCCTTTTATTTTTCCTGATCACGGACTTAACACCCTGTGCTGCAAATTGCCTCTTTATTTGTCTGGGTCCTTCATCGCCCGCGAGCCTCAGGAGAGCAGGGACTCTTCCTGATCCACCTTCGGTTAGCAGGGTGCCTGGGACGGAGGCTCTCGATGAAGACTGGGTGGGGTGGCAGGAGTGGAGGGAAAGACCCTAGGAGGTGAACTGCTGAGAAGGCTCAGACCTTCGCAGGGAAGGACAGAGTGGGAGCAGGAAGGAGAAAGGAGAAGCAGGTGGACACCAAGCCTCTGTCCTCTCCTGCTCCCTGTGACCACCCTTCTCCTCTCTCAGTCCCCTGACCCTCGTCTTCCTACATTCCGAACATTGGTAATGGTTTGGCTCACAGATGTGTTCTGGTTTCCAGGTGTTTAATGGATATTTTGTCCACTTCTTTGCTCCTGAGAACATGGACCCAATTCCAAAAAACATCCTCTTTGTCATCGACGTTAGTGGCTCAATGTGGGGAATAAAAATGAAACAGGTAAGTACCCATGGTGGGCAATGGTACCCGGGGCTCCCTACCTTTTCTCATCCTCTCCTGATGATGCAATTGTTCGAGGCCCCTTCCCCCCAGGGCTTGTCTCAGCTCAGGCTGCTAACGAAGTCACACAGACTGGGTGGCTTCTGAACAGCAGAGATTTATTCAAAACTCACCTTTTTGAAAACTTTCATCTCAGTGTAACCTCTTCTCTGCTCACTCTTCTGCTTCATATTCTTTTGGTTGTTCTGCATATAACCCTTTAATACCTTGCCATTGTTCATGAATAACTTTGACATCACTATATGCATATATTTTCTAATTATGCTGTAATTCCTTGAGGGTGGCCATCCTGTCTCACGTCTTCCAGTTCAGAGTTCAACATAGGCTTATTCAGGGTTAATGGTATAGATGCAATTCTAAACAAACAAGGAAATTTCTTATTTGATTCATCAATCCATCCAGTCAACCAATTTGAACCACCAACTAACCATTCATTCATTCAACAACCATTTCTGACCACCCAAGTGTTCACTACTGTTCTAGGATCCAAAAGACGGAAAAGACATGGCCCTGCCCGCTGTGCTTCTACCCCGGTACCCGGGTCTCCACAGTGGCGTTTTTGACAGTTTGGGCTGGCTGATCCTTTGCTGTGGGGACCACGCTATATGTTGTAAGATGTTTAGCAGCATCCCTGGCCTCTATCCACTAGATGCCAGTGGCACCCACCCTCCCAGTCATGACAATCGAAAATGTCTTCAGACATTGTCAAATATCCCCTGGGGAGAAAATTACCCTCAGTTGAGAACCACTGCTCTAATACAAGAGTTTTTTCACCCCTCCCTCCCTCCCTTCCTTCCTTCCTTCCCTCATTTAACAAGTATTTATTAAGCACCCACTATGTGTCAGGCACTTAGTTCATCACCGAAGTCTGAGATGACTATTACACACCCAAGTGAACACGTTAAGCAGGCTGTTGGCTCTACAGATCTGGTGCTCAGAGGTGAGATATTGAGATAGACACTTAGGAGCCACGAGTATGTAGAAGGTATTCACCGCCATGAGACCAGGTGAAAACATCAAGGAGTAAGTGTAGATAAGAGAAGAAAACCAAGAGTCAAACTTACACTATTCCAGTAATTAGAATTATCTGAGGAGAAGACGAGGAACCAGCAAAGAAGACTAAGAAAAAGTAGCGAATGAAAGAAGAAGAAAACCAAGAGTGTCCAAGGCTCTGGAAGAAGACGAGGAAGTTATATTAGGAGAGAGATGTGACCAGTTGGTCCAAACGCTGCCCAGATTGAGTCTGATGAGGTGAGAATAGTCCACCGGATTTCACAACAACCTTGACGAGCGACGTTTCAGTGGAGGGATGATGGGGAAAACCTGAATGGAATGTGTTTCAGAAAGAATAGGAAAAGAAGATTTGGAGACAGTATGTTTAGACAGTTCCTTCAAGGAATTTTATTGCAAAGGGAAGTTGAGAAATGGGGCAAGTGGGTACATTATGAGGTTTTTAAAGGAATGAGAAGTGATAGCATGTTACTCTGTTTATTGAAAGGTACCAACAGAGGGAAATTCAAGATGCAGGAGAGGCAAAGAGCAGTTGCTAGAGCCATGTCCTTCAGTAGACGAGAGAGAATGCAATCTAGGTCACAGGTGGATGGATTTGCATTAGGCGGAAATACAACTACTGGTTCTTCTACATTACCAGGCGGGAAGGAAAAGTTTATGGGTACACGTACTGGCAGGTGGGATTTTATAGCGGTGGGAGTTGTGGAAATTTTCTTCTGATTGCCTCCATTTCTCAGTGAAGTAGGAATCCAGGTCATCAGCTGAGACAGGAGAGGCGGGTGTTGGTGGTTTGAAGGGGAAGGAGATGGGAAGCAGTAATTACGTGGTAGTGGATGAGAAGGCTGCGTAGATGCACTTGAGAAATACATTTGATTTTCAGGCACCACAGAGGGGACACCTGAAGCTCATAATCCTCAACTTAAAGTCAAGCTAGTGAGACTGGTCATGCATGACAAAATAAGACAGTAAAAGTTTAAGTATCAAAATACAGACAATACATGTTCAGAATACAGGAGAGGTAGATCTGTGTTGACTCAAGTGGATTTATATGGTTTTCTGGAAAAATTATAGCTTGAGCCAGTACTTGAAAGATGACTAGGATGAATTATTGGTCTTCCTCATTTCATCTTAGGCTTAGAGCTTATGTATTAAGACCCTTCTCTATTCTCTCTCAAAACAGACAGTGGAAGCGATGAAGACCATATTGGATGATCTACGCGCTGAAGACCATTTCTCCATGGTTGATTTCAACCACAATGTTCGAACCTGGAGAAACGATTTAGTCCCAGCTACTAAAACACAGATTGCAGATGCCAAGAATTACATTCACAAAATCCAGCCCAGTGGAGGTGAGTAGGTTTAGCCCACAGCCCAGTGAGAAACTTCCATAGGATTCAAATCTTGGTTCACTTAAGAAATACGATTCCCTACCCCAGTGGTCTTTGCCCAGTCTGCAGTGGTCTGCTTTAAATAATACATTTATTATTAAACAATGAATACTATGGTCGTGGTGAAAGCATAATCCATACCCCATCCCACACACATTTTTAACCATTCCATCCTCAGAAAAGGGTGTCAGTAAGTGATACTAGCCTTCTTATGACTCGCATAGCAAGAGAAAGACAAATACCATATGATATCACTAAGATATGACACAAATGAACTTATCTATGAAACAGAAACAGACTCACAGACATAGAGAACAGGCTTGTGGTTACCAAGGGCGACAGGGACGTGGGGGAGGGATGGATGAGGAGTTTGGGATTAGCAGATGCAAACTATTATATACAGGATGGATAAACAACAAGGTCCTACTGTATAGCACAGGGAACTATATTCAATATCCTGAGATAAACCATCATGGAAAAGAATATAAAAAAGGAATGTATATATATGTATAACTGAATCACTTTGCTGTAAAGCAGAAATTAGCACAACATTGTAAATCAACTAAACTTCAATTAAAAAAAGAGAAAAAAATCACATGTCATAACACATAATTGTTTACAGAACAGTGTCCAAGTATGTCAGCAAGGCTGAATTAGGTGACTTCAGTTTGGTGGTTAACAAAATGACTGTTGCTTTGAAAGGGTTAATTCATCTCTAAGGGAACCATTTACTACAAAGTGAATATTTTATTCCACTGGGGGATCTGGACCAGCCTGGTCAAAATTTGGAAAGCAATCAAATGATTTGGGTACTGAATAAACTATACATGAGTCATCACCAGACAGATGAACCTGAACCCAAGACGTGATTGTTTCTGTGGAAAGTAAGAGTATGTAACAGAACAGCACATTCTATGGCTTTCACAGGGACAAATATCAACGAAGCACTCCTGCGGGCCATCTTTATTTTGAATCAAGCCAATAACTTGGGACTGTTGGACCCCAACGCGGTCTCGCTGATCATTTTGGTGTCTGACGGCGATCCGACAGTAGGCGAGTATCATTTACATTTTTAGTGATAAATATTTTTACTCTCGTTGCTTGGGAACGTGATTTGCTCAAAATGGGAACTCAGGGGCTTCCCTGGTGGCGCAGTGGTTGAGAATCCGCCTGCCAATGCAGGGGACACGGGCTCGAGCCCTGGTCTGGGAAGATCCCACATGCTGCGGAGCGACTGGGCCCGTGAGCCACAACTACTGAGCCTGCGTGCCTGTAGCCTGTGCTCCGCAACGAGAGGCCGCGATAGTGAGAGGCCCGCACACCGCGATGAAGAGTGGCCCCCGCTTGCCGCAACTAGAGAAAGCCCTCGTGCAGAAACGAGGACCCAACACAGCCAAAAATAAATAAATAAATATTAAAAAAAAAAAAAAATGGGAACTCAAATGGCATTTGCCTGAGTGTCTAAACCATTTTAAAGCCATGCTTCCTAAAAGAAGGATTCTTTTGACCCTGAAGCATTCACTCCACTTAAAGCAGTCCCCAGACGTTTGGGGGCAGGATGCTCTTGAATGCCTCAGTTTCCCCTCCACAATGTGGGAAAACTTGCATTCGAATTTGAGTCATATGCTATGAGGATTGCTGATACATACTAGTGTAGTGTGTTTATTTCCTAAGCGTAAGGTGTGTGAGGTGGTGTGTGGAGTGTGTGGGTTGAGGATGTATCCTCTGAGTCTGCAGTGACCTGTTCTCCCACTGTTCTCCAAATTTCCCCCATGTACTCACTGCACCTGGGCAGATTACTTCTCTCTGATGCATCCTGTGTGTTTTCTTATCCACACAATGGCTCGCCATCTCCCTGCTTCTATTACATATGCTGTTATTTTCATTTGCTTCATTTGCATCTTTACACGGACAAGCATCAGTGAGAGTGAATGCTAGATTGCGCTGCAGTCCGTCTTGTAGACAAGGTTGTACCTAACTGTGCCTGACACAGCTCAGTGGAAGGAGGACCAGTGGTGCAATCCTGACAATGTACCAGAGTTCTAGAAAGAGGGAGGGAGAGGCAGAATGGCAGTCGTTGTGTATTTGTCATAGATTCAGTGCTTGGATCAGATGACTTTTAAAATTCAATTTTAGAATAAAATCCTAAGGAAAAAAAGGAAATAAGCTTAAAAAATTGTCAGTTTCTTACTCCTGACCCTCAACCATCCATTTCCTGTCCCGGGAGACAGTCACTGGTTACCAGTTTCTTGTGTATCTTTCCAGAGATATTCTGTGTGTATCTGTATACTGTATATACATGTACACACAAATATATGAAAATACATACACACACACATATATACATGTATACAAATGCATCCTGCATACACTGACCTTCACCTTGTTTTTCTCCCCTTTAAAAATGTGCCTTTGAGATCATTCAGTATAAACACATAAAGAGTTGCCGTGTTCTTTTTTATAACTGCATAGTATTTCACAGTTTGAATATACCATAATTTAACCCATCTCCTTTATCGGTGTACATTTAAGTTGTTTCTAATGTGTTGCTATTCCCAATAACGTTGCTATATACCACTGCCCGTCCTTCATTTCAACATGTATGAGGGCATCTCTAGGGAAAATTCCTAGAAGTTGAGTGACTGAGTCAAAGCATAGGCGCCTTTTGAATTTGGACAAATTTTGCTAAACTGCCCTCCATGGGTTTTCCCAAATCTTGATAGCATTGCCTCCTCACTCCTTTCCTTCCTGTCATCATCTTTAGGGGAATTGAAATTGTCAAAAATTCAGAAAAACGTGAAGCAGAACATACGAGAAAACATCTCCTTGTTCAGTTTGGGGATAGGATTTGATGTTGACTATGATTTTTTGAAGAGACTCTCCAACGAAAACCGTGGGATCGCGCAAAGGATTTATGGAAACCAGGACACTTCTGCCCAGCTCAAGGTAACTTTTTTTTCTGTTCTTTTTTTTTTTTCTTCACTTGAAATCATTCAACTAGCAATATCTGATGCCCAAAAGAATATGGCTGAATTTAAGTAAAAATTGTCATTATGTCAGCTATATTAGGTCACAAGAATCGGGGAAAGTGTTCTATTCCTTTCTCATGCACCCCACCCCCACTTGTACACCTGCAGTAACAGTGAGATGAGAGGCGGTAAGGTGATGGATACCAAGTTCCCTACTCCCTGAACAGGTCTTGGGAGACACCATCACGGCTTCCTGTGTCTCTCCAGTCCCGCTAAGCCGTCAGTCCTCCTAATCGCCATGGGCACTGTTCTCCCTTTAAAGGACATTGGCATCTTGGAAATCAACTTTCTATAATGCAACACAAATCAAACTATAGCCTGTACATTTCCTTAAATATAAAGGATATCAATTACTTGTTTATTTTGACTAAATGGACAAGAAAAAATGAAGGAGAAGAAGAATATACTTTACTCCACCCTCTGTCAGTACCAGGTACCATCTATCAGTAGCAGGCACCATATTCAAACCTGGGGACAGGTAAGAGACAGGTTCTAATTTGGGGATATCCACCCATCTGACTTATTATGAGAGTCCCTGAGCTTTTCATTCTCGTCATAACAGAAAGAAAATATGCTGAACTCTTAAATCAAGAGTAATATTCTTAACAAAGTCCTGATTGTCTCTGTTTCAGTTCATTGAATAACTATGAGAATTTTCCATAGCTTTCCACAGAGCTCCTGGGAGAATAAATTGAGCGATGTCTGCTAAGCACTTGAAGAATCTCAGAGAAAAATGCTTTAGATCTATAAAGTGATATGAAAATAATGATTTCTCTGTTTTTTTCTATGAATTGTAGAAATTCTACAACCAGGTCTCGACTCCCTTGCTCCGGAATGTTCAGTTCAACTATCCCCAAACACCAGTAACAGATGTCACTCAAAACAGTTTCCATAACTATTTTGGAGGCTCAGAGATCGTGGTGGCAGGAAAAGTTGACCCTGATAAATTGGAGCAGTTACAGAGTATTATCACTGCAACTTCGGTACTTCTACTTATCTGCTTATTCTAAAAATACTAGTTGTCCCCTTAGTATACAAGAGACATCTTGCATATTAACAGGCTGATACTCTGAATTCCAAGAATCATGTGGGTAAGATAAAAGCAAAAAGTGAAAGGGAAGGCCTGAGAATATCTGTACCATCTTCCCAACTATTGTGTAAATCCTTACCTTTTTCATCCCAAACTCTAGAGGTTGGCACTTACTTCCTCTTGTGTATTCTTTTGGATTATTTTGCATTCCCCTTCAAGTTGCCTGCTACCCTGATTCACTCACAGTAGATCCTTTGGAAAATGTGAATTGATTAACTACAATTCTGCCCCACTGGTGTCTTTCAACTGAACCTTCCATTGTCCAGGCTAATGCAGAGTTAGTCTTGGAAACCCTGGCCGAGATGGATGGCTTGGAGGATTTTCTATCCAAAGACAAGCATGCAGATCCTGATTTCACCAAGAAACTGTGGGCCTATCTGACCATCAACCAACTTCTGGCTGAACGGTAAGAAGACCGTACACCACAGGGATTTGCAAACGCAAAAGACTTGCCTTGGATACTTGACATAATAGACAAAAAAAAAAAGGGTTTGGAACCAAGAAAGGCAGCAAATTATTACAGGGTTTGGAGTACTCATTTCCACTGGTTTCAGGCAGTTTTAACTCAAGCTGGGTTCACTCTTTTTGTCTTTTTTCTTGACATGTAACATGCATACAATAAAGCATGTGAAGTGCATTCATTTTAAATGTACGGTTTAATGAATTTTTATGCACATCACCCACGTAATCTGCACCCAATCCAGACACGGAACAGTTCTTCCATTTCTGAAGTCTCCTTCATTCTCTTTTCCACTCAACACCCACCTCCCACCTCGAGTAGAAATCACTATTTTGACATCTGTCACTATCAATTAGTTTTGTCTATGATGAAATTTCATATAATGATACAAACTGTATTTTTTGTTTCTGGCTTCTTTCACTCAATGTGATGCCCATGAGATTCATCCATCTCATTGCTATGGGTATCAGGAATTCATTTGCATTTACTCCTGAAAATAGATTATTGTCCAAAGAGAAATTTACGATTATGCAATTCTGATATCACATAAGGAAGGGCTTCCTATAGGTACCTATTTCATCTCTGGCTTCTCAGCTGACTGGTATTTAAATGCTCCAATATAAAAACTATATTTCTAGAGTAATGTATGGTTCTTTGATCATGTGTATCAGAATTACAGGGGGGTGTTTGGATAAGAAAATTACTGTTCCCCAGCCCGCCTCCACCTATTCAATCAGATTCTGAGGAAGAGGGAGCAGGGTGGTGTGCACGGGGCTGGGAAAAATGAAATACGGCTGTATAACTGTGCTCAGAGAGAAAATCCTTAATGTCAGTAAGATTATAAAACAGACACAAGATTGTAAGCTGTGGCTTTAGAGTGAGTGGGAACTGTTCCTGCATCTTTACAGAGGCAACTGGGTGCATGTAAAGGTATATAGCAAATTGCTGCAGACGTTAAATATTGATTTTTAAGAAAGAATCCCTGTAAAGTGGATCAGTGTTTGCCATTGAGCAGTGGGTGGAAAGGATGAACAGGCAGAGCACAGGGCATTTCTCAGGGCAGTGAAACTACTCTGTATGACGCTATAATGATGGATACCTGCCATTATACATTTGTCCAGACCCATAGCATGTACAGCACAAAAGTGAACCCTGGGTGATGGTGATGTGTAGATGTAGGTGTATCGATTGTAACAGATGTACCACTTCTAGTGGGAGATGTCGATAATGGGGGAGGTTGTCGGGTGGGGAAGGGGCAGGGAGTATACGGAAAAGCTCTACTTTCTGCTCAGTTTTGCTGTGAACCTAAAACTGCTCTCAAAAATAACTTGTGTAGACTTGTTGTTTCCAAGGGGGAGGGGGTCGGGGGAGGGGTGGAGTAGGAGGTTGGGGTGAGCAGATGTGAGCTATTACATCTGCTGAACAACAAGGTCCTACTGTAGAGCACAGGGAACTATATTCAGTATCCTGGGATAAACCATCATGGAAAAGAATATGAAAAAGAATGTATATATATGTATAACTGAGTCACTTTGCTGTACAGCAGTAATTAACACACAGAACACTGTAAATCAACTATACTTCAGTTAAAAAATAATAATAATCTGTTTAAAAATTCCTTAGGACTGCATGGATAGACAAAATACTAAGCTCCATGAAGCCAGTTAATTCTGTTTTACCTCGTAGTCCCCAGGGTCCCAGTTGGACCCAGAAGTGGTGGAGTTAAATCTAGTGATGCTGTCCAATGTCTCTGTTTCCTGAGTACAGGAGCCTGGCTCCTACAGCTGCTGTGAAAAGGAAAATTACAAAAACAATCCTGCAGATGTCTCTGGATCACCATATAGTGACCCCCCTCACATCCATGGTGATAGAGAATGACGCCGGGGATGAACGCATGCTGGCAGACTCCCCTCCACAAGACCATTCTTGCTGTTCAGGTGAGTCTGCCTACCTGGTGGAGAAATTTTTCATAAGACGTTACGGAAAAACCCAAATGAACTTTTTGGCCAACCCAATATTTTTTTATAAGCCTAAGTCCTGATAAGCCTTGTTGACATACATAAAAGTAAACAGGAATGGAAAGAACTTGGTTATAGCAGTGGCACTCACTTATCTGAACTTCTTTGCAGTCATATACAAAACTCATATAGAATCTAGTACTCCAAAAAGTATTTTTAATGGTCTATCAGATGACAGGTCAGGCCCTACTCCAATCCTGTTGAAAGCAAAGAATTGAAAACTGTCTGACTTACAAATAGATTTGTTTCCTAGACATTGGAGTTATTCCATTTTGGGGCACTACACCGATTTTCAAATGGACACTTAGTTCCCGGGAGGTTTTTGGTGAGGTAGGCAGGAAAAAGGTGTGCCTTCCATTTCTAAACTAGGAGAAAGGGGTTTTCTTGGGAAAAATATATATGGAAGCTAAGAAGCTCAAAATTGCCATAAAAGCTATCCATGATCTCTGTGTCTTGTGGAATGTCCCAAGGTACACCCAAGGGCATGTGTGCCCACATTTAGAAGAGCTTGGTTTACTCATCTTCTTCCTTCCTCCCTTTCTTAGGGACTGTCTTCCTTCCTCCCTTTCTTAGGGACTGGTCCTGTTATAACAATCTTGAGAATGACCAGCATTCACCGGAGGGATCATTTTCTGCATTTTTTTTTTTTAATTTTTATTTATTTATTTATTTCTTTATTTTTGGCTGTGCTGGGTCTTCGGTTCGTGCGAGGGCTTTCTCTAGTTGCGGCAAGTGGGGGCCACTCTTCATCGCGGTGCGGGGACCGCTCTTCATCGCGGTGCGCGGGCCTTTCACTATCGCGGCCCCTCCCGTTGCGGGGCACAGGCTCCAGACGCGCAGGCTCAGCAGCTGTGGCTCACGGGCCCAGCTGCTCCGTGGCATGTGGGATCTTCCCAGACCAGGGCTCGAACCCGTGTCTCCTGCATTAGCAGGCAGATTCTCAACCACTGCGCCACCAGGGAAGCCCCCTGCATTTTTAATTCTGTTCAAGTGAGATGCCAACTTTATGACAGTGGTCTAGGCTTCAAGAAACTCTTACTTCTGACTTCCAGTTACAATAGCCTGGAGCCTCACAGCTAAATTTATGCAGGGAGAAACTCACGCTAGATGACCTGGCATTTATAGGTGATTTTATATTCCCTGGATAAAATGCCTAGGTGAACTGGCATTTTTTCTCAGAGACAAGGAGCTGACTGCATATCAGAAAGCCAAATGAATTTTTTGCAACCAGTAGGGGATATTGGTTGGTTGGGAAACTAAATCGTTCAGATTGTTTTGTTTTGTTTTCTTTTTTATTGAAGTATAGTTGATTTACAATATGGTGTTAGTTTCAGGTGTATGGCAAAATGATTCCATTTTATATATATATATGTATTTTCAGATTATTTTCCATTATAGGTTATTACAAGATATTGAATATCATGTTATACAGTAAATCCTTGTTGCTTTCTGATTGTCGTTTGGTGAGTAGATAGGAATAGATCCAAGAAGATGCCGTCCAGAGTCTGGCTGGACCTCATCTCCCCAGTTTATGGTGAAGGCACAAGGTCCTTCCCCAACCTCTGAGGGCTGGTTCCTCCTACTACTGACCCTAGCCCGGGACCCAGACTCTGCAGAGAAGCCTACAGCAGGCCCTCACAGCATGATGACAGAAGGAGCTGGAAGATAGAGAACTCAGGAATAAAAATAATGGGAGAAAACCGTAGCTGAGAACCTCTGGGGGTCTGTCTGCATAAAACAGATTCTTGATATTGTAAGCAATGTCCATGGAAAAGTAAACCCGGAAGCTAATGGATATAGTTTTTTTCTATGCAGGTACCCTGTATTATGGCAACAGAGTTGCTCCAAATTCATTCCCACCTTGGGTGAACCCTTCACCGACACAAATGGTCCCAATGCCTGCGGTTGGCGCTCCAGTGCTTGAGACAACCCCTCCTCCACACGTGATGAGAGGTAAGGGAACTTCCACAATGCTTCTACATCCCAGATCTCAATTGGACCATAATGCCATGGAGCATTTGTATACGTTTAAAAAATCCTGGTAAAACTGGGAGCCTTTTATAGGCATCGTTGCCTTCCATGGAAAGAAGATGACCCCGTGTATTAGTCAGCTTGGGCCACCAAAACAAAATACCATAGATGGGGTGGTTTAAGCAACAGAAGTTTATTTCTCACAGTTCTGGAGGCTGGGAAGTCCAAGATCAAGGTGCCAGCAAGGTACATTTCATTTTCTTCGTTTGTAGGCAGCACCTGTCTTCCTGCGTGTTCACATGGCCCCTTTGTGTATGCACTGGAGAGAGAGAGAGAGGGCAGGCTCTCCAGTGTCTCTTTTATAAGGGCGCAAATCCCATCATAAGGGTCCCACCCTCATGACCTTGTCTAACCTTCATCAGCTCCCAAGGCCCCACCTCTAAACACCATCATGTTGGTGGTTACAGCTTCAACATATGAATTTGGGGGGGACAACGCATTCCATAGCACCCCATTTCCAACTGTACGAGGCAAACCCTCTGGGATGGAAGAGATGCACCTCTCGTTTGGGGAGGGCCAATGGGTATCAATGGAAAGGACATCTTCTTTGGAGATTGTTAATGACACTCATTTGAACTTAAGTTACTTAACATTTCTGCACTTCACTTCCTTCATTTTGAAAAGAGGCATCATGATACTTACGTAGCTGTAAGTACGTAAGTATCATGATGTAAGCTACTTACATAGCTGTCAATTAAATGTGTAACCATCTTTAAAGAGCTGGCATGTTATAGTCACTCAATAAATAGGTGTTTTGTTTGTTTGTTTTTGGCCGCACCGTGCAGTATGTGGGATCTTAGTTCCCCCGACCAGGGATCAAACCTGTGCCCCCTCCAGTGAAATCGCAGAGTCTTAACCACTGGGCCACCAGGAAAGTCCCTAAATAAGTGTTATTATCAATTTTATAATCAAAAATACTTGAATGTTGTTTCCTATATAACTGCATTATCATACATTATTTTGTGGGGTTGTTTGTTAATTTGCTTACTTGATTTTAATCAACAGCATATTTGAAAATCCTAGTTTTGCTCAGCATTTAAAAATCTTTCTACCAGTGGTTTCAGTGGCAGGCATGGGTAGCAGATGCAATCGTGTGAAAGCCAGGAAAACGAATTTCCTCGTGAGAGTCCTGCCAGCTGCAGCTGGCTTCCTTGTGCAGATTCTTTCTTTGCCTTCTGGTTGTCAACCTCTGCAGGGTCTTATTTCTCAACCAGAGAGAGGAGCTGCCTGGGGGAAATAGGAAACTATCTTCTCTTCTGTTCCTGGTCTGCACTATGCCTTTCAGTGAAAGGGATTTCCACTGCCTACCCATTGGCTGGTCCCATGTAGAAAGCTTGTGCCCCTTTTCTGCCTTTTACTTAGGAGTAAATTTCAACATTCAAAGAAGGAGCACATCCCTCTCCCTCTTGGAAGTTCCAAAGTACCAGCTTAACTCAGGTGGTTTGCAGTTTAAATATCAGAGTAGCTTCTGGTGTAGCTTCTTAGAAATGTGCTGCTTTTCTAGACTGCTTGGAATGTAAGACTCTTCTATTCAGAAATCCTCAGAACTGATTTCTCAGGACTGTACACCTACCACTCACCCGACATCGAATTATAACAGAGAGAACACAGCAAGGACTTTTGAGTCGATATTTATGATATCTTTAAATATCTTTAATAAGTATCTTGATAGAGATATTTTAAAACATCTCACCTCTACGACTTAGCTCTGAAATTGTTATTTGTAGGCCCAAAGTGATCTTCTTCACGCTTTCATTGGTGGTGATGCTTCAGACAGAGGTCCCTCCACTCCCCTCCCACATCACCTCCAACTATGGAGCTTTGGTGAAGGGCTCTGCACGTGACTCTCAGAAGTGACAGCCTCGTAAAGTGGCACATGAGGAGGGAATCTATGTGTCCAAGGTTGCTGTGCTTGCACAACAGCCATTTTTACTATGTGTTTCCAACGAGCGGCTTCTGAGAGCAAGACCTGATTGCAGTGACAAGTTCATGAGTCACTTAAACTGTTCCTTTGCAAAATAAAACTTTTCGTAGAAACATGTAGAGCCCGAGCCAATTTATTTTGAAGTGTTCTTCTCAGTAAGAATGCAGTGCTTGCTCTGAGTTTCTTGTCTCTGCTGTATGAGGCAACCAAAAAGACAAGGTCTTGAGAGTCAGACAGTTCTGGGGTCAAACTCTGCCCCCATGACCTTGGCCTGGACACTGAAACATCTATAGGTCTCAGCCCACCTTCAAAATGGGGATGATAATAACCTGCAAGGTGGTTCTAAAGTAGGTTCCTGGTTCCTAGGAGAAGCTCAGTAAATGCTGGCTAGTCTTACACCCATTAACCCCAGGTCCTCAATCTCCCTCCAACCTGATCAGAATGGAAGGCTGCACAGACTAACTTCAGTATGATCCTTTGTTTCTGGTAGACGTCTATCAACTCATTACGGCAGTACTGATTCACTGCTGCTCACCAAAAGGTCTGATGGATGGGATTTAGGTTCATCAAAATGGCAAAACCCATCATTATCTTTAATGAAAGCAATTTCCTTCAAGCCAAGTTATCTCAAAACACCCTATTTGTGTAGAGGAAAGAAGAGGCTATCATAATAAAATGATTTTTTTGATTAAAAAAACAAAGAGCTGGGAACCTTTGTTGCGTGTTTTAATGATGCCCTCTCCTGCCCAGCTCCTACACAAAATCAATTAACCAAGTATTTATTGACTACAGAGCATGAGCTCGGTGGTGTGAGGGGTGCAAAGAAGTACAAGATTTTGTTCCAGTTCTGGATGAGTTTATCCTCCATTTCGAGTTCCCAAACACACACTTGAAGGGGCATATCAGGATGGTTGGGAGAATGGGCATGTAATCAGACGGCGTGGCTTTGCGTCATAACTCTGCCACTTATTAACTCTGTGATGTGACCTCGGGCAGGTCACCTGTCCTCTGCAGGACTGCGGTGAGAATTAGTTAATATTTGCAAAGAGCTTTGTGATAGCATCTAGAAAATAGCGACCTCTCACTGGATGGTAGCCCACTCTTCCAATTTTATTCTGGAAAACACAACCACTGCAGGTCTTAAGTCAAACCTTCCTCTTCAGTTTCTTCAATTCTGAGGCTAGAAGCCTGGAAGTGCTAAATGACTCCTCTCCACTCGGTTACCAGATACTGTGGATTCTACCAGATGACTCTTGAATTTCCCCTCTCTCGCCAAACCCATTCACCCACCATGCTGGGTTTTGCATTTAACATTTCTTGCTTGAATTACTGCTGCCTTAGCTGCTAAATGATCTTCCTATGTCTACTTTCTGATCCTTAATTCATACTGCGACCAGTAATTTTCCTAAAATGAGGGTCAAATCATATCACATTTTTCTCCAAAACCTTCAATAGCTCTCCAACAGAATAAAGGTCCGTTCTGTGGCCTGGTGGTCCACGGTTCCCTACGACCTACATTCTTAGTCTTATCTAAGACTTCGCAAAAACCCATCCTCTAGTCATCTTGAGTTACTTTCTTAACAAATCATCAACTTCTCTCCCTCCATGCCTTTCCTCATTCTGTCCACTCAGAATAAAATATCTCTCTCCTGTGTCTTTTATCTACCTGTGTTTTCCTACCTTCAGGACTTAGTTCAAAAGCCAACCCTTTTATAAAGCCTTTCTCCGCTTGCCTGGGTGGAATTGATCATCCTTCCATCTTCATTCCCAGAGTAGTGTGCTTGGGCCATTTTTCAATCATATACTTTAGTCCATCTCACATTAGTGGTTGTGTCTGCCTTCATGAAAGAAAAAATGATATTCTGTTAAAGGAAAAAATTATTCATGACATTTGTTAAAGCACGGTAAGGAACAATTTATTCATGATAGGTGTAGGGACCACTGCATTGGGGTATTGCAGTGCAGGAGGGAGATTAGACTCAACTCTGAACACACCATGGGAAAGTGGGAATTTACAGACAAAAACCAGGCTGGGGTCAGTAAATGGAAGATTACTAAGAGGAAACATCAGTGGAAAGGGGGGGTTCTGGTTAAACGAACCTAACAAGATTCTTGCTGAAGGCAGGCCAGGTAATCAGACCTTACTTGAGGATGGTGGGGGGAGGAGGAACCTGAATAGATATCAAGGGTGATCAGATTTGGAGGGTGGGGGATTCTAGCTAAACCTACTTAGTAGGATTTTTGCTAAAATTAGACAATGCAGAGAGGAACATGGAAGTCCAAAAGTTGAGGTCAAACTTGGAGAGTTCAGGGAAGCCTGAGTAGAGTTAGTCCCAGGAGAGTCTTTGTCACTCCTTCATTAAATTGTTTCTCTCTTGAAGGTAAAGACCATGACTTATTTATAGCTACACCAAGCATTGCCTAATTCAGAGTTTTGCACAGTTTGGGTTTTTTTCTTACCAAATATTTGTTGAATGGGTAAACAAACAAACAAAAAAGATCAGCCGGAATAACGGTGTCTAGTAACAAAGGAGTACTTTCTTGGGAATAGCTTGATCCTTCATTGCTCTTGGAATTGATCAATATTAATCTGTATGCCAAAAGGTAATATTATGTCTTTTTTATTTTTATGCACTGTATATGACTACTTAAAAATACAGGTATTTTACCTATCTATACACACAGTCACTGTATATACACATATGTAGTGCATTTGTAGTATATATTATATATATATAGTGTGTATGCTTGTGTTTCTTATTCCTTATGTCTTTCTTATTCATTTTTTTCTCTCTAGCCTAGAATATATGTGATAGCTACAAAACGAGTATACACTATATTTGTAAGATAACCTAGAACTCTGATGGCAGCTCCATGAGGAAGGGACAGCGCTTGGACCACTGGGTCCCTGGTGCCTAGAACAGTACCTAGCATATAGTAGGAGCACAGTAAACATTTGTTGTTGTGAAATTAAAGATGTTCGGGAATAAAATACTGTTCAAATTAACCTTCCTTTCTATGATTTTGTTTGTTTTCATTTTCTTTGTATATTTTCCAGTTGAAAATGACCCACACTTCATCATCTACCTACCAAAAAGCCAAAAGAATATTTGTTTCAATATTGACTCAGAACCTGGAAAAATCCTCAATCTTGTTTCTGATCCAGAATTAGGTAAAATAAAAAGATATTATATTAGAATTGGACTACTAGATCATGGTCATTCTTCACTGTCACTACCTGGGATTTCTTTCTTTTCTACCTTAATAAAATCTCATATATATATTTCAAACTACTCTTTTCAAACTCTGATAGTGAGAAATGAATAATAAATATATTCCTAACTATTTGAACTATTATAGATAAAATGCTCTGAGTATGAACTAGCAGAACTTGTTGTGATATGATTAATTTAAACCATAATAAAATAGTTATAAAATGAGAATTACAGAGGAAAAAAATGTTATGTAAATCCTGAAGCTAAATAAAAAAATAATTTTCCCATACTGTCAGGTTTTATAAATTTGAATTATGGTGCCCATATGTGCAAAAAAAAAAAAAGAAAGAAAGAAAATGAGCGCACAAGAAAGAAAAAACCATTTTTTTTCCTTGCAGGGATTTTGGTCAATGGACAGCTCATGGGTGCCAAGAAACCCAAGAATGAAAAACTAAGCACCTATTTTGGGAAACTGGGATTTTATTTCCAACGTGAGGGCCTGAAAATAGAAATCAGCACCGAGACCATCTCCCTGAGCAGGGGCTCTCGAACATCCGTCTTGTCCTGGTCCGACACGGCCCACGTCCTTAACCAGAGGCAAGTACAGTTACATCCGAATTCAGGTGTATCCTTGACACGTGACTACATCAACAAATCCAGACATGCGTGACACAAACATAAAATTCAAAATCATCATTTTAAATGTGAAGAAGTCAAGGTTCAGAAAAAATTTTGTTACTTCCTGCCCTGCTCCTGGCAGTAGAGTCTATGTGTTTTGGTCACGGTGTGTCTCAGTGCTAGCCTGGCGCCTGGCATACAGTAAGTACTCAATAAGTACATGTTGGACATGTGAATGAATCCATCAACTGAAATCCAGCCCAGTGTGTCAGAGTGCTCAGAAACACTATGATTTTGTCCTATGAGTAATATCTTCCCATTAGTATCTGTTCATTGTTGATACGGAAATGTATATACATTGACAGAATTTCAGCGCTGGGAGATAAATCAACATTCTGTGGCCAAAATGTTGTAAGGCTCTTAGAAAACTGGGGGGATTGTACGGGGCAGAGTGAAGTCATATTAGGGGTGGGAGAGGAATGACATTCTAAAACGAGTGTGTTCTGGAATCGTTAATTCCTTTTTGACTTCCCACCAGGGTGCTTGTCTCGGTGAAGAAAGAGAAAACTGTGACTATCGCCCTGGATAAAGAGATGTCCTTCTCTGTTTTACTTCATCGCGTTTGGAAGAAGCATCCAATCAATGTCGACTTTTTGGGGATCTACATCCCCCCCACAAACAAGTTTTCTCCTCATGTACACGGGTTGATAGGTAAAGTGTCCGTGGACCATCTGGCAGGTGTGGGACTGACCATCCTAGGTCTTGAGCAACTTTGGCTCAAGGTTAGAACATTTGGTTAGAATGTGGGAAAGTGACAGGTATGGACTCAAGGGTTCAGGGAGGACCCACACTCTGTGCCCTGGTCTTAATTTATGAAGGTGCCTGAGTGGCACACGAAGAGGTCAGTGTCACTGAGAAAGTGTAACATTTACTGTTGCTCACGGTTTCCATAGAAACATGAGACACATCTCACCATGCAGGGCCATGGGGAGGCCAGGTTTGGGTCAGGAACCAGAAGCAGAAGCAAGAGGTAGGCCCAGGCCAGAGCCTTTATTGGGGTTTCTGTGGCAAAGACAGGACAGAGCAGGATAGTTTGGGGTTGGCTAGCTTAATAATTTCAGTGGGCATTGGGCTACAGGGTGGTCGTTCCTTGCCTGGCACCTGGCCCTGGAATGATTCCTTCTGGGGCTCCCAGGCCAGGGAGAGGAGGTCCGGCTCTGGCTTGGTTCGTTTGCAGATCCCCACCATGCTCCCGGCTGAGTCCTTTGCTCTCCTTCAGAATTGGCTTTCCCAGGGAGGCGCAGTCTCTCCCCAGCCAGACGGAGTTTTTAGGATGTCAAAACATCATAATACACAGAGAATAAAAAACATGATTCCTACAACCCAACACAGCAGTGCAGGGCGACTCGTAATGCTGTAGCTGGGACTATTTGCTGCTCCAGACAAAGTTTCCCAGGGCTGGGATTTCATCACATACTGGGCAAATTAAGAGAAGGGATGGATACATTGTAAGTTTTGTGCTGAAGATTTTTTTCTCACTGAAGGGAAGTGAACTGGTTTAGGAAGTCTGTGACAACAAGCAGGGCGTCCAGGTCAGCCTTCCCTCCTTTTTGAAGAACGGTGGCCATTTAAGCCTACTGTATAGCATCACAAACCAAACGTGTTTTCTAGATTTGAGCTGTACTCTCAGGCGCTGACCTTTACCCCCACCATCAGGGTGTTCGATTTTACTTAGGGTCCAGTCGATCAGACTCATATGTCAAATGACATATGAGTGAGCAGCATGGATTTGCCCTCAGGAAGAACCCATCCCCATCTGCATCCTTTTCCTCTCAATACATCTGCCTACCCCAGAAAGTCTAGATGGGGGGACCAAAATGCAGCTTGGATCACATGACCAGGCTGTCCTTCTGTCTTCCTTTGAGTTACATGTAAATAAACGTCTGGACTTTGTTTCATAGGCCAGTTCATGTATGAGCCAAAGATACGTATCTTCAATGAGCGACCAGGAAAGGACCCTGAGAAGCCAGAGGCAAACATGGAAGTGAAGGGACAAAAGCTGATTGTCACCAGGTATGTCTCAGATGCATACTACAGGAACAAAAAGGGCTCCTGTTAGGATTGGACTCACACAGCCAAATAGAAGAACAAGAAAAGTCATTTCAAGCTTTACCTGTGTCACACTAAACAATTCACCAGGAAGAGACACATACATGGCATTGGCGTAAGGACACTGCAGAGAGTTCATCCAAAATGCAAAAAATGACCAGGTACATAAGTACGTACCATCAAATGCCAAGATTAATTAATCTACTATTCTCACCTTCGTACATTAGAAGCCATATGGCCACAAGCTGGATAATTGAAAAAGCAGATCAGAGGAAGAAATCATAAAAATATCTATGCGCCTTAGTGCTAGCGAAAGAATGTGTAGATTTTTACGTAAGCCTAGAGCTTTCTTTTTGAATATTTATCCACTGAATGCATGTTTGTGTTTGAATCTACTGAATACGTCTTGGTGTAGCTTTTCTTACACAAACCGGATCCATATGTTTCATTTTGAAGTGAAAACATAGATACCTGTAAAGCATCCTGAGTGTAAAATTTTTATACGTCTTTTTCATTTTTCCCAGTTTTTTACAGTTGTCTCACCCAGGCCTAATTTGGTATCATATTAAAGAATTCAGGGCCTTTTTAGAGTTTTTACAAAGCAGCCAACTTTGCTCGATGAGAAATGACTCTTTTGGCACACGGATGTCATTGGCTTCCATGAACTTCATTAAACCATAAAATTACAACAATTAAGCCATAGAATTACAACAGTAAAATAAAATTACCACAGAAATAGATTTGTGAACTGAAACAATGGGCTCTTAGTACACTACTCAACTAGTATGGGTTTACCAGAGATCAGTGAGTTACCACTGGGCGTCAGTAAGCATGTTTCGTAGAAGCAACGCAGAGCACAGTTGATCACAGTAATAAGTTATCTGAGGTTGGTAAACACACATCTACTCTACGCTAATGACCAAAGGTGAAGGCTGGGCCCCATTTTCATCTACTGCCAGCACCTCGTGACGCACAGCGGAAACTAACTCGACCCGTGGGCCACGCGCAAAGATGTATGTTTTAAAGCTCATTAATGGCAATATACCGTGTAACTTCTTTACCCTTAAAACAAAAGACATGAATGTCTCAGGAACAGCCGGCGTCGCCCCTAAGTAGAACAGTCACCCCTGCAGTCAAGGTGAGAGGCACCTCAGATTCTTCCTGCAGGGAACCTGCGAGCTGGAGCTTCGTTTCCACCTTCTTTCCATTTCCGCCCCGCAGCCTCCCTGCAGTAGCCTCAGCTCCCCAGAGAGCACGATGGCTGGATCCTCTTCCAGCCTCACCAGATAAACACAAGACACCCAGGAAATTGTGAATTTCAGATACTTGAGACATAACTTCTGCTGAAACATGAGTGGTGTTTATCTGAAATTCAAATTTAACTGGCATCCTGCGTTGTTATCTGCTAAATCTGGCAGCTTCTTCCTTGCTCTGTGCTAATTTGGAGACTATACCAGCCCTAGGCAACCTTGAGGACACAGCCCCCAGCCAGTTCCCACTGCCCCCTTGTCCCTTTCCCCATGTCCAGAAAGAGGACTGCCTCTGAATACATGGGCCTCCCCTCCGCTAAGGCGGCAGGGAAAAAATAGAAAAGGAAAGTTAATTTGCACTCTTTACCTTCTCGGAAAAGTCCATATTGGTCAATCTCTAGACAGGTTATTTGAATTTCTAAGGACACAGTGCTTATTGTCTGTCTTTCTAAACCAAGCCCCAGACTCTGGTGCTTTGTATGACTAGGGGAAGACTTGGGGAATGGGGATGGGGCACGGGGGTGTGCAGATACGGTGCTAGAAGGGGGCAGAAAACAGAGAGGGAGAGTGTGTCTTCTTTCTGGATACACAGGCTGGCCACGCCCCAGTCTGTGTCCTAACCACGCCTATCGTTCTCCTTGCAGAGGCCTGCAGAAGGACTACCGGACAGACAGAGTGTTTGGGACCGACGTCGCTTGTTGGTTTGTGCACAACAGTGGGAAAGGCTTCATCGACGGACATTACAAGGATTACTTTGTGCCTCAGCTCTACAGCTTTCTCAAATGGCCTTGAAAAGTTTATAGTTGGGGAAATTCTATGTATAAATATACATTTTTTTCCTGCCACCTTTGTAGTCATTTTTGAGTTTGAATAATTAAAAACTAACCAGATATCATGGTGGGTTATAAAACCTGTTAACACACCTGAAGAAAATAAATACTTTGCAAAGGAGTTTTAGGATGTTGTTGCGTTTTCAGATGGGAAGGTGTGTTAATCGAGGTCGTGCAGAGGAGGGCTGCATTGGTGAGTGAAGCTGCCGTCCAGACGGAGTCCTGGGTTTGGCATTTACAGTAAGGACTTCACTGTTTTCAGTGTCAGGTCGTCAACCTTGCAACTGAATACATTGTTAGGTTGTCAGTTACATGGGAAATTCAATTATGCGGTTATTTGGTGAACTTGGAATAAGAACAGGGGAAGTCACTTAATTGTTTTGTAGTTATATATATATGTATATAAAGCCCTGTCACCTTCTGTAGGGATAACCTTGCCAAGGTACCTATGATGCCCATGATGCTTTGCCAAAATTCCCTCCTTAGTGTTGGCCTCAGAGACACTTTTTAGTCCAAGAAGCCTGTATTAGTCAGGGTTCTCCTGAGAAAGAGAACTAGTAGGATAGCTATATCATATATACACACATATATAAACGTACACACATATACAGTTGGCCCTTGAACAATGTGGGGCTTAGGGCTGCCAAAATCCCACACAGTCGAAAATCAACAAACTTTTATCTATGTCTCAAAAACAAAGGAATTGATAGATGACTCACCCAAGGGCAGGAAACTGAAACAGTATAGAACAGATCAGGACTCAAACCCTAGTTTTTTTGTTTGTTTGTTTTATAAATTTATTTTTTATTTATATTATTTATTTTTGGCCGTGTTGGGTCTTTGTTGCTGCGCACGGGCTTTCTCTACTTGCGGTGAGCAGGGGCTACTCTTCATTGCGGTGCGCGGACTTCTCATTATGGTGGCTTCTCTTGTTGCAGAGCACAGGCTCTAGGCGCATGGGCTTCAGCAGTTGTGGCACGTGGGCTCAGTAGTTGTGGCTCACAGGCCCTAGAGCACAGGCTCAGTAGTTGTGGTGCATGGGCTTAGTTGCTCTGTGGCATGTGGGATCTTCCTGGACCAGGTCTCAGACCCGTGTCCCCTGCATTGGCACGTGGATTCTTAACCACTGAACCACCAGGGAAGTCCTCAAACCCTAGTTTTTTGATTCCACATACTGTGATCTCTAATTAAACACAAACTTTTCCCCATACTTAATTTTAGAGATCTGTAAAATGAAACAACAGGTGCTGTATTTGTTTTTTAAAAATCCACATACAAGTGGTCCCATGCAGTTCAAACCCACGTTGTTCAGGGGTCAATGGTATGTGTGTGTATATATATATATATATATATATATATATATATATATATATATATATATATGAAGAGATCTATTATAAGGAATTGGCTTACGTGATTATGGAGGCTGGTGCAAGTCTGATCCATTATCATTCTTTGCTTTCTTTTGTTTATAACTTTCCTTTAAATCTATTCTGAAAATGGATATATGTTCAAAGGCCAAAGTGATGAAATTGCACTTAAAAAAATTTTTTAAGGTACATTTTTATGAAGCTTTCTCTCCATAATTTGGTAAAAAACATTTTTCATTTTAGAAAGTAGACAAAACTACCTCTTTTTGGACATACCCAACCAATATTTGAGAAAGCAAGTGATCATCTTTTGATATAATTGCAAAATATTAAACGTGATTATTTCTACAATTTCAAGATAACCTCAGTGCTGAAGAGGTAAATAGCATTGCCTTTTAGTTTCATTCCTCTATAAAAATTCGTCATCTATGGCACCTATGATTTTTTTAAAAATCTATTGCATCTTTTCTATCCCTATTTCAAAAATACTAATCTTAAAATGCTAATATTCAACACAAACTTCAAAAGTGGGTTCTTATACTGGTTACTTTGTAAAAAATTTTGACCTTAAAACTGCTACCTTTAGCTATATGAGGTTAGTTCTATTCCTAGTATTTTACATGTGCTCAGTAGTTTTAAAAATAATGATGAAAATCTTGGGGTGTAAATTTACATGCAGAGTATGGAGCAACATAGTCCTAGCAAAAGAAACTAGATTTAAAATCAAACCCATGTTATTCAAATTATCAAAACTTTTATTAATAGCTGGTGTTTTAAAATTCATTTCCTGTAAAAATAACCTTATTAATACTGTTCACATGTGTCCCTCTTGAGACCAGAAAATTGCCTTCTCTATATAATTAATTTTGAATTATAAGTGAATAATCAATTTTGAATTTCAAATGAAGAAACCAAATTAATGGGAATCATTGGAAAAGAAGGAACTATTCCACTGTCTACCTCTTGATTAGTTCTGAAAGTATTATGCTCTCAGTGATGAAGAAAAACAAGTTGACAATTATCTATGTTTATTCGTTGAAGCACCTTGGAACCCATTGGTAATTGATCAATATTTAATTTCGTATAAAGATGGGGTATTACAGGGCTGGTATTTGTCAAACATATTCCTCTTTAGGGCAAAAGTAGCCTATCGTCAAAGCTTTTTGTAAGTATCAATCTAAACAGTTCCCATTAAACCAATTAGATATGTATGTCTTATTGTCAGAACTGTCAGGAAAATAAGACACTTTGTTTGAGAAACAAGACTGCATTCAGATCATACTTCTGTCCTAAGTTTGTTTGTTTGTGTTTTTAAATACCTGAAAATTAAACAAGGCTTCTTAGAGTTGGAAAATTGGCAATCCAAAGAAATAAGTTAAAAAAAGGGAATTAGAGAGTGTCTCTATGTGTAGTAGAAATGAACTATGAATCAGCAGTTATTTTAGTACCTAATGGTATGAGGTCTTATGCAAATCATTCTACTTGCTTTAAAGGATCACTTAATACCATAAGGAGGAGCATCTTCTCTGCAGCCTTATCCCAATCGAAAGAGATGTAAGACTCCAAAGACCCAGTAAGATGAAAGTAGAAATTACCTGGCTGCCTAGATACATAAAAATGCTTATATGCTGTAATAATTTAGTAGTCTTACTCCTTTCTTAACACTTCTTTTTCAGGGAATTCCCTGGCAGTCCAGTGGTTAGGGCTCAGCAGCCGTGGTCTGGGTTCGAACCCTGGTCAGGAAAGTAAGATCCCGCAAGCGGCAAGCATGAGGCATGGCCAAACAAACAAAAAAACACTTTTTCACACTGGCAAAGTCTACATGGGTGACTTTTTCTGAAATATCCATGTGAGAGAAAGAAAAATCAAGGATGCCTCCTTTTAATGGTACAGTGATTCAATTACCCAGTTAACGTTTCTGGAGTCACTTCAGTCAACCTAATGACGAACTTACAACGAAGGCTGAGCCATATTCTAATCCTGTGATCCCATTTCACCGGAGTGGGAACTGAGGTATATACGGGTAACAGTAAAGGTCTCTCACTGCAGTACGTCAAAATCAGGGCAGGGTTTTTTTTTTTTTTTTGGCTGCACCAGGTCTTAGTTGCGGCATGTGGGATCTAAATTCCTGACCAGGGATGGAACCCGGGCCCCCTGCATTGGGAGCAAAGAGACTTCACCACTGGACCGCCAGGGAAGTCCCAGGGTGGGTTTTTAAGTAGCTACTCCAAATTAGCTAATTTCTCTTTATCGGTTAATCATTTCATTTGAATATCAATTCACTGAACATTTCAATTCCTACACGACACCCATCGTGGGCCTACACCTGCTTCTCACCGTTTTATCTCCAGCACCTCCTGCAATCGTTTACTTATGGGAGGCGCTTTAGTAAATGTTTGTTGAATAAATTCACTCAAACGTGTCAGCAAAAACTGATAGGCAGTTAGAAGTACACAAGGGGAAAAAGAGCAAATAAGGCAATGGGATCTGACGGCATTCCTAATGAAGAAAACTCAAGGAATCTGGTTTCCTAAGATATCAATGCCAATAATTTGATATGACCTCAAGCAAGCTGGTGAAAACGAATAGCTTTCCAAAAACTGAGAAGCCACAGACTGAGAGAAAATATTTGCAAAAGACATTATCTAAGACTATCAATCATCCAAAATATACAAAGAACTCTTAAAACTCAACAGTAAGGAAGTGAATGACCCAATTTAAAAATGGCAAAAGACTTGAATAGGCACGATATACAGATGGCAAATAAACATATGGAAAGATGCTCAACATCATATGTCATTAGGGATTGCAAATTAAGACAAGGAGATACTACTACACACCTAGCAGAATGCCAAAATGAAGACAATACTAAATGCTGGCGAGGATGTGGAGCAACAGGAACTCTCATGCACTGCTTGCAGGAATACAGAAAAGAACAGCCACTTTGGAAGTCAATCTTACCATTCAATCCAGGAACCACGCTCTTTGGTATTTCCCCAAATGAGCTGAACACTTAGGCCTACACAAAAATCTACACACGTAGGTTTATAGCAGCTTTATTCATAGTCGACAAAACTTGGAAGCAACGAAGATGTCCCTCAGTAGGTGAATGGATAAATACACTGTGGTATATACAGATAAGGTGGTATTATTCAGAACTTAAAAAAAAAAAAGAGCCATCAAGCCACGAGAAGACGCGTGGAGGAAACAGATGCATATTACCAAGTAAAAGAAGCCAGTCTGAAAAGGCTACATACTGTATGAGTCCAACTATCAGACATTCTGGGGAAGGCAAAACTATGTAGACAGTAAAAAGATCAGTGGTTGATGGAGGCAGGCAGGGGAGGGGGGCTGAGCAGGTGGACGTTTAGACTGATGAACCTATTTTGCATGACACCATAATGGTGAATATATTTCATTATAAATTAGTCCAAGCCCATAGAACGTACAATCCCAAGAGTGAACCCTGACGTCAGCCACGGACGCTGGGTGAGGATGTGTCCATGCAGGGTCACCAGTTATAACAGATGCACCATCTGGTGGGAATGCTGATGGTAGGGGGGCTGTGGCTCGGGGGGCAGGGGGCACGTGGGAAATCTCTACACGTTCTGCTTAATTTTGCTGTGAACTTAAAATTGCTCTAAAAAATAAAGTATTTTTTTTTTTAAAAAAAGAATAGCTTACAATGCTTTAAAAAGAAAAAAAAAAAAAAAGTCAGGGAATTCCCTGGCGGTCCAGTGGTTAGGCCTCTGCGCTTCTACTGCAGGGGACCCGGGTTCAATCCCTGGTCGGGGAACTAAGATCCTGCAAGCCGTGTGGCTCGGCCAAAAAAATAAAAAGAAAGAAAGAAAAGAAAATAGAGAAAAAAGTCTACATAAGACTTGATTTTAGGTGTCTGCAGTCACTCTGCTTAACATAACCATATTGGCCTCTAAAAACTTACAGGAAAAAAGGTTCTACAGTCTAGCATCATATTTTTGTGCTTCAGACTTTTTCAATTTAAGTTGACCTTCAATAATGCTACTGTATTTTATTCTGTGATAATTTCAGGAAGATGCTGGAGAAAAGAATTAAACGTGGGCGGTAGGGATGAAACATGGTTTTCTAAGAAGAAAACCACTGAGTTGATTCCAAACTTACAGATTTGGGGGAGGCCTATGAAATTTGTCATGTTTCATTTCTCCACTATAATCAGGGAGAACCATTCCCCTTATGGAAATTCCTCAGGTCACAAACGCTCGCCCTCATTTACTGACACTACTGCTTACTTCCGTTTATCAAACACCTACTAAGTGCTGGGCTTTACGTCTGACACCCCACATGCATTTTCTGTAGTTCTCACAACAACCCTGCCGGGACACACTATTTTTGACAATTTATACATTAAAAGCATTGAAATTCAAGAACATTAACTTTCCTGAGATGACTTAGCTAGTGAATAGAACAGCCAAAATTCAACCTAAAGTCTGCCCAACTCCAAAACCCAGCTCCTTTCCCCAGTACGATGCTGTCCAGCTATTTCAGAAACGCTTTAATTCATCCCAGAACATTTTCTGTAAAGCTACTGACATCATCCTATTACTATTTCTTTCGCTGCCTCCTCTGTCTCTGTTCACCAGCAAATATTCTCCCGCCTTCTGATAATAGATTTATCACCCCTCCCCTAAGGGTGGAGTTCAAGAGGGATGGCCCATGGGTTGGAATACAATCCAAGTCTGGCCAGTCGGTAGTATTCCAATCCTTTTACTTGGAATGATCTGTCCCGGTGTGGATCCGTAAGACTCAATCCCAGGTTTTTTGCTGGAACTGTGACAGAAGGGTAAGATGTAAACCTGGAGGCTGGAGACGCTGGCAGTCATCTTGCTGTTCTGAAAAGTACCTGCGAATGAACCCAACACAGAAGCCAGAGATGACAGGGACCCAGCCCTGAATCTGGACTGCTTGCACCCTGAATCTCACTTGAATCGAGGGTCTGCTCCTTTGCAGTAATATGAACTATAAACTTCCTTTTTTTTTTTTCCATAAGCAACTGTGAGGTGGGTTTCCTGTCTTTTGTATCCCTTCATAATATGCTGCCCTACTTATTTAAAAATGGATAGCTCACCATTGCTGGTGGGATTGTAAAATGGTGTGGCCACTTTGGAACACAGCCTGGCAGCTCTTCAAATGTTAAACATGGTATAACATGAGTAAGTTACAGTATGACTCTGACTCCAATCCTAAGATCTGAAAACGTACGTTCACACAAAATCTTGTACACGAATGTTCACAGCAGCATTATTCATAATTGCCTCAAAGCGGAAACAACCCAAATCCAGCAACTGATGAATAGTTTTTTAAAAATGTGGTATACCCATATGATGGATAATTGTTCAATGAAAAGGAATGAGATAGTGATCCGTGCTACAACGTGGATAACCCTTGAAAACATGCTGTATGAAAGAAGCTGGTCATAAAAGACCGCATATCGTATGATTCCATTTATATGAAATGTCCAAAACAGACAAATACACAGAGATGGAAAGTAGATTAGCAGTTGCCAGGGGCTGGGGAGAGAGGGGGAGTTAGGAGTGACTATGGATACAGGGTTACTTTCGGGGGTGATGAAAATGTTTCAAATTAGATAGTGGTGGTGCTTGCACAACTTTGTAAGTATTCTAAAAACCACTGAAATGTCCACTTTAAATGGGTGAAATTGTATGGTGTGTGAATTATATCTCAATAAAGCTGCTATTCTATTTATAGTTTGACTCTTTAAAATGCAATTATATTTACAGTTCAACTTTACTACTTTACTGATGAAAATAGAAATTTAGAGTATATGAAGGATTTCCTCTAACTATATGATTCTAAATTGTCCTATATAAAACACTTTACAATAATGTTCTTTTAATGAAGATAAAAAATCATCAAGGAAATATTACAAAGGAAAAAAAAATAACAAAGACAAAATTACATAATTTTGATACTTCATGAGATATAATTAGATTTTTCTATAAGTTTAGCTAAACAACTATACAGTAATATTTAAATAAATCCTTTTGTTTCATACAAAAGAAACACCCTAACACAGTAGAGTCTTGTAATGCCTTCGTAAACACCAATTTGATGCTTTAAGATTTTAATGTGCTGTTAACAAGTTTTCAAACTCAGGCAAGTTTAGAAATGTCTTCGTATTGAATTCCTTCAACTCTGCGTCCTTTTAAAGGGCCCTACAAATTAAAATAATTGAAGAAGAGGTTAAGAATACACATGTACTTACAAGACAAGAAAAGGACACACACTTCTGGATCCAAATTTGCCTTTTTCACATCCCTAAGATACCATTAAGGTAGCTAACAGTTCCACACATCTGTGAATTTTAAAAGTATTCTAAAGTATTCTACGGCATCCTCATCAAGAACTGGCCATATTTTCTTCAGTGCTATGTGGCATGTGTTATCTCTAGACCCTGTGGCAGAGCCTGGCTAGCTGGTCAGTATCTCCTCTGCTTCCTGGATAAAGTCACACTTCCTGGCTCCTCCTGTGGTCACGTATGGCCGTGAGATGGAGCTCCGGCCCAAGGAAGGGAACAGAAGTGACGCGGGCCACTTCCAGGCCCAGGCCATGCTCCCCTCCACAGGCAACCCGTCACGCTCCCCGCGGCCTGCCTGAAGCACACAGACATGGCAGCTGTCAAAGCCCCGGCTGAAGGTGGTAGAGCCACAAGTCAGAAGGACCCTGGGCTCACAAATCACCCCTAAGAAAAGAGCCATTCCCTGATTCAGAAGACCTGTTCTGGACTTCAAAATGAGAAGTTAATGTCTATCATGTTTGTGCCATTATCAGTTGGCTTTTTTTTAAAATAACAAATATTATTTTAAGCAATACAAATCCTCATACTCAAACATATTTGTCTAGTTTAGCTGTGACAGGCTGGTCTTATTGCAGAAAATGAGTCTAATCTGAAATATATTTTCTTCTTCCCTTCATATCCAACAAAAAGGGAAAGGGGAAAGAAAACTGGATTAATGAAAGATGATACCTGTCATAAAAGCTGATACAGCCTGGGAACACAGAGGCTAAGAATATGAGCTCTGGACCCAGACTGCCCAAGTTCAAACCCCACCCTCAGCAGGTGACAAAACCCCTCAGTGCCCCATTATCCCCTAGTGGGGAACAGTAACAGTACCTACATTACTGGCTTGCTGAGAAATATAAATGAGTTAGTGCATAAAAAGTGCTCAGAATAACATCTGGAACATAATATGCATATGAGCTCAATAACTCTTAACTCTTATTATTAAATCTTTCGGTTAAAGTTTAAAAGTTGCTCGTCTCCACTGCGAAATAGAAAATGACGACGAAGACTCTACCCCTGGGCTGAGATTTCAGCATTTCTTAGATTCCTTTAAAAAATGCTTTTAAAATGTCTTCCTTTTAATGTACTATAATGATTACATATAAAGGAAATAAGTTCCCAGATAAAGCATGACCCAGCTTGACTCTTTCATTATCAAGTTTAAAGGTCGAAGGTCAATCACATTTCTGTGATAAGAAGGCCAAGCAAGGGATAAAGAAGGGGGGCCAGACTTGGGTTAACTAGGCAAGTAGCTAAAAAGCTGCGGCTGGTTTTGAACAATTTGTGAGCTATTTAAAAAATCTGCTTAATAAATGTGTAAATTTCAAATCTTATGATACTGATACTAAAATTTAAGATGCCACAAATAATAAAAAAAGGAGAAACCACTCGAAAAGTTCATGTTTTTCAGGGCATTGACTTGGAGAAAACATGCGGACGTAGAGACAAGCTGACCGACATGCACAAACCAACACAGATATTTTTAATGGAGGCAGGCTGCAAAAGAAGAAAAAAACAAAAAATTTGCATGTGGGTTTCCTCTCCCAAGAGTACACGCTGCTTTGCAATCAACCAGAAAGGCTTCCCCTGCGATCACCTCCGAGGTTCTATCTCGGTCCGGCTCTGAGAGCAATGAAAGCATTAGAGGGGAAGATGGAGCTATGGGTTCACAGCAAGGCCGGGAAGAAAGCAGCTCTCGAAAATCATACAGACTGGAAACCAAAGGTGTGGATGGAACCTAGAATATCCTCAACAGTACTGAGTCGTTCTGTTTCCCGTAGATGAAAACGTGAAGCAAGATCTAAGTTGGATAGTATTAGGAAACTAGAAAGTGGAGGAGATTCAACCTGACAAGGAAATATGAGAGTTTCCACGATCTTATGCTGATTGAATCAGGAAAAAAAAAAAACTGATTTAAAAAAGAGCTTCAATCTGTTCATGTAGTCAGATTAATAAATTCCCTACTGACAGGTGACATTCCCTGTTCCTTTTTTTCCCCTTAGAGTTTATGTTAGTTGGTGATTAGGTTAGTATTTTCAAGGACAGGGAAAAAATGCTTAATTTACTGAAATGTGATTTCTTTCAAATAAGAACCTAAATGGTTTTTCTAGAAAGCTTTCCTGAAACACATATTCTCAAACCAGTTCATAGGTGGGCTCAGGGGACCTAAGAACTCCTTAAAGGGAACACATAAAATTTGGCAGTTTATGTGCAGTTTCTTGCAGAGAGCCCAAAACTTTCATCAGACTCTTCAGGAAGTTGATTATTCTCCCAAACACTAAAACTTCCTGTACTGGAGATGAAAAAGCCTCTCGTTTAGAGATAAAGATACACGGTGCAGTAGCGCAGGGATCTAAAAAGAATCAGGCAGTTAGGAAAAAACATGTTTCAGACCCTTCCTTCTGAAGGCAGCTCAGGTCTCACTCAGCCTCATGCGCAGACCTGTCAGTGGATCATCAGTTCTAAGTCAACGAGCAATTTTACTTAAATGTCAGATTTCTTAAAATTAATTACTTTATTGATCTCTCCTACCTTAAATCCTTTATGAAAGAAAGAAGGACATTAAAAAATATTATTGAACTCTGTGGCTTTTCCCCCATTAACTCTGACTATACATTCCCCACTAATCACACTACTACGGCAGATTGAATTTTATGTTAGATGTGGGGGAAAAAAACTGGGATACAAAACTATGTGTAATATATACAATTTTATAAAATACAAAGACTGAAAAAAACAGACCAAAATATTAATGGAGGTTATCATTTGCCTGGAGG
Organism: Balaenoptera acutorostrata; assembly: GCF_949987535.1. Taxonomy (NCBI): domain Eukaryota; kingdom Metazoa; phylum Chordata; class Mammalia; order Artiodactyla; family Balaenopteridae; genus Balaenoptera; species Balaenoptera acutorostrata. Next base: position 24,428,331 of record NC_080066.1, on the reverse strand, counting down.
TTTATGGGCAATTTTAAAAATTATTTATATTAAATTGTATTTTTCAGCTTTTATCCAAGAGAGCTGCTAGAGACTGAATGTTTGTGTCCCTGTCAAAATTCATTCAATACATTCAAAATGTGATGGTATTAGGAGGTGGGGTCTTTGGGAAGTGATTAGGTCACGAGGGCAGAGCCCTTGAGAATGGATTAGTGCCCTTAAAAAGGGATCCCAGAGAGCTCTCTTTCCCCTCACACCATGTGAGGACACATTAACCAGGAAACAGGCCTTCAGCAGACACCGAATCTGCCTGGGCCTTGATCTTGGACTTCCAGCCTCCACAAATGTGAGAAGTAAATTTCTGTTGTTTCTAAAGCCACCCCAGTCTATGGTATTTTGTTATAGCAGCCTGAACAGATTAAGACACATAAGGAATTTCTTTTGTAATCAGAAAATAAAATGCTTTAGTAATGTCAGTCATTAGAGAAAATAAGCTTACAGATTTCCAAATAGGAGAGAAGGCAAACAGAAAACCCAAACTTAAAACACCAATCCAATTAAAAAAACCATAGCACATTTTAAAAGCATTTTGAAATTTCTGTCTTTGTGTAAACTATACTTACGGTTTCAATGACTATAGTAGCTGAAAAAGTCTTCTCATTGATGGATTCTAGGGTACCTTCATTTCCTCTGTAGCCTCCATTTAAAACGAGAATTCTTTTTCCTATAACAGAAAAGGGTTAACACTTAATACAAAGAAAATGGCCACTTTCTTCTACTTTCTTACAGCCAAATGCAATTACACTGAATCAACACAGTAGAAAACAAAACTATTCTCTTAGAAGTTCTTAATCATTTAATATCTGTATGATTCTAAAGTGCAGTTTATAGATACTTTGATTACTATAACATTACAAGACTCCTCATTTTTTCTACTTATTTGTCAAGGGATGTTTTAATTTTATACCAAGGAGTATAAGGTTCTTGGAGGAGATGCCCAGAGCCCAGAAGTAATCAGAAAAAATTCAGCTTACTTTTCTCTCTTTTTAAAATCGTAAGATGGTTGCTAGTTTCATAAAAGCGTAAATATATGCCTGCTATTTGGTTGAGCCATTCTATCTCTGAGAATTTTCTCAACAGAAATCATATATCCATACAAAGATCTGTATGTGAATGTTCATATAGCAGTTTTGTTTGTAATGGCCAAGAGCTGTAAACAGCCCCAATGTCCATCAGTAAGTGACTGGATAAAGAAACTGGAACATCCACATAATGAAATACTTGGCAATAAAAAGGAATAAAGTATAGATGCACACAACAACGTGAATGAATCCAAAATGATGCACTTAGTGAAAGAAGCCAGACAGAGACACAGGACACGTGGTATGATTTTATTTATATAAAATTGTAGGAAAATATGAGCTAATCTATAGTCACAGAAAGCAGATTGGTGGTTGCGTGGGGGACACGGGAGACAGAGCAGGGAGCGAAGGATTATAAAGGAAACAGAGGAAACTTTGGGGGGTGATGGACACATTTGCTAACTTGATTGTAAGGATGGTTTTCATGGGAGTATGCATGTGTTGAAAACATCAAATTATATACTTTATACAGATGCAGTTTATGTCAATTACATCTTACTGAAGCTGAAAAAAAAGTCCACAATTTCTAATCCATAAAATGAATTTTATTTTAGGGAGAAAGAATACAGGAGACTAGAGACTAACATTATCACTGTGCCAGCAATGATACCACCATGAAGAGTCTGGGTCAGAGGCAAACAACCTAACTACAGAAGCATTTATACTAAATATGTGTAAGAAATTAAGGAAAAGAAAATGCAAAATAATACTGACTTTTACTCTACCATCTCAAATAGCTAAACAAGTATATTAATAATAATCCTAATATGATTGATTTTATCCAGATATGTCTGTGATTTGCTTCTGGAAAGAAAACAAAGATTCTAGAAAGGGAAAATTTATTTATGCCACAAAATAGCTTTCTCAGAGGACTGGTAAACTACCACCTCACCAAGTCAAACTGGGATCAGTTATACTGGCAATTGCATGTTTCTAAAAAGGAAACTCATACCCAGAACTATCAAGTAACGTCAAAAACTAAGGTTTTAGGAATGGAATCACTTATTTCGATGGTATATTAAATGGTCTGCAAAAAGATTTACCTGGTGCTGGAATTACTGTTTCTAAATGAGTCTGGTCAAGTTTCAGCTTGTCTCCAGAATCAATCATCTTCACAACAGCTGTGTAATTGTCAATTACTTCCTGCCATGTAAAACCAACACTTTTATAACAGAAGAGAGATGTGAACACAAAGTCCAAAGGACAGAAATAAATGTAAACAATGAAATTCTAACCAAAAGGTAAGAGTAACTTGTTTTAAGAGTAACTCCTTGTATCAATGGAGTTTATTTTCTAGATGCCATATATGACCTCAGGTTATGGTTCTTAAAGAATTCAATTCAAAGCTTAGTTAAGGTTTTCATCTGGAAAGAAAAGGCTGGTGATCTTAGAATAAGACTTTAAGAATACAATGAGAGGGATAATTCTGTGTCATTTCAAGTACAGTAGGAGGGCAACTTATACACGCACAAGGCTGGGTGCTAGCATGAAACTATACTTAGGAAAAGCAAAAGAAAGAAAAAGACTGGGACTTCCGTGGTGGCGCAGTGGTTGAGAATCTGCCTGCCAATGCAGGGGACACGGGTTCGAGCCCTGGTCTGGGAAGATCCCACATGCCGTGGAGCAACTAGGCCCACGAGCCACAATTACTGAGCCTGCGCGTCTGGAGCCTGTACTCCGCAACAAGAGAGGCCGCGATAGCCTGTGCTCCGCAACAAGAGAGGCCGCGATAGTGAGAGGCCCACGCACCGCGATGAAGAGTGGCCCCCACTTGCCGCAATTAGAGAGAGCCCTCGCACAGAAACGAAGAGCCAACACAGCCATAAATAAATAAAATTCTTTAAAAAAAAAAAAAAGAAAGAAAGAACAAGACTGGAGCATTGATTTTTAAATTTTAAAATCCTAGAGCAATCAAAAGATAAGTCTCTCAGGCAAACCACAAGGAAGTCCTCCTTGGAACTCTGGGGCACTATCACATTGCTCGTCATTAACAAAGGGAATGTACCTTACTTACTAGCAAGGTGCGCTCACTAAATTTTTTTAAGTGGGATTTCATACATACCATTTGCTCTAGTAAGAAAGTGGACCTAAATTAAGTATAAACTATGGCTGGAAATGAAATATTTCTCCAACCATTGTGAAGTCAGCCTTCCTTTCATGGAACCAGCAAGAACCTTAGACACAATGCTTCTGTTACTAGGACTTGATTTTTAAGGAATATCAAAATGGCTTTACTCAGCCACACACCAGCTCCTTCCCCAAATTCCATCATAACTTCATGTTCTTACCTTAACAATCCCCTTTTTCTTATGATATTTCTCTCCAAGTTTTTTGGTTATAATTTTCACTACAATTTCCTGGAAAATAAGAAAAAAATAAAGATGGAAGGAATGATATAAATTATCTTTCCTCTTTTGATCCTTCATTTTAAACATTTCCACCAAAAATCATAGTAAAATGTTAACTGCTTTGCTAAATAAGACATTCTGGAGTTGGAGGCCTTCCCAACGATGGCAGATCATTTCCTTAGTAATCTTTTCATTCCTTCTGTCTCTTTTTATTCAACACAGTTGGTTACCAAGAGGAAAAAAACGCATATCTCATGGCTGATTTCCATAGTGAAGGTTTCCTGAAATCTAAGACTTTCATCCACCAATCTCAACTCTATTAATCCAGGTCTTTCATAGACAGCTTCTTTCTTTCTCTCCATTCAAGGAAGAAAAAATGCCAAGGATGTTTTATGTTGACGTTCACCGCTGACAAAAAAAACTCAGAGAGCAAGAGTCTCACTGGGAACTGCAAGAAACGGAGGCTTCAAGCTAAAGCACAGCACTTTCCACAATGCTCTTTTCTCACGATGTTGCTCTGGCTTTTTGATAAGACTGGACTCCTCCAGACCAGCTCCAGCTGAAAGCATCGCTCTGCTGAGCATCTAGTTCTCAACGGGAGAGAAATCTGAGTTTATTTCTTATTAATGCATTCTGAGTTTGCTTCTTTATCATTGTTTTCCTGAGTTCGATTAGCTAACGGCTGACGATGAAAATTAAATCACCTGACTTAATTCCAGATTCACTACAGCAATTCTGTATTTGCTACTTCAAGTGGATACAGCAGAAGTACTAGATGGTCACAAGTACTTCAATAAGCCAGGCTAAACATTACATTAACAAAAACCTAGTAAGGACTTTGGGGGAGAATATTTAACAGCAGAAAAATATGTTTAAGAGAAGGCTTGAATGTTCTTATTCTTAAGCCAGTATTCTATTAAGACTTTCTCAATGAAGCCATATAATACCAACAGCTTCTCTGATTTCTGGGCTAAATTTCTCAAGGCCCTCATGGGTACACACACTTATAATTTAAACGTAATTCATTACTTCATTGTACTATTGACACTTGCTCATAGCACATCTGTCAAAATTTTCTTTTCTGAGTTTAAAAACTAAAGCTCTCCAATCCACCTCTGTGGGCTGCTGGTTATTTTAACATACATACTGCCCATTTCAAAATGAGACACACACTGAGTCATTGGATCCCTGTTGGCTGATCTTCACTTTTAATGTAACATTCTGCAAGAGGAACTAGGAAGAAAATCTGAATAATTTACTATACCAGAAGATTATCAAACTGAAAATAAAATTTTATTGAAAGTATTGTCAATGCAGGGACTTCCCTGGCGGCCCAGTGGTTAAAGACTTCGCCTTCCAATGCAGGGGGTGCGGGTTCAATTCCTGGCTGGGGAGGTAAGATCCCACATGCCTTGTGGCCAAAAAACCAGGGCGTAAAACAGAAGCAATACTGTAAGGAGTTCAATAAAGACTTTAAAAATGGTCCACATTAAAAAAAAATCTTAAAAAAAAAAGTATTGTCAATGGGAAGAGAACTTTTGGACTAACTAAAAATGCTTTGCTTTTTTTTTTTTTTTGCTTTTGGTTTGTTTTCTTTTTCCTTTAAACCAATGGTTCTGAACAAACGTGATTCTAAACATGAGAATCACCTAGGCGGTTAGTGAAAATAGCCATTTCACCCCAGGAGACTGGATAGTGGTAGTATTGAAGCATATATATCTTAGAAAGAAATGGTCTAAATTTTTTTGAATTGTGCTCTGTTTAAGAACTACTGCTCTAAGCAAAATTCTTGATTACACATTCATAAACAATATATGAAACTATTAATATCAAATGCTAGCTACTCCGACAGGGAAAGCAAACAAAATAATTCATAGATGGTTGCCTCTCTCTAGGTCCTTCCTTTTCTAATCTTGACCCAAACTTCTACTCAGAGACGGAAGTCAGGGAGACTAATGCATCCCAGGAAGTACTGTTTATCAGGGCAGAGTACAACCTAGTGAATCTGACTGCCAGGGAAATCCTAGCTCACCACTTTCTAAATGGCCTTGGGGGAATTACTCAAATAATCTATACCTCAGTTTTCTCACCTATAAAAAGGGAATAATAACAGTAATTACCTTGTAGGGCTGACACGAGAATCACCTGAAATAATTCATATGAAGCACTTTTTTTTAATATATATATTTTTTAATTGAAGTATAGTTGATTTACAATGTTGTGTTAGTTTCAGGTATATACCACAGTGATTCAGTTATATGTATATCTATTCTTTTTCAGATTCTTTTCCCTTATAGGTTATTAAAAAATATTGAGTATAGTTCCCTGTGCTATACAGTAGGTCCTTGTTGGTTATCTGTTTTATACGTAATAGTGTGTAACTGATAATCCCAAACTCCTAATTTACCCCCTCCCTACCCCCTTCCTTTCCCCTTTGGTAACCATAAGTTTGTTTTTCATGTCAGTGCGTCTATTTCTGTTTTGTAAAGAAGCTCATTTGTATCTTTTTTTTTTTTAGATTCCACATACAAGCGATATCATGTGATATTTGTCTTTCTCTGGCTGGTTTATGAAGTACTTATTTTCTATTTATTACAGCAAGGATTTTCATTTTACATAACTTATTTCATGATCTTTCATGTGATCACCAGGCAAATGTTTCCCATTGTAAAAGGACATAAACTAAGACATGGAAACAAAATTATTTTTAAGCTAGTGAGGGAATAACTATGAAGATTTAAATTAGAACTTTATGCTTTTTGATCTTCCAGATTATTATTAATAATAATAATAAATCAGAAATTTTCAAATCAGAAATTACCCAAATAATTACTTTTCACTCTCGTGTTATTGATCAAGCCAGCTTCTTTAAGGATAACTAAGATACCCTGAAGGTTTTATGAAAACTTCATATTCCAGTAAGTTCAAAATCAAGCAGCAATAAATAAAAAATATTTAAAGTACTGAAATGTTTAAAAATTATCATGCAATTGTTATCTTAAAAGAACAAGAAATAAAGTGAAATAAGTCAGAGAAAGACAAAAACTATGATATCGTTTATATGTGGAATCTAAGAAATATAACAAACTAGTGAATAAAACAAAAAAGAAGCAGACTCACAAATATAGAGAACAAATTAGTGGTTACCAATGGGGATAGGGAAGTGGAGAGGGGCAATAAAGGGATGAGGGGAAAAATAGTTATTACAGGCTTACATGAAATCATGTGTGTGAAACTTTTGAAAACTGGAAAGCACTACAGAATTTAAAGAATCTTTCCTTCAATAAAAAAAAATTTTTAAAGACTTTAGTAAATTAGATTAAGAAAAAATGAAAAAAGAAAGAAGAAGCAATAATAAAAAACAAATCTTTCCTTGAACGTATATAATTAAAACCTGTTTTTAGAAAAGGGAACCCTCTTGCACTGTTGGTGGGAATGTATATTGATAGAGCCACTATGGAGCACAGTATGGAGGTTCCTTAAAAAACTAAAAATAGAACTACCATATGACCCAGCAATCCCACTACTAAGCATATACCCTGAGAAAACCATAATTCAAAAAGAGTCATGTACCACAATGTTCACTGCAGCTCTATTTACAATAGCCAGGACATGGAAGCAACCTAAGTGTCCATCGACAGATGAATGGATAGAGAAGCTGTGGCACTTATATACAATCGAATATTACTCAGCCATAAAAAGAAACGAAATTGAGTTATTTGTAGTGAGGTGGATGGACCTAGAGTGAAGTAAGTCAGAAAGAGAAAAACAAATACCGTATGCTAACACATATATATGGAATCTAAAAAAAAAAAAAAAAAAGGTTATGAAGAACCTAGGGGCAGGATGGGAATAAAGACACAGACCTACTAGAGAATGGACTTAGGGACACGGGGAGGGGGAAGGGTAAGCTGGGACAAAGTGAGAGAGTGGCATGGACATATATACACTACCAAACGTAAAATCGATAGCTAGTGGGAAGCAGCCACATGGCACAGGGAGATCAGCTCGGTGCTTTGTGACCACCTAGAGGGGTGGGATAGGGAGGGAGATGCAAGAGGGAAGAGATATGGGGATATATGTATATGTATAGCTGATTCACTTTGTTATAAAGCAGAAACTAACACACCATTGTAAAGCAGTTATACTCCAATAAAGATGTTAAAGAAAAAAAAAAAAGCTGTTTTTACAACAAAGTACATAACTGGGTATTCTTATAGCAAAAATTGAAAATAATTCCAGGCTTAAATTCAAGGTGTCCATACACAAATCTGGCATTAAACTCAAGAAGCATTACTGGTCCATGAACATGAAGTAACCCTCTAATAACAATACAACCAATACTTACAGAGTAGATGCAAAGGCAAGTCATTAAAGTTATAAATCTATCTATAGAATTTACAGATATTTAAAACATTTAGCCATTTATACCAAATGCTATTTAAATCATTCGCTTAAAAGCACATTTAGAAGTAAGAAGCCCCAGCGGGATACGTACAGGCTGGAGCCAGTAATCTGTTCGGGCAGCTCTTTTCTTCTCCTCTTCAATCTAGAGGACGCATGAGACATTCATAAAATTACCTCTTTAAAATCCTCAATTTATTTCAAATAACATTCCATTTAGCAAAAGAACACCATAAAACACACTTCACAGAAGATCTATATAATTTGCAAGCTCAGATAAACACAAACCTTTTTTGCAATTAGTTTTTGATTGAAAAAAAAAGCAACTTGGATTTAAGAAAATAAGTGATAGGCAAGTCAACTGACCAAGAAGATAAACGCAAACAACCTCTATTGGGTCAATACTGCAATGCCACCTGCCAGCATTACTCTGCCCTATCCCTGCTTCCTCCCCTGGACTGTCATGAGCTGGAAAACAGGCGATGTTTTCAGGGGGTAAAAACATAACTCTTACAGACCAATTTAGCACAGCATAGTTGGGTATACAGTTTGATGGCAAAGAGGAGCTTCCCTGTTTGATAAGGATAATAAAGCTTGTGAATGGAGGGGAAGAAAAACACAACCAGGAGAGAAGTAAATGAAAGGGTGACCAAAAGGAAAACGTGCTGACCAGCCGACCTGGCTGTATCTCACACCTTTTTCTTTCTCACCTGCTCAGTTAACCCTAAGTACCTACTTTCAAAGGGACTGAACAATGTCGCTCTTTGGTTGATTCAAAACCTCATCTTAATTCCTCCAACTTTCCAATATGAACAAAAAGTATTCTAAACTTGGCATGGTTATATTCTAAGCAGGTAGATTTGGCTTTCCATTTTACTTTGAATTAAATTCAAAATGGCTTATAAGACCTCTGTGGTGTTGCCCCTGTTTCTCTCTCCAACCTCAAATGTCACCACTCTTGTGCTTACCATGCTCTAGCCACCTGGATCTTCCCTTTGGATGCTGAACTAGAGACCTCCCCTGCCCTAGCGGGGGAACAAGCTATCTCCCCACTCCCTGCCCTCAGACCTCCTCAGCACATAGCATTTTGTAATTACTTATCCACTGGTTCACTTGGTCATGGAATGCCTCCTTCACTAGGGTGAAAGCTACATGACATGCAGGGACTGTGTTTTTCTCCCTACTCTACACATGCAGGACCTCACATGATGCCCAGCACATAACAGCAACTCAGTATCTGCTGAATGATGGAGTGACTACATCTCACAGCGTACACACGTTATATTATACTTTAAGCTTTTCTAACTGTCCCGCATTGTGTGAGGACTCAGTAACAGGGAAGACCAAACAGTTACCCCCATCCCTTCACAAATGAAGAAAAGGGATGAGGAGACCAGAGGAAATGATGTTACGGGGAAAAACGTTAGCTTCTTGTATCCATTTATTCTTTCTCTTCACCTTTTCTACTTATTTCATAAATTTATTGATAAGGGAAGGTGATGTATTGGAAGGGAGAAAGGAATATTTAGGAATATATTAAGAACCTTCTGCAGAACGGCTCTAGAATTTCAGGTAAATTTAGAGCAAAAGTATAGCCCTAGATCCAGATAATCATAGGTTTTCAATGATTCATCGTATAAACTTGGCCATCAGGTTAAATCAAATTAAAAATATGTCAGAGCTTTCTCGGCCGGCTCGGAGGTGGTAAGTGGAAATCAGAGGCAACACGAGAGCCCAGGTTGGTGGGGGCATCCATGGAGGATGCCAATTTCACGAAGCCACCAAAGGTGAGCAGAGCTTTCATTTCTGGCTTCAATTACCACTGAGGTTCTCCTAAACTAACTCTATTGACCGTAATTTCATGGAGTATTTTGAAGATAGCACTTGAGGCAAGAAAATAAACCTATCTAAGGAGGTTCCAGCTCCATTCAGATGGAACTACATCTAGGCTCTTTTTTCCTAACCTGGTATGAGCACATTTTTCTCACTTTATATTAATCTCATAATTGGTGAAACTATTTAACTTTCCTTGGTTGGAATCACATCATTCCCCTAACAGCTAGAGTTGACAAGCAGTTCATAAAGCGTACCTCCATGATTTCATCGAGTGCAGATTTCTTCTTCTTCTTTTCTTTTGACTGAGCTGAGCTCTGGGAAGATTCCTTCCGTTTCACCGATGCTGCGTTCCCTATTGTCTTCAGAGCACTTGGTCCCAAAGAACTGATGGGAAGAGGAACCGTGCTGTTAACAAAAACTGTGCAAAGACGTAGGCTTTATAATGTGCAAAAGGAACAACAGAGAAGAAATCTGTTATATGGTTAGTTTCCAACAGATTAGTCAAAACTACGAAGGGTGTGTCTATCACTTACAGACTGGCAGCACCATGAGAACATGGAACCCTTTCTGTCCCTCCCACCTTCAGTTAGTGCCACTCTATCAGTGTGGCTGAGTGACGGATGACAGCATTGGCTTCAGGGTTGCCGCCACCAGGGTTTGATCCTACTTCTGCTGGGACCTTGAGCAATTAACTTTTCTAAGCCTCATTTCTTCACATATAAATGGGGATAGTAATGTGACCCAACTGTAGCTCGACCGGCAGGATTAAGTGAGATGTTTGTAAAACACCTGGTAGAAGTCCAGCACATTGTTATCAGTTCTATTTCTTTAAAGCAAAGATCTCAACATTCAATTAGAAATTTTTTTATTGTTCCCAATTGCCTAACGTCATCAGTGTACATTCTAAATTCCTGAGTGCCATGATAAAATTGTCACCACAGGCCCCAGAATGCCATCCCTGATGTATTATGTATACTTGTCATTCTGAACAATTTGCTATTGACTGAGCCATGTCCTGTGCTTCAAGCTTTTGCAAATCTGCACATGCCTCTTTTATACCTAAAATAGTCTCTCCATTTATCTCCATTTGCTGAACTTCTTTAAGATCCATTCTTCATGAGGCTTCTTGGAATTTGTCGTTTTTGAACCGCCATAGCACTTTGGGGCAGGCTTCCCACTCCACCTGGTATATAACCATTTGTATACGTGACTCCTCTCTCACAGTAGGGGAGAGAATATATATAGCCACATATATATATACATATATATATATATATTTTTTTCCCCCTGTAAAGTAGCAGTAACTATCTTGTGACTCAGATAAAATAGATGCTCCATTAATATTTGCTGACTCACTGAATATTATCAGTCTACTTATTTGATTTGTCATACTTGTAAAATACAAAGAACACATATTTGCACAAAGCTACCATGGAAACAAGAAAAAAAGTATGATTAATAGAAAATACAGTAGAGTTAATATTTTCCACTCTTTGGACCTTTTCCTTAAGGCATTTAAAGGCAGCATTAGCTTTATTAGCAGCCAGATGACTGTCAGGACTCCCAGTGGAGCCTGCAGTCAACTGAAATCCCTGCTTCTTATATGGGGAGGCTGCAGGTCAGGACTCCCCCACCCTGTCTTCATGGAAGCCATTCTCTCTTTATCTAACTGGAAGGCTTTAAATTTACCCTTGCAACATTTCACTTACTAGGTTTTGTCCCATAATTCAATCCTCTGACATACTTTTAAGTTCTAAGGTTTGTGACAACTGTAAATAATATACATTGGTTGTGAACAGATTAAGTCCAAATAAAGATAAACTCTTCAATGTGCTACTCAAAATAAATATTCTTTAGATTTAAATGTACTTTGAGCTAGGAATCCACTGAATTTAGCAATAATTCCAGTTCATAAACAACCCCAATATGTCTATATAAATAGGCACTAATAATCCCAGCAGAAGGGCAGTTAGGATTATGTGGCTATTTTGGGGTCTAGTAATTACCTCTTCCTTACATGTTCACAAACCACCTATTTCCTACTATAATCACTAGGAAAACAAAATGTGTCTATATATACAGTGGGGTATTATTATTCAGATTAAAAAGGAACGAAATTCTGATCCATGCCACAACATGGATAAACCCTGAAGAGCTTATGCTAAGTGAAAGAAGCCAGACACAAAAGGACAAACACTGTATGATTCCACTCAAATGAGGTAGTCAAATTCATAAAGACAGAAGAGTAGAACAGAGGTAACCAGGGGCTAAGGGGAAGTGTAGTGGGGAGTTATTTTTTAGTGGGTTCAGAGTTTCAGTTTTGGATGATGAAAAGATTTGGAGATGGATACCGGCGATGGGTGCACAACAATGTGAGTCTACTTAATGCCACTGAATTGTATACTTAAAAATGGTCAAAATGGACCATCTTATGTTATGTATATTTCACCACACAAAAAAATTAAACTGAATAGGAAAAATAAAGTTTTCTATTTAGAAAATGTATTCAGCATTACTAAATGATTAAAATGTGAGAATCATTGGAAATAAAAAGATGAACAGAATAGCCCATCAGGATCTCATGATGTAGTGGGAGAACAGATACGGAGGGCATTCCGGGAGAAAGAGCAGTAGATGAAAGCGAGGGTGAGACCACAGAGTGCTTAGGAGACAAATGGCTTAGCAGAGCTGCGGTGCAGATGGCAGGTGGTACACCTGTAAACATAACTAGAGGTTATCATATAGACGATGGCTTAAATTGCTGATGGTCTTTAACAAGAGAAAGACATGGTAAGATTTGACGTTCAGAAAGATCCTTTCTGCTTGTGATATCAAGAATCTCTTAGAGGGACTTCCCTGGTGGCACAGTGGTTAAGAATCTGCCTGCCAACATAGGGAACACGGGTTTGATCCCTGGTCCGGGAAGATCCCATGTGCTGCGGAACAACTAAGCCCATGCGCCACAACTACTGAGCCGGCATGCCACAACTACGGAAGCCTGTGCACCTAGAGCCCGTGCTACACAACAAGAGAAGCCACCACAATGAGAAGCCCATGCACCACAATGAAGAGTAGCCCCCACGCGCAGCAATGAAGATCCAACACAGCCAAAAATAAATAAATAAATAAATAAAATTTAAAAAAAGAATCTCTTAGAGCTAAAATGAACAAATGAAAAATATAAAGAAAGTTGATGAGACATGATGGACAGTATTCTAAAAGATTAATAAAACATAATAAATTTGAATACCTAGTTGAAAAGAATATTCTAGATAAACAAAAATTATACAAATGATCAAAATTGACACAAGATTAAATTGAAAAACTGTATAAACTAATGACCAAAAAGAAACTGAATCAGTAAAAACTATTCCTTCACCTGCAAAAGACACCAGCACAATATCTTACAGAAAAGTTTTACCTTTCAAGAAGTGATGATCCCGTCTTTAAAACACTATTTAGAGTAGTCAAAAGAGAATATGTATACAAATCATTTTAAGAGTTTACTATCACCAGGAGCACAGAAAAGAAAATTAAACATCAATCTCACTTCTGAATATGAAATTAAAACGCAAAAGAAAATAGCCAATTTGTTTCCAGCTTTGCTTTGTATGATATTTAATCTTACACCAGCTGCTGTAACAATAATGCCCCTCCTCCCCAAAAAAAGATTCTAGTAGAAAGGTGAGAGATTGAGACAGGGTCAAATGAGGTTAAAATCAAGGCAGGAAATGAACAGTAACAGACTGGAAATGGAACGGAAGGCTTCTAGAACAGCCCTAGGATTCTGCTTTCAGTAACTGGAGTGGGCATTTGTGCCAAGCCTTCCTGGAGACGTGGAGGTGTGTGGAGGCCAGGCTGTGTCTAGAGACGGAAAACCAAAGACAGCGTGTGGCTGACAGGGTCTTGATATTCCGGTTGGGTATCAGGTCTGAGCCTCTGAGGTAGGAGAGCCAAGTTCAGGACTTTGGTCCACTAGAGACCTCCCGGCCCCACGTAATATCTATAGTCAAGAGCTCTCCCAGACATCTCTGTCTCAACGCTAAGACCCAGCTCAACTCAACGACCAGCACGCCATGCCAAACAACTAGAAAGACAGGAACACAACCCCACCCATTAGCAGAGAGGCTGCCTAAAATCATACTAAGTTCACAGACACCTCAAAACACACCACCGGATACAGTCCTGCCCACCAAAAGACAAGATCCAGCCTCATCCACCACTACACAGGCACCAGTCGCCTCCACCAGGAAGCCTACACAAGCCACTGAGCCAACCTTACCCACTGCGGGAAGACACCAAAAACAACGGGAACTACGAATCTGCAGCCTGTGAAAAGGACACCCCAAACACAGTAAGTTAAGCAAAATGAGAAGACAGAGAAATATACAGCAGATGAAGGAGCAAAGTAAAAAACCACCAGATGAAACAAATGAATAGGAAATAGGCAGTCTACCTGAAAAACAGTTCAGACTACTGATAGTAAAGATGATCCAAAATCTTGGAAATAGAATGGAGAAAATGCAAGAAACGTTTAACGAGGAACTAGAAGAACTAAAGAGCAAACAAACAATGATGAACAGCACAATAAATGAAATTAAAAATTCTCTAGAAGGAATCAATAGCACAATAACTGAGGCAGAAGAATGGATAACTGACCTGGAAGATAAAATAGTGGAAATAACTACTGCAGAGCAGAATAAAGAAAAAAGAATGAAATGAATTGAGGACAGTCCCAGAGACCTCTGGGACAATATTAAACACACCAACATTCGAATTATAGGGGTCCCAGAAGAAGAAGAGAAAAAGAAAGGGACTGAGAAAATATCAGAAGAGATTATAGTTGAAAACTTCCCTAATATGGGATAGGAAATAGTCAATCAAGTCCAGGAAGTGCAGAGTCCCATACAGGATAAGTCCAAGGAGAAACATGACAAGACACATATTAATCAAACTATCAAAAATTAAATACAAAGAAAAAATATTAAAGGCAGCAAGGGAAAAGCAACAAATAACATACAAGGGAATCCCCATAAGGTTAACAGCTGATTTTTCAGCAGAAACTCTGCAAGCCAGAAGGGAGTGGCAGGACAAGTTTAAAGTGATGAAAGGGAAAAACCTATAACCAAGATTACTCTACCCAGCAAGGATCTCATTTAGATTTGACAGAGAAATTAAAACCTTTACAGACAAGCAAAAGCTAAGAGAATTCAGCACCAACAAACCAGCTTTACAACAAATGCTAAAGAAACTTCTTTAGGCAGGAAACACAAGAGAAGGAAAAGACCTACAAAACAAACCCAAAACAATTAAGAAAATGGTAATAGGAACATACATATTGATAACTACCTTAAATGAAAATGGATTAAATGCTCCCACCAAAAGACATAGACTGGCTGAATGGATACAAAAACAA
The DNA here is from genome assembly GCF_949987535.1 of Balaenoptera acutorostrata. Taxonomy (NCBI): domain Eukaryota; kingdom Metazoa; phylum Chordata; class Mammalia; order Artiodactyla; family Balaenopteridae; genus Balaenoptera; species Balaenoptera acutorostrata. Next base: position 24,413,206 of record NC_080066.1, on the reverse strand, counting down.
GACCTATATATATGCTGTCTACAAGAGACCCACTTCAGACCTAGGGACACATACAGACTGAAAGTGAGGGGAGAGAAAAAGATATTCCATGCAAATGGAAATCAAAAGAAAGCTGGAGTAGCGACTCTCATATCAGACAAAATAGACTTTAAAATAAAGACTATTACAAGAGACAAAGAAGGACACTACATAATGATCAAGGGATCAATCCAAGAAGAACATATAACAATTGTAAATATTTATGCACCCAACATAGGAGCACCTCAATACATAAGGGAAATGCTAACAGCCATAAAAGGGGAAATCGACAGTAACACAATCATAGTAGGGGACTTTAACACCCCACTTTCACCAATGGACAGATCATCCAAAATGAAAATAAGAAAGGAAACACAAGCTTTAAATGACACATTAAACAAGATGGACTTAATTGATATTTATAGGACATTCCATCCAAAAACAACAGAATACACTTTCTTCTCAAGTGCTCATGGAACATTCTCCAGGATAGATCATATCTTGGGTCACAAATCAAACCTTGGTAAACTTAAGAAAACTGAAACCATATCAAGTATCTTTTCAAAGCACAATACTATGAGACTAGATATCAATAACAGGAAAAAACCTGTAAAAAATACAAACCCGAGGAGGCTAAACAATATACTATTAAATAACCAAGAGATCACTGAAGAAATCAAAAAATACCTAGAAACAAATGACAATGAAAACACGACATCCCAAAACCATGGGATGCAGCAAAAGCAGTTCTAAGAGGAAAGTTTACAGCAATACAATCCTACCTTAAGAAACAAGAAACGTCGCAAATAAACAACCTAACCTTACACCTAAAGCAATTAGAGAAAGAAAAACAAAAAACCCCCAAAGTTAGCAGAAGGAAAGAAATCATAAAGATCAGATCAGAAATAAATGAAAAAGAAATGAGGGAAACAATAGCAAAGATCAAAAAAACTAAAAGCTGGTTCTTTGAGAAGATACACAAAATTGATAAACCATTAGCCAGATTCATCAAGAAAAAAAGGGAGAAGACTCAAATCAACAGAATTAGAAATGAAAAAGGAGAAGTAACAACTGACACTGCAGAAATGCAAAGGATCATGAGAGCTTACTGCAAGCAACTACATGCCAATAAAATGGACAATCTGGAAGAAATTCCAGAATGGACAAATTCTTAGAAAAGCACAACCTTCTGAGACTGAACCAGGAATAAATAGAAAATATAAACAGACCAATCACAAGCACTGAAATTGATACTGTGATTAAAAATCTTCCAAAAGACAAAAGCCCAGGACCAGATGGCTTCATAGGCAAATTCTATCAAAGACTTAGAGAAGAGCTAACACTTATCCTTCTCAGACTCTTCCAAAATATAGCAGAGGGAGGAACACTGCCAAACTCATTCTATGAGGCCATCACCCTGATACCAAAACCAAAGATGTCACAAAAAAAGAAAACTACAGGCCAATATCACTGATGAATACAGATGCAAAAATCCTCAAGAAAATACTAGCCAACAGAATCCAACAGCACATTAAAAGGATCATACAGCATGATCAAGTGGGGTTTATCCCAGGAATGCAAGGATTCTTCAACATATGCAAGTGAATCAATGTGATAAACCATATTAACAAACTGAAGGAGAAAAACCGTATGATCATCTCAATAGATGCAGAAAAAGCTTTTGACAAAATTCAATACCCATTTATGATAAAAACTCTCCAGAAAGCAGGCACAGAGGGAACTTACCTCAACATAATAAAGGCCATATATGACAAACCCATAGCCAACATCATTCTCAATGGTGAAAAACTGAAACCATTTCCTCTAAGATCAGGAACAAGACAAGGTGGCCCACTCTCACTGCTATTATTCAACTTAGTTTTGGAAGTTTTAGCCACAGCAATCAGAGAAGAAAAAGAAATAAAAGGAATCCAAATGGGAAAAGAAGAAGTAAAACTGTCACTGTTTGCAGAACACATGATAGTATACATAGAGAACCCTAAAGATGCTACCAGAAAACTACTAGCGCTAATCAATGAATTTGGTAAAGTAGCAGGATACAAAATTAATGCACAGAAATCTCTTGCATTCCTATACACTAATGATGAAAAATCTGAAAGAGAAATTAAGGAAACACTCCCGTTTACCACTGAAACAAAAAGAATAAAATACCTAGGAATAAACCTACCTAAGGAGACAAAAGACCTGTATGCAGAAAACTGTAAGACACTGATGAAAGAAATTAAAGATGATACAAACAGATGGAGAGATATACCATGTTCTTGGATTGGAAGAATCAACATTGTGAAAATGACTATACTACCCAAAACAATCTACAAATTCAATGCAATCCCTATCACACTACCAATGGCATTTTTCACAGAACTAGAACAAAAATTTTCACAATTTGTATGGAAACACAAAAGACCCCGAATAGCCAAAGCAATCTTGAGAAAGAAAAACGGAGCTGGAGGAATCAGGCTCCCTGACTTCAGACTATACTACAAAGCTACAGTAATCAAGACAGTATGGTACTGGCACAAAAAACAGAAGTATAGATCAATGGAACAGGATAGAAAGCCCAGAGATAAACCCACACACGTATGGTCACCTTATCTTTGATAAAGGAGGCAAGAATATACAATAGAGAAAAGACAGCCTCTTTAATAAATGGTGCTGGGAAAACTGGACAGCTACATGTGAAAGAATGAAATTAGAACACTCCCTAACACCATACACAAAAATAAACTCAAAATGGATTAAAGGTCTAAATGTAAGGCCAGACACTATAAAACTCTTAGAGGAAAACACTCTTATGACATAAATCACAGCAAGATCCTTTTTGATCCACCTCCTAGAGAAATGGAAATAAAAACAAAAATAAACAAATGGGACCGAATGAAACTTAAATGCTTTTGCACAGCAAGAAAACCATAAACAAGAAGAAAAGACAACCCTCAGAATGGGAGAAAATATTTGCAAGCGAAGCAACTGACAAAGGATTAATCTCCAAAATATACAAGCAGCTCATGCAGCTCAGTATCAAAAAAACAAACAACCCAATCCAAAAATGGGCAGAAGATCTAAATAGACATTTCTCCAAAGAAGATATACAGATTGCCAACAAACACATGAAAGGATGTTCAATATCATTAATCATTAGAGAAATGCAAATCAAAACTACAATGAGGTATCACCTCACACAGGACAGAATGGCCATCATCAAAAAATCTATAAGCAATAAATGCTGGAGAGGGTGTGGAGAAAAGGGAACCCTCTTGCACTGGTTGGTGGGAATGTAAATTGATACAGCCACTATGGAGAACAGTATGGAGGTTCCTTAAAAAACTAAAAATAGAACTACCATATGACACAGCAATCCCACTACTGGGCATATACCCTGAGAAAACCATAATTCAAAAAGAGTCATGTACCACAATGTTCATTGCAGCACTATTTACAATAGCCAGGATATGGAAGCATGCTAAGTGTCCATCGACAGATGAATGGATAAAGAAGATGTGGCACATATATAGCATGGCATATTACTCAGCCATAAAAAGAAACGAAATTGAGATTTGTAGTGAGGTGGATGGACCTAGAGTCTGTCCTACAGAGTGAAGTAGGTCAGAAAGAGAAAAAGAAACACCGTATGCTAACACATATGTATGGAATCTAAAAAAAAAAATGGTTCTGAAAAACCTAGGGGCAGGACAGGAATAAAGACAGAGATATAGAGAATGGACTTGAGGACACAGGGAGGGACAAGGGTAAGCTGGGACAAAGTCAGAGAGTGGCATGGACATATATACACTACCAAATGTAAAATAGATAGTTAGTGGGAAGCAGCCACATAGCACAGGGAGGTCAGCTCGGTGCTTTGTGACTACCTAGAGGGGTGGGATAGGGAGGGTGGGAGGGAGATGCAAGAGGGAGGGGATATGGGGATATATGTATACATACAGCTGATTCACTTTGTTATACAGCAGAAACTAACACAACATTGTAAAGCAGTTATACTCCAATAAAGATGTTTAAAAAAAAAAAAAAAAAAAGACAGGGAAGCCCAAAGGAAAAACAGAAGTGAGAACTGAGTAATCTTTGTTCCAGCAATGGGGAAGCAGGGCTTATCTTTGTGCCTCACACAGCCTAAATTATCCATTTTTGATATCTAGATCACTTAGTTAATTCTGGGTTTTAAATATATAAGAGATATAAATCAACAGTAAAACAAATCCCAACCTCTAAAAAAATACACCATAATTTCAGAAAACGAAAACTTAGATAGTCTCTCCATTGTATTATCTGCGACACTATTTTCACATTATTGTAGACAGTTGAGACTGAAGTCACAGAACTTGGTCAAATAAAACTAATGTTTTTACTAATAAAATCACAGTTTGGCATAGGGATGTAATAGGCTGAATAGCAGACCCCCAAAGCTATCAGGTCCTCATCCTTGGAACCTACAAATGTTACCTTATTTGGAAAAAGGGTCTTTGCAAATGGGATTAAGTTAAAGATTTTAAAATGAGATTATTCTGGATTATCTGGGTGGGCTCTAACTGCAACCACATGCATCCTTTAAGAAGGAAGCAGGGACTTTCCCGGTGGCGCAGTGGTTAAGAATCCGCCTGCCAATGCAGGGGACACGGGTTCGATCCCTGGTCCAGGAAGATCCCACATGCCGTGGAGCAAATAAGCCCGTGTGCCCCAAGAGCCTGCGAGCCACAACTACTGAAGCCCTCACGCCTAAAGCCGAGCTTCGCAACAAGAGAAACCACTGCAATGAGAAGCCCACGCACCGCAACGAATAGTAGCCCCCGCTCGATGCAACTAGAGAAAGCCCACATGCAGCAACAAAGACCCAAAGCAACCAAATAAATAAATAAATAAATAAATAAAAATAAAATTAAAAAAAAAAGAGGGAAGCAGAGGGGGATGACACACAGAGGGGAAGGTGATGTGAAGATGGAGCAGAGATAAATCTGAAGGGATGCAACCAAAAGCCCAGGAATGCCTGCAGCCACCAGAAGCCGGAAGAGGTGAGGAACAGATTCTCCCCAGAGACTCTGGGGGGGAGCACAGGCCTGCAGACACCTTGATTTTGGCTCAAGGATACTGATTTCAGAACTCTGGCCTCCAGAGACAGAATCAATTTCTGTTGTTTCAAGCCACCTAGTTTGTGGTAACGTGTTACAGCAGCCATAGAAAACTAACATAAGGGCGATCAATTTGGGGCCCAGTGGGACCAATCTCAACATTCATCTACACTTAGGAATAACAAATGATAAAGGAAAATAGAAACACATAAGGGTCCAAAACTATATGGCACTTGTTAAGATATACTCCAGCCTGTCTTCCAGGTCATATCACAGCAATATTTTGAAAAGAAATTTTCTTTTCAAATGTTATCATATATAGAGCCCAATTAACCAATTTCTTCATGATATCTAATATAGATGTTACTACTGAAACACTTTGATCGAAGTTAAGACAGTTGGCAAGTCATCCTGAAGCAGTTAGGCATTGCTGACTCAGACTGCCCGTTTCCTTCAATTCTCCTAGACACTTATTTAGTCGTGCAAATAACCACTAGCCTGTAAACTAACCAAAAAAAAAAAAACTCCCACAAACAAAAAACTGAGTTAGGTTAAATAAGCACCATGTAGAATATTAAGTAAAACGGCAAATCACCCAGCTTAAAACTAAATTGCAGTAGATACTGAATATACAGTGCCCTCCTGAATATCCTGTCTGATTTATCTTTTCACCTCCATAACCAAACTGAATGCACTGCACATCACAAGTACTGCACAGATATTTGGTGAAAGAATCTATGAGAACTGCAAGAGAAGAGAACATGAAAAGTAGATATAAATACCTGACTACGTGCCACACCAGGGCTTGAAAAATTGCAGTTGAGGCCAGATCCAGTCTGCTGCTTGTTTGTATAAATAAGATTTTACTGGAACACAGCCAAGCTCATTCACTTATGTATCATCTATGGCTGCATCCTCGCTCTGAGAGCAGAGTTAAGTGATGACAAAGACACAAGGCCAACAAAGTCTAAAATATTTACTACGTGGCTCTTTATAGAAAAGGCTGGTCAAGTCTTGCTCAGTACCACACCATCTAGAAGGGAAGGCAATTATTACTGAGTGTCTACTAATGCACTTATATTCTACCAGGTGCTGAGGAGATAGCTGAATAAGTTAGTCTCTGTTCTCAGAAAATCATAATAGAGCAGGTAAAACAACAAGTGTGTACTCCAGCTAACCAACTTGATAGTGGGCTATGACAGAAAACTGAATAGTATTGCCATAGCACAGAAAGAAACTTTAAGTGGAGAAGCTTTCAGGGAGAAGCAAATGTTTACCACGTGAAGCATTTAATCAAAATGAGCTTTTCCTTAAAAGACAGAATCAGCTCATCATAGGCAAATAAGAGAAAAACCAGTTCCTAAGAAAATAAAACAAAACAATCATTAAACAAAAAAGAAAAAGAGATGAAAATAACAACCAGAAAAAAATAATTCACAGTACTGCACCTTTTAAAATGTAGTAATCAACATTTCATCAAAATTTTCAGGTTCTAAGATACCTGTTCACATAGCTCACCTTGATTTGGAAGATGCTCCTCCTGAACTACATGCTCCTTTATTCAAATTAAATGTAACTGCAAGAAAAGAATTGGTATTCCATATATATTTCAGGAAAATTATAATAAAACAGCAGATATAATAAAACAAAATTATAATAAAAATTATAATAAATATCACAATGCAGCTACGTAGAAATTCATGGACATTCTGAATACATGAGAGCTGGAATGCTCCTACCCAGAGATCATAAACTCCTGTAAAATATACTGGGCTGATGCTTAACAGAGCTGGGAAAGACCATCATATGATGTAGCAGACAGCCTTGGCCACTTCCCCACTCCACTGCCCTTCTCCCCTTGGTAACAAGAATCCAATTTTGTTTGGGTGTCCATACCCCTCACATATGGCTTGGAGGATGCTATGGTCTGAAGGTTTGTGTCCCCTCCCAAATCCAAATGCTGAAAACCTAATGCCCAAGGTGATGGGACTAGGTGGTGGGACCTATGATTAGTAAGGCTCTTTGGTCTAAACCAATCAAAATAATTCCACTCCCTTTCCAAGTGCCTGTTTTTGAGGTGGACATGTGATACAGTCTGGTCAATGACATTCAAAAGGAAGTCTGCTGGTAGGAAGAAGGTCTTCTAGGAAAAGTTTCCTTGCTCACAGGGGACTCCAAAGGAGAGAGATGCTCTCTGTCTTCTTCTGGACAATGCTGGGTCTGCATATGACAGCTGGACTGCCGGCAGCCACCGTGTGTCCAGCTGCTGATAGTGTGGCATCTGGAACCACCCTACCTCTGGGACTCTTGGTATGGCAAGGTATTTCCTTATTGTTTAGGCTCATTTTACTCAGTTTGGTTACTTGTTGCTGTCGGCATTCCATCCAGTTCATTGTTATCACCTTTTCATTTTACTGATGAGAATAATCCAGACAGATAATACCTCTTGCTCCCAAACATGTTGCTAGTTTCTGGCAGAGCCAATACAAAAGCATCCATATTAAAAAAGGAAGAAAGAAAAGTAAAACTACCTTTTTCTTCATCATTTTCTCTGCTTAATTCCGTAAAAACAGGGACTTCCTTTAAAAAAAAAGTTTGAAGGTTTGGTTCACAACTGCATTTACCATCAATATTCAATAGTCCTTAATTATGACTTGCTACCTAAAATGGTTTAAGATACTAATTAAGAAATTATATGTATTGCAAATATTCTCCAATAAAGAATTATTCTACGGGGGGAAAAAAGTAGCTTTTCTGTACCAAACTGCAGAAGTTTACCTACATTTTTATTTCTATTACAATTTAAGCAGGAAACAACAACATAAAGCAATAAACTCTAGGAATCTTAGCTAGAGGATTACTTTAAACAGCAAAACCTTTCTCTTTTGTAGTACGCTTTAGTGTAATGATCAAGGGTCTAAGACTAACTCAAAGACGACTGTGTATAAAATCCACCTCTGCCACCTATGAGCCTTGTCATCTCGGTCAATCTCATCGTCTCCCTGAAGGCTCAATCATTACATCTTTAAAGTAGGGATAACCTACATATTTAGAGTTACGATAAGGGTTAATTAGGATAATATAAATAAAACACTTAGCATAGTGCCTGCTGTAGTGTTTGATAAATGTTAATTGTTGTTACTACTGATAAATAAGAAGGATGACCTTGAGATCTAGCTAAAATATTTTGTTAGGTAATGTCCATATAGGATTTCACAAAGGAACACAAAAGAACATGATCTTACTTTGAAAAAACTGATATGTTTAAAAGTGGAATGAGGAAGCACTCATCAATAGAATTTCCCCTGCTTTTTTGGGTAAAGATACTGTTTACACCTGAAAAGTACAATTAACTTGAAGGTTTTAGCAATATTAAGCTAAAATGTTACAGAGCAATAACGTTACTCCAAAAAGTAAACCTCTTTCCTCAGTACAAGATGTGAATCCTTTGTAATTTCCACGATAGGAAGTTATAATTTTTTCTCTATTGAAAATGAAGATTTAAATTTTTAAAAAGCAAGAGAATAAAAAAGCTTTCAGTCTTAAGGAGTTTAAATTTCACATTTACAGCAGTTTAAGCACTGTTCCTGTTTTAATTTAATGTAGAAAACTCCTAAAAGATTGTGTGACAATACGCATGTTAATGTAAGTAATGTTAACACACACTCACTCTCTCACTTATCAAGAAGTTCAATCAACATGGTACAAAAGTTGATTCACAAAGTGATCCTCACTGATGTCTTAATTCTCATCGCCTGCTACTGCCTGCATCACTCTGTACTCAACGGCTTATACAACATGTGCTCCACAATGATCAGAATAGCTGTACTCATAATAGCTCAAAACTGGAAATGAGCCACATGCTTCTCAACAGGAGAATGGATAAATAAATTGTATTATATTTGTAAAATGAAATACATCAATCAAAAAAAAGAGTGAAGCACTGATAGGAAAGGATGTAGACGAACTACACATACAGAACGTTATACAGAGCTAAGGAAGCCAGACACAGAGAGAACAAACTGGATGATTCCATTCCTATGAAGTTCAAGGGCAGACTAAACTAACCAACAATCAATAGTATATCAGAACAGTGCTTCCTTCTTGGAGGACAAGGAATATTAATTGGGAATGGGCATGAGGGAACCTTCTAGGATACTAGAAATGTTCCATATCTTGATCTGAGTGGTGGCCACAGGGACTACCTATCTATTGATCCATCCATCCATCCATCTAAAGACACATACATATGTGAAAGTTCATCAAGCCGTAACCTTAAGATTAATGCACGTCATCCACTTTACTTCATGTGTGCTACACCACAATAAAAAGTTTTAAAAAATACTAAATGGCTAGTAGTTTCACATACACACTAGGCTGTATTTTCCTGCTCACACACAACTTCTAGTCTGTAAGCTCCTTGAGGGCAGGGATTTTTATCTTTTGTCCACTGGCTGTATCCCCAGTGCCTAGAAGAATGCCCGGCACACAGGAGGTGACCAATAAATGTCTGTTGAAATAACTGCCTTGATCTAGTTATTCTAACACCTGAACCAACTTTATCGTGCTCTCCCTCCCCCATTTACCTGGATTTTACCCATTAATTCCTCAAGACTCCTCAGCCTAGGGGATATATCTACCTCCAAATATTCTAGGTCCTCCCCAGGCTGGAGCAAGTGCCAGCCCTCTGTGTTCTCACACACTGTGTTCATCCCCAGCACTGCATTAATTATAATCAGTTGAAACGCTCTGTTTATGCCTTCGCCACTAGCTACTGACTCTATTTTAGAAATGAGGAAACTGAGGTTTAGAAGATTCCATAATTACACTTGTGAAGTCAGTAAGTCAGGAATGGACCCAGGTTTGTCTCAACTCCACAGCCTGGACTTTTATACCTGGCTATGCTCTTTCTCCTACAAAACTCATTCAAGGCTTAAACAAACAAGCAATTTTGCTTCTTCAGACCTTTGTCTATTGCCTCTCTGGATGATGCCATGCCCACCTGCTCTCTCCCCTCCAGACCTCTTCTCACTTGTTCTTGAATAAATTTGGCAGTTTTTTCTTCATCATCAAGGTCCTGCTTCTTCTTCTTCTCTAGTTCCAGCTGCCGGCGGATCGTCTCAGGGTCCCTATCTATATACTGAATATACCAGCCTTTTGGTGTTTCGTCCACTTTGCACAAGCCTTAAAAAAAGTAACGGACACTATAATTTTGAATACAATCAAAGCTGACAGTACATATAAATGTGGTCTCTCTCTGCAGTATTTACTCATGCATTCAAATACACTCATTCAAACACATTCAAATACACAAATTCATACAGCACGTGAATTCTCCATATTTACAGTTAGTGACATTTAGACTTTAATTGGAATATTTTATCTCTTTAAAGAGAAAAGAAATATTATTTTGATTTTTGACTAGGTTGAGGCAACACATTTAAACAAGGGAAACATAAAAAAAGCATTATCTTGCTTAGTAATTATTCAACTGTCTCTAAGTACTTAACATCCACTGAGTACAGGATATTCTGCTAACTTAACTAAGCAGAAATCTTCCCCAAAATGGAATAAAGAAACACACTGAATAACTAATACCTTGATACAAAAGTTCTTTCTCTGTTCTTTTCCTGAACTTTCCATCCTATTAGAAATGGGAAAAGAGGCAGCAAATTTAAAAACTGCCTTAAGAAGGGGTAACAGAAGTTTCCAAAAGTGCAATGAAGGTAGGGGGAAAAGTGGAAGAGGACGACGGGTACTGATCCTTAACCTAACGAGTGGATGCTTCAGGGATACATCTTTGCACTGTTGACAGAATCACTCCAGACGCTCTTACACACCTGCAGCGCACAAAACCAATCCTGGAAGACTATGCTCCTCTCCACCAGTTTCTAACTACCCTACTCATCCTCTTTTTCATAAATTTACACAGAAAATATGATCATTCTCTCCCTACCTGCAGTGCAGCCAAGTAACAGCTGCTCACATCATGTCTTGCTCTTACCTTCTCTGCCCAGCCACTTAGTAAAATCTGTCAGCGTCTCCCACTGAGTGGCGTTCATGTGGATGTGCTCTCGGTGGCTGATGTACTCATTGTAAACGATGTTGTTGTGAACCCTCTTGGTTCCTAAGAAGCAATTACGACACTGCTGACCCTGAGCAGATTATGAGATTATAAAGTCATTATGTGCACAAGACATAAGATACTTACCAAAGCGTCTCCTGAGAAGTTCTAGAAAGTCATTTCGGAATTCCCTAATAAAGCAGGGAGGGAAAGCATTAAGGTAATTTCTACAAATACATAGCATCACCTTCCTGAAATTTAAGCCATCATATAGTTTGCATGAGCACATGATATATAAAACATCTACGTGAATATCTGTTCCGAACCTTTAAAAACTGAACAAGGGAAGAAATCCTGAAAGATTACAGCTTTCAAGAATTAAAGTTAAAAGTCAAGTTGGAGTTGGAACTTTTTGTCTTGGTAAAGGAGGCACAGCAAAAGCGCCCACACATCTTTGGAGCGGATTCTTCGTGGAGTCTCAGTGCTACTGAATGCGGCATAATCATCCCATTCTACTGATAATAAAACGTGAAGTTGGCACTTCATGTGTCCCTCTGAGCTGAGCACACTGTGTTAAGTGACAGATAAACATCGGTGAATAAGATATACATTCTGACCAAGACGTTTACAGGTGAAGAGAAAGAGAAGGCTGTTCCCATCTGGCACAGAGACATGAAAGCGTCACTTGATATTTGAGAAATGACAGACATATAGACAATAGTTATTTCAAATTAAGTATTCAGTAGATATTTTCTCAAAAATAAACAAAGTGAGCCTGTCACGTCAAGAAAAACAACTGACGGTATTTGTTGCCAATGATAAAATTTGAGCTTTCAAGCAAAAAATGTGAATTCTGGTAAACTAGTATCCGCCACCATGAGTCTGACATACTTCCCAATACTTAAAGATGTTTCTGACAGCACTGAGTTGACATTAGTGAATATGATTTTATGATATTGCATAATAAAATGTATCACCGTTCAGAATTTCAGAATACCTGTGTAACTCAATGAAGCAATATTTTCCAAATGACTGATGTGTGATGTTACAAAACCATGCATGGGTACAAGATCCACTTAAAGTAAAAGATCACATGGATTTTAATGTCATAGAGTACAAAAGGTTTGCTATATGGTCTCTGATTCCACATTGCAACTAATCTTTAAGAAACTACCACGCCATTGTGTTTCAATGTAGTATCACAGAAAAATAGCCAAAATTATGTGAAAAGGCTACTAAAATACTCTCCCCGCTTCCAACTACACATCTGTGTAAAAGCTGGACTTTCTCTATGTATTTCAACCAAGCAACATTTCAGAAGAGAATGAAGGTAGAAGCAGATGTGAGAAATACAACTGTGTTCTATGAAGATAGACACTGAAGAGATTTGCAAAAATGTAAAACAACTCCACTCTAATTTTTTTGTGTGCTTTTTGTGTGTTGGAAAATATAGTTAATT